>NC_090880.1:41911026-41923526 GCF_036669935.1 Montipora foliosa | reverse complement strand
AACACCTTTACTTGATAATAATAATAATAATAATAATAATAATAATAATAATAATAATAATAATAATTATTATTATTATTATTATTATTATTATTATTATTATTATTATTATTTTTATTACTGTATACATATGTAAGAAGTAATTTTCTATTTGGGCTGCAATCTTCTCCCTAAATAAGGTGTGTAAAAGTAAATAATTCAGCTAAATCAGGAACCCATGACCCGGAGCCTACAATTCTACTGTGTTCGTGTAACGGCGTTTTCAGAGACCGATTTCCCGAATTTCCCGCAAATGAGACTCCCACAGGAGTCCGATGACCAATTGCAAGAAATTAAGCTGACGTCATAGGGTCACCGAATCGGAACTGTCTTTGTTTTTTGACCTAATTCGTGGGAAGGACTAGTCGAAAAATAAACCTACTTGTGAAAACGCCGTTTCACAGACGCTGTATTGAGGTTTCACGCTATAGATGGGCTCCTGGTTAACTACAGCAATGCCCTTTTCCTATGTACATATTTTCAGTTAATAAATGGTGGTCTCCCAACTAGATTAGCTTTTTAGTTATTTTGGGAGACCAGCTACTGCTGTATTTTTAATTCATATATTTGTTATTTAGCTAGCTAGTTTATTTTACAGTACAAAGAAATCTTGTTGTTGTTGTTGTTGATCGGCCGTGCACCCAGACGATCGGCTGATGATAATTCACTGCTCCCTTACCCCTGCTTGGACTTGAAAAAGTTCCTCGGATGAAACCTCACGCTCCTCAAGTCCGGGGAGGGAAGGCAGCGAAAGATGTGTACTAGTAAGGGAGAAGTGACTTGTCATTAACTGACGATTTGGGTACACGGCTGTTCGTCACGAGAACGTTGACAGATAACGACATTGAAATTTGTGGCTAATTTTCATTCGCAGAGTCGATAGCGAGACTATTTTCTTGAATAGATTCTCGATAGAGTCTTCGAACATGTCGCGGAACGAGTTTGTGGCGGATTGAAGGATTTTGGCTACATATCTCCCGAAATAGAGGGCAGAATGGCACCAAATTACCAAAGAAAGATGACAAAAGGACAACAGACAAGTGAATGCAACATTAGTGCTTACTTCTTTTATGAAGCCTTCTGATTTGTATCGACTAAAACTCGCCATAATAGATCTCTAAATGACTCTCTCTTTACATTCAAAACACAACACAGAGTTTGGGTCACCTGTGGAAATTCTGGAAGGTTCTCTGTCGCAGGGACTCCCGTTATTTAAATCTACGCGGCGGTGCAAAATTAAGTGCACCAATGTGTACTCGTTTAGAATATTTGCTTCACCTTCGAAGAACGACATTTCCTTACTTCTTTAGTCTCTTGCCTCTAAATGCAGCGGAAGGTGTTCAAGCACTTAAGTATAAAAGCCACAAACAGAATGGCGGCGCACAACCTGGCCAACAGGAAATCAAGCCATGTGTGTCACAGCTTTCTAAGCTGTGTTGTGATTCGCTTGAAATACTATCTCTCGTGAATGGCTAATTAGATCGAACTTTCGGTTACGAGTGAGTGACAATTTGCATACAGATTCTCACCAAAACTCGTGGATATCCACGAGTAAAAATGAGAACGTTCAGTCTCAACTCTAAAACAAGACCTTCAGCACAAGAAGAGATTGTTTTAACAGTTGCAAGTCCGTTACCAATCAATTTTCCAGACAAATAAAGAGTACAAAGTGACTGTACCTTGCTAATTTTTCGCGCCAGCCTGGGTGCCTACTTCCTGTACGGACGAATGCCACCAATGCGAGGATAAAGTGTATAACAATGAAGCATACGACTGCAACTTTGGATGCGAAGTCAGAGTCTGCTACACGAAAATGAACTACCGGCGGCACACAGATCAGGGGAAGAGCACGAAAAATATCAATGACAAACGGCAGCACCTAATGAAATTACAGAAAAATTAGGCAAAGTTATGACAAAAATGAAAGGGTCCTGAATGGTGGCAATGATTACGAAATGAAGAAAAAAAAGAAGAGGAAGAAGAAGAAGAAGAAAAAGGAGAAGAAGAAGAAGAAGAAGAAGAAGAAGAAGAAGAAGAAGAAGAAGAAGAAGAAGAAGAAGAAGAAGAAGAAGAAGAAGAAGAAGAAGAAGAAGAAGAAGAAGAAGAAGAAGAAGAAGAAGAAGAAGAAGAAGAAGAAGAAGAAGAAGAAGAAGAAGTGTGATGGTCATGGTCTAAAATGATGACAAAGAACCATACCTTGTCAATGAAAGTTTCTTTTCTCACAGATTGAATGTCGCTTGTCATCTTAGTGCCCATATTTAGACCAATGAGTGTGTGGAAACGACTGAGGATCATTTCGGAAGAATTGTCGTATTCTCCCATGAAAGTAGACAGTGCGGCCGCCGATGTAGCCATAGCACCGGATAATTTGATATCCTCTGGTTCTAGTTTCCCTTTGAAGTGATCCTGCCCGGGTTTGCTGTCTACACGCGCGATTGATGTGGGAGAAATTGTCAACAGGTCGTAGTTTTTTTCAGAGGTTTCATCTCTTTTCCATCGGTTGACTGTGATGTTTGATAAGTACTCTGGTTTCGTGCCCTTAAGATCTTCAACGGTTAGTGCTCTTTTTGGAACCACGCCTTCATTTGCAAGTACAGCGTGGTCAGGGCTTCTATGCCGAGATTGAAAAAGGGCAGACATCCCCAGCGTGCAGACATCACTCCACCCGATTCCTGAACATCCGTTTTTTCCAAGACCACTAGGATGGTAAAACGCCTTCTGAAGCCTCCACCTGGAGATGATAAAACATGCATATTCCAATGGTATCCAGTTTGTTATTGTCCTCCCCCCTTAATATTTGATTATTATTTTTATTACTACAGTCCCGGACAAAATTGTTGAAACACTTTACAATACCTTGCCCTCCTACAATGTTGTTTTGACAATTGGGCTTAGAAACTGGCGTTAAAACAACATTGTGAGGGGAGAGTGAGCTGCGAAAGCTTCAGATCTGTATAGTCGTGGACTGTTCCAACGAATTTTGTCACAGACTGTAGGTGGAAATAATATCACATTACTGAAAAAGCAACAATTTCTTTTGACTCGTTCTTCATTCCTTATGTTTCGGTCCTACTGTTACACATTGACATGGAGACTTCAAGTGTTACATGATCTATGAAGATGTTGAAGTCCATTATTTTCGCTGGCACCTTCTGGTCATATGCATTTTCGTATAGCGATCTTTCTCGCGACTTCATTCATTCTTATTAATATGCCAACTATGTCAACCAGAACCTAATTGGTTGATGAAAAAATGACTTCTTTTGTTCTGTGGTTGGCAAATTTGAGTGTCAAAAGAAATGTGACGTGAATGTTTCTTAGCAAGGAATATCGCTATAACTTTCAGCCCCAAAAAAATAAAGAGAAAGAGAGCTAGGGATATGATTGTGAATTTCAAAATAGAAAGTTATTTTTAGAAAAAATAAGTTTTCCCTTGAGGTTCCCAACTAAATGAAATCATATCGACTCATTCGAGCATGTCAACGTGAAGTTGTATAATAGACCACTTTCGATATATTAAAATTCAGTCTTAAACAAAAGGGATCATCTCGATGCTCTGGGAAATAAACTCATGCAAATTCTTATGATTATTCCCCAGAGCATCGAGATGATGCCTTTTGTTTAGGACTGAATGTTAATGTATTAAAAGTGGGCACGGGCCCATAACCCGGAGCTTCTATCTGTATTGTACGCTTGCGTCAACCCTTTCCCGTATCTTTCTACTATATTTTGACTCACGTGACGTATGTGACTAAGAAGATACGTGAAGTCAGTGGCGGATCCCCCCCCCCCTCCCCCCCCGCCCCTCCCCTTATTTTTGGACCAAGGCCACCACAACTGTAAAAGGGAAAAAAAATTTGAGAGGGGCCCCCACCTTACCTCCAGGTCTGTATCCGGTGGTTCACATATGTGACGTAATAAATGGTTGACCTCAGGTCTCTTATGATTGGCTATTGTAAAAACACCCACTAAAGTCCCCCTGCGGGGTGCTTGTAAAAATAGAAAGATACTGGAAAAGGTTGACTTAAAGCTCTGGGTAATAAGCCTCTGAAGTGGGCAGTCGCGCCTCGCACGAACCGTCATTTTTTTTTTTTTTTTCAATGTCCAAGCCCGCTCGCTGCCTATGCCGAAGCCTCCCGAAAAAACAAATTCTTTTCTACTCCATTTAAAAATAACTTAGAAGAAATTCAAAAAATTTAATTGCCGGACTGGACGTTTTCTTCTCCGTAACAATTAATGTCTTCTCTTGTTTTCCTTCAACAGGTGAGGTCCGTTTTGGTCGCACATGTCACACTGCTTTACCATAAACATTGGGCCATTGAATTATCATTAAAACCACCATTTAATATCACTTATTACGACCTTATCCAAGTCGTCTTACCTGTTGTAAACATGGGTCAGTCTCGAACATAATGCATTTACAGAAGGGACAACCCACACGACAAAGCCAGAAGCGAAAAGTAAGCGGGTAAAGAGTTTATCAGAATACACAACACCAAGTACAGGGGCTGCATACACCCTCCAGTAGATCACATACGAAAAGAAATAAACCATCAATACATGGGTTGTTACATTACGGAGAAGAGGCAGGAAAAACCACACAAAAACGCTAACAGCCAGAGCAAGGTACTGCGACCAATGCGGAATGTCACGAACAACATCGTGCAAAGCAAATGGCACGAATGTAAGAACAAAAGAAGCACCAAATGTAGCGCAACTGAAACTTAGGAGAGTAGAGTACCGCCGTAGGAACCTTGTTTTGGACAATACGAAAAATATGGCGGTAAGGAGAACCAAAAAAGAGAAGAGAATAATACGGCCAGAACCCGGGGTACTTTTACAGCTCCGCCGTAGCTCTTGTATGGTTGCATTTTTATCGGCCTCTGTATTATGGCTGTCAGAAGATTTTGCAGCAACAACATCATCGCAGTCCCCCTTATCTCGCAGGTACTCCCCAAACACCAGGTCGATCATGAAGGCTATTGGGCATGCGTACGAACCCCGCGTGGTGATTGGCCCAATGAAATTGACCAATAGAATTAGGCCCAATATGGTCACTGTATCTAGGATTCCATCCAGTGGACTGTGCCAGTTGCAAAAGTACCCAGCTCTTTCTTTCATGTGCTTGAAAAACTTGTCATGCCAATTCTCTTGGTCTTCAGTTTCATTTTCGATGGACCTGCTCCTCCTCTCTTCTCTGTATTTCCAATCTAGGAACGCAGTACCCGTGTAACCGCCTCCTGACACACAACTCAAGTAGTCCACCTCCACATTTCGTTCTAACAATCTGCGCAAGACTCCAGAGCTGAAGGCCGCTGACCGAATTCCACCACCGGAAAAAGCCAAACCAGTTTGTGTTGGGTTCACATTAGCCATATTTGCTTAAAAAGAAAAAAAAAACAAAGGAGGGTTTTTGAAAAACCTTCCAATATCATTTAGCTATTTATTTCAAACCCGCTCGAAAGGGGTACCTTTTTCACGCTTCAGGTATATGAAAGGGTAGGGAAATCTGTCATTTAGGTATTTAAAAGCGCCTTTATATGAGAGGAAATATCGTTCATTAAGTTTATTCTAAGGGCTAAAAGGGGGATGCAGTGTTTTTAAGTAGGTTTGTGAAAGGGGTACTATTTTCCAATGGAAGGTATACGAAAGGGGTACCATTTGTCAATAGAAGGTATACGAAAGGGGTATCTTTTCTGCCAAAGGACGCCATTTAAGCCTTTTTTTTCGCGAACACAAATCAATACATTATCAATACAGCTTTGACGTATTCTTACACTTTATTCAGGAAAATACTAGAATGAATTCGTCTTAGAATAGTTTCTCTTGGAAAAAGCACAAAAAACATCCAAAGCCCATAAGACATTATACAGTCATTACAGCAAGAAAAGTTCATTCAGACAGAAATAGTTATTCGAGACAATAATTAATAGTGTGCAGTGACCAAAGTAGCCAATAAGCTTTCCAGCTGGTCACTGTCATGTGGATATAAGCTGGCGACGACCATATGTTAAGTATAGTTTAAAACACATTAATAACGAGTATCGTAAGAGAGGAAGAATATACATACACATAAATACGAGATAGAGGGAAAAAAAAGATGTCCTGCATATCAGCATTATTTTAACTATCTAACTAGTAAAATTATGGTCCGTTTTGAGTGGTCAATAGAAAAATTTTGTAGCGCTTTTTAAAGAGTATGTATGGGAAACGTTAAAGTTCTGGTGGGACAGATTTCCCTGTGGAAAATTCAAATGGAGATATACCATAATTAATGCGTACTAGTGGCTTAAAGAAGTTTTGATTTGCAGCATACCTTAGTATTGTGTGAATAAATCTCTGATGCAGGTGTGCAAACATTCAAGAGTACAACTGGGGTGTTACTTTCATCGTTCTTAATTTTATATGCAAAGAGTGACATTTTTAGTTTAAATTTTTCAAATCGTAAAGTTCCAAGAAGATTGTGATAGGGGTTGGCATGTTATCTTCCACGAGCAAAGAACATGCTTCGTATACATCCATTCTGCTTAGTGCAGATGTTACTTAATCTACAGTCCTGGTCAAAGTTGTTGGGAAGATTGCGCGCATCACTTCACGTCACACCTAACTCGATTATTCTAACTATTGGCTGTACTATTTGGGAAATACCATGCTCTTGTGCCCCCTCCCCCCCCCTCCCCACCCCCATATTCTTCAAGTTTAGAAGAAAGGTCACCATTTTGTTTCGTGGAAAATCCAACAGTGATAAGGGGAAGGGGGTGGGGAGGGGGTTATCTCTAAAGTGGTGCTTCCTTCCCAACATTTTAGTCCATGATTGCAGTTTTGTAAGCAGCATTCCTGCTGGCAAGACCATAGTTTAAGTATGGATAGGGTATCATATAACTGTTTGAGCATCAAGATAGTGTCTTAGCTTATTGATTATACCTACATTCTTTGATATCTAATTTATTATTTAAATGTAAATTCGATCTCCTTTGCATTATCACTGGTAAAGAAAATATTAGTATCATCTACAAATATTCTATAATAAAGCTTCTCAGAGGAGATTAGCAAATCATTAATACAGAATAGCAAGAATAGCAATGCTCAAGGGTTGAACCCTGGGGGACTCCCCGGGGGACTCCACGTTTAATAGTTTCCATACTGGATTCAACTTCATCAATTTTTACATATTGAGTGCGATTGCATAAGTAGCTTTTAAACCATTTAAACGGAGTACCACCGATTCTATAAATGTACAGCTTAGAGAGGAGAATATCATGGTTAACTTTATCAAATGCCCCAGAGAAATCGAGAAATAGGCCACAGGTAATTTGTTTGTTATCAATTGCTGAGTTCAAATTCTCTTTTCTCGCTGTTCTTTTAACGAACATTATCCGCCGATAACTACTTTTTTTTTCTTTTAATTAATTGTTAGTTTCTTGATCTTCATGTTAGCTATACCTAGAGCTGGAAGTCACAGGCCGCGTTATTCACAGCACTGTTCATGTGGAACCTTTGCCGCCAGCTGTATACCAGTTTTCACTTGCCCATATTAATTACAAGAATAGTTTTTCACACGTTTTCTGTGTTGCTACACTAGTGTTTCACCCACTTTTGTCTCACCGGCTGCTTTCACTTGAAACCAATTCATCTGATGTCACGCTTCATACTAGATCCCGCAAAAATAGACAACGCCCACGTTATTTCCATTCCAACAACCTGTTCCAAGACATACTGTCACCTGTTCAATTTACTTGCAACTGCAAACATTAAGCGATTTTCACCGGTATATTATCCGCGTTCTTATGTCTGGCTGCAGAAACGTCAACTTCTTTTGTTTCGAACTTGGCAAATTAAAAAATAGGTACTCGAGAGGCGAAAAGAAGTAGAATATTCTGTTATGTGAAACAACAAACAAAAAAATAAATTCTGCCTTTTGATGAAAAAGGCCTATAATTTGGAATGTTGCAGGAAACAAATTTAGAAACCACCTCTGCAATTCTCAGATCTGTGCGGTACATCGTTTCTGAGCTCTTTGTCGAAGCGTTTCACACAATCAGTTAGGGGGATCAAAGTGCTCAGAAGTGCTCCAACATCTGGACTTTTCTTACTTTTCGCTCATGAGATAAAATACATATGTGTGAAAACATCTCCTAATGTACTTGAGAGGCTCAAACTGCTGCGATTCATAGGGATAGACATTTTTTTCAGTCAAATAGCTTGGTATCATGGTGTCACGTAAGCTGCGTATGGTGACAATTTTGAAATTCAAAACACTGTCTTTTCGAAACGAAAGACGTCACGGAACTGGAAACTTGGAAAAAAGATTTATTTCTCGGGCATCTTCAATCTCCTATAGATAACAATTTAGGAGATTATGCTAATTTGATGATCTCACTGTGAAACCATCTATAGTTTGACAATTACGTGCTACTTCAAAGTTTTACAACGGGATCAATATTCCTACAGTTTTCTTTTTCCTTTAAGGGCTTCTTCGTTCCTTCAACGGCTTCATTAAACGCGTAAACGGGATCAATTCGTCGGTTAGAAACAAAATACGACAGCTAAGAGAAGTAACTGTGGCAAAAATTAAAAACTCACCTCAAATCACAGAACCGTATTCTTCACAGATCGTCATCTGCGAACACTGGGCACCCGAACATTTCGTTCGTCCTCGCGAACTATCGGCAAATCATCGTACTCTTTGCAGAGTCCGAACTTTGGTACTCTTTTCATGCAGATTGGCTCCGAAGTATATTCTATTGTTACATACTCATTACTGGGTTGCCAAACCCAGTCGGAATCTTCGTTTCATTTCTTTGTTTTTTTTTAAATATTTTTTCCCGTGTAGGGAAAAGTCTTTCCTGTCACTCCCCTACTAAGGGATGTGAAATGCGCAGATTTCTCTGTGTCCACAGTAGAATATCAGGGGCGTAGCGTGAGATTTTGAAGGTGTACGCACACAGAGAATGTTTCGAGCACCCAAGGCGCTCCAAAGTAGGGGGGTCTGGATGCATGCTCACCCAGAAAAGTTTTAGATTTAGGGTTTCGGAAATGCCATTTCCGGCTATTTTCGAAGGACATTTCAATAATTAAATGCGAAGAGAAATGGAGTAGTTAGTTGTTTATTTTACTCATCTGCAGAGTTTTCTCTGCAGCAAGCTACAACAAAAAAGGGCGGTTTACAGTACAAGCAAAGGGCAAGAGGTCGCAGACTCTGATATAACATCTTCATCGTCATCATCATCATCATCATCATTATCATCATAACATATCCTTAAAGATAACCAGAACTGGGGGACTGGTGATACTGAAGACTGACACTATGTGGGGACTTCGAAGGGTATATATGTATATTTTTTTTCAAGTTCTTCTGCTTTCGTCCACTATTACGTTTTTCGCCGTTAAGGTCTGGCCGAACGGGTCCACTGAACATGTTAGTGTAACATCATCCAACATTGTTGAATCGAACATGTTGCACTCGTTTGGCTACCAAGTTGTATGATGTTGGAACTTGTTGAACGAAGTTTGATTTCCATCAAACATCGTCTTTAACATCACCCAACGTTTCTTTTGTTCTAAGGTGTGAACAACAGTGTTGCATTTTTTCGGACATCACATTGAACAGTGTTGCACGCCCGCGTGCGCTGCGGCTTTCAGTATCCATGGAGATGTCAGTCAAGTCTGTTCAAGTTACGGAATGGTGAACGAGCAAAGTCTTGAACGTCTGAGCGACGAAAGCTTAAGCAATCTCTCTTAGAAGAGATAGCCCTTCTTGTTTTCAAAGCTCTCAGGGGCATGGCACCAATGTATCTGCAAGTCAAGTCCTCGGGACGCTACTCCCTACGCAGTCACACCCTAGGTCTTCTCAAGGTTCCTTACACCTGCATGGTGCAAGACCCTTGGAGACAGAGCATTTGCTGTTGCAGTTCCTAGATTCTGGAACACCCTTCCTCTTGCTATCACAGAGAGTGACTCTATTGATAATTTTAAAAGGAATTTTAAAGCGCCAACATGAAGAAAATTTGATTTCTAAGGATTCTGGGTAGTAATTGGTTCCAGATCCTTGAGTCCAAAATTTTGGATCCAACATGTTCCATTCGTTTGGTCACCCCTTTCGACATTCTTCAACAGCGTCCAACAATGTTAGATGAAGTTGGATCCGTTTGGCCGGGCCTGGAAATACTCCCACACAGAGACACCAGTTAATTCGAAATTTAAAAAACTTGGCCCGATTTTATAATGACTAAAAAAATTTAATGCCTCCATGGAATAAGGAATCCCGGTTTGGGGCTGTACGCACGGGCGTACCTGCATATATGAACGCTACGCCCCTGAATATTTAATTACTGCAATGGCGTCCAAGTCATTGAGACAGAAAACGTGTTTTGGTGGATCTTTAAACAAAATATACCTTTATGGAGCTCAAAAATGGAACGTCAATTGGATAAACAAGACCGGCGGTGGAAAATAAATATCTGGAATCTTAAAAGCGACGAGTAATGGACTTCGACAACAATCTTTCGCCCGTCGAGCCGAAATCAAAGTGAGCTGTATTTCTATTGTTTTACCAAGTGTGGTGTTATGTACAACACTGACACCAAATGGAAAATGCTTAGGTAACTTATGGGTTCAACGAAGACAGAAAAGGAATCGAACACCTTAAGTGGATCTGTGATCTCTGTTGTCTGGCTATTTGTATTATTTGTACTCAACTTCGCACAGTCTTCAGGTAAAAAAAATAATTGGAAATGTGACACCCAAGAACTATTTGAAAGAAAGCTTGTCGTCTATTTTGTGCTTCATTATTCAAGGAAAAGGTTCTTCCGCAACGGGTTTGATCTGCAGTTTATTTAATCACGGATTGTGTTTCTTGTTTGCACGCAAGTAAAGGTAACACTTAGGAAATTCAAAAAGCCTTATTTTCGAAACGGAAGACCTCACGGAACTGGAAACTTGAAAAAATATTTATTTCTTGGTCATCTTCTACTTCCTATATATAAAAATTCAGAAGACCTTGCCAATTTGATGATCTCACTGTGAAACCATCTGGAATTCTTGAAGGTTCTGTTTATCTCATAAACGGGCTAAATATTCCAACAAATGTTTTTCCTCAAGGAGCTTTTTCGTTCCTTCAACGGCTTCCTTAAACGCGTAAACTGGCTCAATTGGTCGGTTAGAAACAAACACAAAACCTGCGACCAGTAACTGTTGTAAGAATTAAAAACTCACCTCAAATCACAGAACTTTATTTTTCACAGATCATCGTCTGAGAACACGAGGCACCCGAGCATTTCGTTCGTCCTCGCCAACTATCGGCAAATCATGCATAGGCACTTATGGTCCAGTAGCGGAACGGATAAAAGTTCACGGTTTCTTTAAAAAAATGATTGGAATCGTTCCACTTTTAATCGGAACCGTGCCATTTTTCCTCTGTCGTGTAAACGCGCCTAAAAATACCGTGCCAAATTAAAATTTTAGGGCCCGGGTAAGTTCTCTTGTAGACATGCGCAGTTCAATTATAATCAAGAACGTCCGCGTGATTTTGGTGGAGAATGAGCAGCTATCTTGAAATATACACAAGAAAACCGCTAGCCTATATGAATTAAGGCTCAAATTTGGCCCTTTAAAGTGTCTACACTACTTGTTCTATCCGAAACGTGCCTATTTTTTCAGCACCCGTACCATTTTTACCCGTGCTCGGACTACCTCGCCGAAGGTCCCCACACGGGTAAGAATTTTGGTTCGGCACGGATGAAATTTGGTACTGACGGGTTGTTTACCCTGCAAATTTTATCCGAGCAGTTTTTTTTTTTTTTGGGACTCGCGCCAATTTCACCCGAGCCGTGCTAAAAAAAAATCTGTAGTGTAAACCGGGCTTTTATAAACTTGAAAAACGTCGTGCCGACCTTTTTCAAGGCTACCCAAATGAAGAGGAAAGGGGGAGGGGGGTTGCATGGGGTGAGGATTTTGACATTTTGATTAAAATAAAGTCACATTCCCCACCCCTGGGACAAAATAATTGGTCAAAATCCCGGCGGCAAGTGAAGGTGGTCAAATGTCCTTCATACGATCAAAATCCCTACCCTGGGGACAGACCTCACAATCAAACCCGTGTGGGAAGGGTTATTAAAGGCTAATCATATGATGTGTTGAATAACTTGAAATGGAAAACCCTTGAAACCAGGCGCTTCCATACAAAGGCTACCCTTATGTATAAAATCCGCAATGATCTATCTGCCTTCCAACTGAATAACTCCTTTGTAAAACTCAATACTAACATAAATTACAATCTTAGCAGCTTTAAGTATAGTGGTGCAATGCTCTGGAACAATCTTTCCTATGAGGCAAAAACCGCACAATCGCTTTCGGATTTCAAACACAAACGTGCCTCTTCGCCTTCCATGCCTTCTAGTGGATCGCACTGATTCCAAGTAATATACTTTTTATTTTAATACATATATGATTAGCCCGACCCC
>NC_090880.1:41893526-41901026 GCF_036669935.1 Montipora foliosa | reverse complement strand
CCATTTTGCTCTAAAGTGTAGTAAAGTGATTATAAATCGCTGGCCCGGCTAACCGGGCTGTCCCGGTGAACGGGATCACATGGAAAAATCTCAGCCCGTTTAGCCGGGATCTCGGCTTACCGGGCTGAGATTTTTCCATGTAATCGCAAACTTGATTTTTGGTTTATTTCTCAGACGTGCCGGGATCTCAGCCAAACGAGCCAGCCCGGCTCATGTAATCGGCCCCTAAGCCTGCGAGCAGAGACTCTTCGATATTCTTAGAAATCGGGAAGAGGAAGGGACCTCTTCCAACCGCTTCGAATTTCTTTGTCGAGCTTGCGTTAAAAATTCAAAAGTACTCGGGTGTCAGTCACGTGTGACCAGCAACCGCAAAACCACAAAACTGAAACAAACATTCGAGATATATTGGAAAAATTCTGGCAAACACACGACAACCAAGGAATCATTGCTTGGAAACACAAGATAGTTCGTACTTTTAAAGTGCCATTTCATTTTCTACTGAAAAATTCAAAAGTTTCTGGCAGACTAAATACAAAGTAAATACTCATTTGAATTTAGACAGTTAAAGAATTTTAGCCCCGGTAGATTGAAATTGGGTTAGCCGATTTGGTCTATTGTTTAGACACTTTTCTGACGTTGATGGGGACAAACCTGATCCCAGATTCTTACTCTTGGGTAATGATTGACTCTTGATTTTACCGAGAAGACGTAATAATGTGATCAAAACATCAGTGATATTCAAATTTAATTAATTTGAATATTGTAATCATCCAACCTTAGCCCGATGGTGACCTCATTTGAAATATCGATTATTCATTGGTTTATCAGTTTTGACGTGCGCTGAAGACTTATGTGGTGTTTACATGCGAAAGTTGCAGCCTTTTTCGCTTCCTTCACTCACGGTTGTTTCCGTTGTGCTTTCAATTTCGTCGAATTCTTGGTCACAACCGTTTGTTAATGGCGTCAATGGACGGCAAATCATGCAGATGCAGGGAGTACAGATACCTTCAAATAGAAGCGTGCTGCGTATTTTATCTGTGTAAAAGCTAGGCTTTTGCAGCATCCAGATTATGGGTAAGATCTCCTGGATATACCCACCACGATTTTATCGTCTCGCATCCAGCAATCACTTTGCCATCGCTAGTTGCAAAGGAATAACTGTTCCATGATATGTCCTGAATTGAGATAGAATTTTCCTTTATAACTCCACGGTTGGACATCAGTTAATTTTCTTTATAAATCTTCTGTTCGGTAACCTTTGTTATACTATGGTAAATGCAGAGCTTTATCTCTTATATGGATAGGAAGCCCTTTTCCAGATAAGCGCTTTTCTGGGGCCATTACGTCAACTGTAACTCACGTGAAAAATAAACCGATCAACAAACGAAATTTAAAACGAGGTCACACCTGGGTCCCTTGTGATATGGCTGGATGATTACAATATTCAAGTTTAAAAACTTGAAAATAGACCTAATCGCCTAACTCAATGTTGTACCCAATTCAAACCCTTTGGGAAAAAAAGGTTTTGTTCCAAGTGTTTCCATATCACTTAAATATGAATGCAACATTATCATGCAAATACAATGTACAAAGAATATTACTGAATCCCGGCAGATTTGAATTGGGTACAACATTGAGTTAGCCGACTATGCAGTCCGTTGCATTGGCAGTTCATCATAAGGACATCCCCTTTTTTTCTCCGTTTCGCGTCGTCCGACCGACCCAAATTTGGGGCATTTT
Organism: Montipora foliosa; assembly: GCF_036669935.1. Lineage (NCBI taxonomy): Eukaryota > Metazoa > Cnidaria > Anthozoa > Scleractinia > Acroporidae > Montipora > Montipora foliosa. The sequence goes on along the minus strand of NC_090880.1, from coordinate 41,899,286 downwards.
CCAAAAAAAAAAAAAAAGTTATAACGACGTTTTACAGCCAAAAGGAGTTTCGGTGGTTGATCCTTTTTCCCACGCTGTCTTAATTTTGCCACAACATCCGCCAACTAGCGATGGCAAAGTGATTGCTGGATGCGAGACGATAAAATCGTGGTGGGTATATCCAGGAGATCTTACCCATAATCTGGATGCTGCAAAAGCCTAGCTTTTACACGGATAAAATACGCAGCACGCTTCTATTTGAAGGTATCTGTACTCCCTGCATCTGCATGATTTGCCGTCCATTGACGCCATTAACAAACGGTTGTGACCAAGAATTCGACGAAATTGAAAGCACAACGGAAACAACCGTGAGTGAAGGAAGCGAAAAAGGCTGCAACTTTCGCATGTAAACACCACATAAGTCTTCAGCGCACGTCAAAACTGATAAACCAATGAATAATCGATATTTCAAATGAGGTCACCATCGGGCTAAGGTTGGATGATTACAATATTCAAATTAATTAAATTTGAATATCACTGATGTTTTGATCACATTATTACGTCTTCTCGGTAAAATCAAGAGTCAATCATTACCCAAGAGTAAGAATCTGGGATCAGGTTTGTCCCCATCAACGTCAGAAAAGTGTCTAAACAATAGACCAAATCGGCTAACCCAATTTCAATCTACCGGGGCTAAAATTCTTTAACTGTCTAAATTCAAATGAGTATTTACTTTGTATTTAGTCTGCCAGAAACTTTTGAATTTTTCAGTAGAAAATGAAATGGCACTTTAAAAGTACGAACTATCTTGTGTTTCCAAGCAATGATTCCTTGGTTGTCGTGTGTTTGCCAGAATTTTTCCAATATATCCCGAATGTTTGTTTCAGTTTTGTGGTTTTGCGGTTGCTGGTCACACGTGACTGACACCCGAGTACTTTTGAATTTTTAACGCAAGCTCGACAAAGAAATTCGAAGCGGTTGGAAGAGGTCCCTTCCTCTTCCTCTTCTTCAAGAGTCTCTGCTCGCAGGCTTAGGGGCCGATTACATGAGCCGGGCTGGCTCGTTTGGCTGAGATCCCGGCACGTCTGAGAAATAAACCAAAAATCAAGTTTGCGATTACATGGAAAAATCTCAGCCCGGTAAGCCGAGATCCCGGCTAAGCGGGCTGAGATTTTTCCATGTGATCGCGTTCACCGGGACAGCCCGGTTAGCCGGGCCAGCGATTTATAATCACTTTACTACACTTTAGAGCAAAATGGACCACGGAACGGTCGTTTTCTTGTGTTTCAATTAAGGATGTATAAGATAGTAAAACCTTAAGGCTTCTTTAAATTGAAGAGTGATAAATTTTAATAACAATTTAGCAAGACAAACGTCTCTCCACTTCTTCACGTTGTTATCTTTTTTTTTTTCACGCGACAAATTCTAAATTTAGCCTTAGCCGGGCTGGTTCACCTCATGTAATACCGGGCTAAAACTTATCCCGGCTAACCGGGCTGCCCGGCTTATGTAATCGGCCCTTAATTAAGATGAGCGACTTTCTTATAACCCGCAATGTATTTTGTTTTCCCCACAATTTTGCATAAACTATATATTGTTTTCAAATGCAGTTGGGAATAGTTGACAATAGTTTAATATGCAAAATTTTGTGGGGAAAACGAAATGCATTGCGAGTTATGTGAAAATTACTAATTCTTTGTGTATTGTATTTGCATTATAATGTAGCATTCACATTTAATAATATGGAAATACCTGAAGAAAATGTTGTATTCCCAAGGGGTTTGAATGGAGTAAAATTTCGCGTGAAACTAGGTTTAAAAATAGACACTTTTCTGACGCTGATGGGGACTTGGCCAATTCGTACTCTTGGGTGATGGACTCCTGGTAAAATGGATTGTCTTTGTTCTATACCATAATGAAACAAAATACAGGACATCATCTACGTGCCGGTCCTCCAACGGATCACGAGTGAGAACCGGTCAAAACATGCGTACAATCCTTGCATACCGCGAGAGCTACTGAAATTTAAATTGACCAATCAGAATTCAGCGAGCGGGCATCCATCCATGTCCAATACTGTCAACTGGATTCTATCGGAAAAAACAGAAGTTCTATTCGACCGATTTCTATTTGGTGAATAGAGAAATTTTTGGACGATCCGACAAGTAGAGCTCTCCTCTAAATCTCAGTTTGTCCCAACAAGAAAACACACAAACCTAGGGTGCGGCTCGCTTCAAGCCAAGCGCTGCCCAACGAGCGGTCGAGAACGGGAAAAATGAGAACAACAACAACAACAACAACAACAACAACAACAACAAAAAAAACTGCGCATACCACCCACTGGCTACACTTAGGCCACCCACTGGCAGAACAAGTAAAACTAATAAAACTAAATGAAACTAAAAGGAACTAAGCGAGCCACCCACTGGCTAGGACACATAATAACAACGGATCTGAACAGGCCACCCACTGGCTATAACAAATAACGCCAATAAAATCACGTAAGCCACCCACTGGCTATAGCAAAGAACAAATAACGCCAATAGAATCTGTGTAAACCACCCACTGGCTATAACAAATAAAGCCAATAGAATTGACGTAAGCCACCCACTGGCTACGTGCAAGCCACCCACTGGCTAAAACAAATAATCCTAAAGGGGTCTGCATCAGCCACCCACTGGCTACCTGAAGGCCTCCCACTGACCTCAGACCATTCGATGCCATCAACTCACTGAAAAAACAAAAACAAAAGAAAACTATAAAGGTACCCCCCCAAAAAAAATAAATAAATAAATAAATAAATAAAACACTTACCCAACTAAGCCGATGAACACTGAGAGCAACAACCTTGATCTCTAGTGCAAAAACCAGTAATAAAAAACCGCACAGATCTGAAATTAATACGAACAGCCAAAGCCCTAAAATTAAGATTCTCTCTGCCAAAAACATCAGAGCTGTGGCGACCCGTGCAAAAAGTCGTCTTCAAGGGGGGCAGGTCCACCCAATCTTCAACAAAATGAGCCAGATGAGAACCGTTCGATGTAAGTAGAGGCCAAAATGGAGCAGAACGCCAAAGCGGAACGATCAAAGTGCCTTGCGCGCAGCACGATCGCATGTGCCTCAGAGTCCGAGGAACAAGGTGAGGTGGCGGACAAACCCAGTTGTTGTCGAAGTCCCATGACCTTGTAAAGGTGTCCATAGCTTCACAGTACCTGTACTCGACCCTGACATATTGTGTTGCTTTATGAACGTCTCACGTCTTTCGGCTTTATTGATTGGCTTTGAAAGAAGTGAAACTGGACATAGTTTGGTCCACAACCGACTGAGTTAAATTTATAACTGAATGAATTACTCACCTTGCAAATCTCTGTTTTATGTTTTGTCCTGACTAGTTGGAAAACTGCTTGAGGTTACTGTTAATGTGTTACCCTCGTTAAATAAAGGATCGTATATTGTACTGTATAAAAACCAGCTGTAATTTTATCCACGTTGGTAGAAAAGAGGCTTTGCTTTCAATAACGGATTGACGTCACAAAACTACCGCATTGGCCGGAAAGTTTTTTGCGGAATATATACTGCTATGCGGAATAGTTTGTGACATCCATCCCGCATTAAATTTACTTCGGTTGTGGACCAAACTATGGTCAGTTTCCCTTCTTTCAAGGCTAATCAATAAAAGCTCGGAGTTTTCAGGAAAAAGGTCGTAAAGCCACAAAATATGTTGAGACAAGTGAAAAGAACTACTGTAGCGGAAGAGTGTTTCGTTGTCAGTTATTTGTCGCATAACTGACACTTCAAATGAAAATCATATGGCGAATTTAGCAAACTTTCACGAGACGCAGCCATTTACGAGCTTGATCAAAGAACTCCGTGACACGTGAAAGTGAGTGCGGGATTTCTCGTACTACGCTCATAGTTGCCATAGTTTTTACGCCGATTCGATTGAAGCCGGTCTGATACCAATACATTGCAATTTTATACGTACACATGTCACCGTACGAGTCATATGAAAAGCGTATAGAGAAAATTTTGTTTTGCGGTCAAAATGAGTGTGGAGGGAAGGGGGAGCCGTTGCAATATCACCCCATTTTCAACGAGCGACTTGGCGAGTGTTGTTGTCAGTAGTCCTGAGAATGTGATGAAATTCTTTAATCAGTTTGCAACTTGTAATATTACACTGAGACATGTTGATTCAAAATCAAAAGCGTGAAATACGAAAAGTTTACCCAAGACTGAAGTAGGAATTTAAGCGAGCAAGAGTTAGCTTAAAGACCTTACAAAAAATATCATCGAAAAACTTAAAACCATGCAAAGCTTGTTCGATTAATCAAAAGAGATTTTTGACAGGTCTATTTACACTGATTTACAGACGACGACATGAAGGTAGCCTGCGAACACTGAGAAACCACGGAAGGAAATACGTCCGGTTCCACACAAAATGAATAAGGACGTTTCGCCCGGACGTTTCGATGCTGGAGAAATAACCCATATAAGAGACCTTCGCGTTTACACTTTCAGTAACAAATACAATTGCATGTGTCTACCTCATTCTTCATGTACTAAACATGCCTTAGGCAAAATTAGAGTCGTTTGTATGCATGACCGGATTTTATGAGGTGTTTGACTTGAGAAACGTTCATTCCGTCGCAACTGTATCGACTTAAAAACACGAAATAGCATGAGGCAGTGAATGACACAGTTGATAGTTAATTTTACCAAAGAGGCGATTGGTCGGGGTCTTCATTCCCGGGGGGGGGGGGGGTCTCCTTTAGGGGTTAAATTCAAACTTTCCGACGAGCATCCCGGTCTGTTCCATATGGGAGTCCCCCCCCCTCCCGGGGCCTTCGAATTAATCTCAGCTCTTTAATTTAATGATGCCGTTAACAGTGTAGATAGTGCATCAAGTTATACTCAAGCCTGGATGCAATTTAACTTACCCAACGACTATCCTCCACGGATGGTATCTAACAGACAATTCCAAGTCTATCTTCTTTGAAGTCATAGAATTCACAAAATGTTACAAATAAGTGCAGAGCGAGCTTAGATTGAACAGTTTCCGCTTGTTTGCTCTGTTTTCCGTTGTTCTGAACCTAGCCAGGAAAGATCGGGACGAGAGAGGAAAATGACTTACCTGTCACTGATGATTTGTTACAGCGGTGAATAATATCCTCAGCTTTCAGTTGGGATCCTGCTGAAATGGAACACGATTACATCAAAGACAACGACAGTGATGTGACCGTGGAAAAAACGTTTTGGTCACGAAAAAAACTAACAAGTGGTTGAAATAGTCTCATTTGGGTGAAAGCCGGATATGACGCACCGGAAGGAACATCATTCCATCACTGGAGCAAGGTAGAAGCACTGTGAGTAAACAGGAACATATAACATTGTCGATTTATTACCTTTTGTTCAAGAGATTTAATAGACGGAAGTACCTCTTGAGTTTCACAATTAATTGGAAATATTGCTCATACGCTTACCTCGATAAGCAGCGAACCGCAATGCCTTGTTGAAAGTTCTAATGAGGACTTTAAAGTGCATATGAAGCGAAATCAGTTCTTTAATATTTTGAAAGTTCAACATTCTGGAGACACTTTTCCGAAGTTTGAATCATGTTTGAAAAAAATTGGCAATTTTATAACGCCCGAAAGTTGTGCGATTTTGCTCTTAATTAAAGTTGGTATTTGAATCGCGCGGCCAAAATGTCCGGTCACGTGGCCTGCTGACGCACTGTTGCGGACAAGACTACGAGATTGCAGTATGGCGTCGAGTGAGAGAGTA
>NC_090880.1:41851026-41886026 GCF_036669935.1 Montipora foliosa | reverse complement strand
TGCTGGGTGACATTTGTTTTCGTGGGACAACCGCATTCAAATATCAACTTACTTCAAGTTCAGGAAATTCCGTAACTTCGTATTTTGTAGAAGCACTGTGGCCTTTTTTCAAGGCCATGGCCTCTAAAAATATATCTGTCTTCATTATAAGAAAGAATGCGTGCAAATGATCATGAGGTCAAATCCTGTTCTGGCCACGATTTGCTCTTTCCAGTAACTGTTGTTTTTTCGCCAACCCTTCTTTCCAAACGCCATATTGAAAACTTCCATATTGACAGTTCGATTCCAAACCAGCGGTGGAAGAGATGATTGTGATGAGCCCTCAGACTATGATAAACAGCAGCAGGAGACGTTGAAGGCAGACACGGGGGGCGTAGCGTGGGATTTTGAAGGTGTACGCACACGAATAATGCTTCAAGCGCCAAAGGCACTCCAAACTAGGGGGGTCTGAGGGACATGCTCCTCCAGAAAATTCTGAAATTTAGGGTCTTGGAAATGCCATTTCCGATTATTTTCGAAGGTTGTAACCTAAAAGTATAAACAAAAGAGGAGAACTGTAAAAAATATTTATCTATAACCCTTTACATATATCTATATACATGTACATTTATCTGTAATCTTATACCTAGTTTTCTTATGGCTATATTTGAATTTCAAAAAAATTGTAACGGCAAATCATTTAACTCCCTGAAGACGTCAGGTCGTACCTGACGAAATATACGTCCTCACAGCCGTAGTTAGTTTTTTAATTTTATTTTACACATCAGTTGAGGTTTCTCTGCAGCAAGCTACAACTCAAGCAGGGGCTTACAACACAATTAAAGGGCAAGCCGTCGCAAACTCTGTTATAGTGTGTTTTCACTCTCGTGATCAGTAACCTTATTTTTCCACCGTTTGCATGATAATAGAGCTCAATTCCCGGAGGATTAGTTAGGGACACGAACATGGCCGCCGTGCCAAGCTAGATAGAGCCGTTCACAAAATATCTTTACCCTAACACTTTTTTGTCTGCTAACAAACGTGCCTGATCGGTAAAAGATTGTTACTCCTCCCTGTCCCGCCTCCGCCGTCTCGTATTAGGCAGCTTAAACGACGACGACGGCAACGAGAACGTCATCTCAAAATATAAATTTACGTTAAGGTGATCACTTCGAGACTATTTTAACCTTTTAAATATGACAAGGGTGAGGTAGTTTCTCAAACATAATACTGGTCGGAAAGGCGCTTAATTTAGGGGAGAGAATGAAAATTTATCCTCAAGTGCTGTCGTTCGTCATAAAGCATCAAATGTGGCTATCTCACGTTGCAATTTTTGCTGATGACGGCAAAGAAATGGACAAAAGTGAGAAACGCACGTGCTGAGAGCGCAAAGTGCTGAGAGTGCTGAGAGTGCCGTCGCCGTTGTCGTTGCTTAAGCTCCCTATTATTTTGGAAGCGCCAGAATTGGAATGCGCGCGCACGCTTTGACAGATTGCAAATTGGACTTAGCCAAGCTCAGTGCAAAACCAGGGGATTATCAGGAGCTGCAGCTTCTATCTCCACTAATTCCTTGAGTCAACTTTTTCCCTTGGAAATTTATATTAAAGAACAGGTTTTCCCCGGGAAGAGTATCATATTCTTCTTTACGCTCTGTTTTGATTGGCTTTTAATAGTGGGCTTGTTGAATCTCCCAAGGGAGGCGTTCCATAAATAAATCTGCTCTGGAAAGGGTTGACTCGTACGCCAAATATAGGAGATATAGGTTTTCCTTGATGAACTCCTAGCAAAACCCGATACACAAATCAGCAGTTACAAGACACGTTATTTTTTATGAGTTTCTTTTGACCAAAACCCATGGATCACACAGAACCAAAAAAAAAAAATTCCGGAAGCGAACCTAATCACCTAAGTGACAAAACTGGGAGAGACTTTTTCATCTAAAAATTGAGAAACAAAGAGCTAAAAGAATATCAGTTCAAATTTATTCATTGACAAATTGTGACAAAACCAAAATAGCATTAAAAGAGTATGATTATTGTTTATGCATATATAGCTATAGAGGAATCAAGGTCAAGATACGGAGTTCAATTCCCCAAAGGAATCTTATCCTCCTCCAACAGGGTATGCGGATGGTCGATTATTTGAAGAGAAGAGATTAACAAGTGATCGATGTAGCGGGGGAACTAGTTTAGTGTCAACCATCCTTACCATGATTTTTGTAATGGCAATACACAGAGAAAAGGCATAGCACAGAAAGATCGAGTGAGCATTCAAGCATAGAATCGTTCAACATCGTTCAACAAAATCGGCCGTTTGCCCGACCGGGCCTTGATAGGACACGTTCGATATGTCAATATTCACACATGGCTGCGAGTCTTTATGGTTAAATTTAAATATTGTTTTGTTTAAAAATCTCCCTTGAGACTTGCGAGACAAAGAAAACTGAACTGAGCCGTGAAATTTGACCATAAAGCCTCGTTGCCATGCCTGAATATTGATATATCGAACTCGGCCTATTATTGGTGGTTTGCAACCAATCTCTAGGGACACAGAAAAAAATACTGCAATGTTCAATTACTGGTGGACGAACAAACGGAGCTACTGGGAGATCTTTTGTTTTCGTCCACCAAAATGGCGGCGATGACGTAACGTGAAAACAACCTAGCGATTTAATCCTCGTTCCAAAGCTAATCGCGCGGTATGGGTCCTTACAATTCGGTATGTTTTAAGTGAGCGTTTAACATAGTCACCACTACAAATGTTGCGTATTAATGTAATGTTTATTCCGAGGTGAAGGCCTTCCATTGCATGTCAGCAGTACGGTACGCGTACTGCGTTTTCTGTTTGGCAACGTTTTCGTCGTTTGTAATTGGGGATCTTACGCAAGGATGAGAGAACGTTGTCTAAAAAGATTCTTTCCCGTTATTGTAATAATTTCGGGATAACTCCAAGTCGTTTGGGATGGAAAGTGTGTATCTAGATTGCACTGAATAAAATTGGCTTGAACGTTGCTGACACGTCATCTACACAACCTCAAATTTGATCAATTGACGTCTTTGTCAGGACAAGGACGGCAAAGAAATGTGCCAGAATGCAAGAGGTACGCGCATGCGCAGGGCACGCCGGGCCTTTGATTTTGTTCATTAAAGCCTGGTTTACACTTTTTCTTGTTTTTGTTTTTTGACGAGGAACTTACTGAGGTGGTTCGCAATTTACAGATTTGGTCACGCTGAGGTCACAAAATTTAAAAAAAAAACACGCGCGATTCAGGCTTAACAAGCACCATACTAGTGCCCAGCTTGCGCGCGGCCCTAAAACTCTAGGGAGCCTCCTTAAGCTTATTGTTTTGTGGCTTTCTCCTAGCCGTCGTCGTCGTCTTTGCGTAAACTCCCTCATAACGCACTTTCTCAATACGTTCTCATCTAGAATAGTGAAAACTCTCAGTTGTGACATGAAGTTGGTTATATATTAGTACTGTGGAACTTTCATTTAACAAGGTGATTATTAATAATTAGCTAGGAGCCAAGGACATTGGTTAGTTCATTTGCGGAGAAAGGAGTACATATTCACTCTATATCGGCGCAATTCGGCATTTTCGAGTATTAAGTATACAATAATATCTGGCCTTGATTTTAAGGCGTGGAAGGCACTATCTTAACTTATCTTCCTCACAAATAACTACCCAACGGATTAGCGCTATTGAACCGATTGAGGTATCCACTGGACAGTGCTATATATCCACCCTTAGGACAACTGAGGCTGGAAATTCAACTATAACTGCATAAACACGAAATAATTCAATGCACAATACAATACAATACATACTTAATTGACGGCTCCCCATAGGGGCTTTTCAGGGCCAATTTAACACAACGAAACGACGGAACAGAATATCAACAACTGTTAAGAATCCCAACTGGCCGGAGGCAAACCAGTTGGCCAGGATCAAATTCAACGAGTGGTCACCACAGGTCTTGAACCCGGGATCTCCGAAACTCAAGGCAAGCGCCGTAACCACTGGGCCACACTGCCTCCTTAATGCAGAGAGCTACGACAATGGAAAATTGCATAGGCCAAGGTAAAATAAATAGAACCTACGAATCAGCTAAAAGGATACGATTTCAACCACTAAAATTGTTTAATACAAATTCACAGCTACGCTTGTTTTTATTTGGTTTTCTCTGCGAGAATAAATAAAATTGATCATACAGATCAAATATATATAGTAAGAATTCTTTAGTTTTAATTTAGTTTTAATTCTTTAGTTTTAATTAGTAAGAATTCTTTAGCATTAAACAGACAAATTGATGTCCTCGACACAATTTGCTGTGATTGTTAAGGTTTGCAGTAGCAAATACCCGATGGGGGGAGCCAAGGCCCTCGACAGGGGGTAGATGAGGAACTAAAACACGCGATGGGGGAAATTAAACTTGATGGGGCTGGGGTGGTTAACGACATTACCAGCACAGTTTGGAAACTAAAGCGGTTGACTCGAAAAACTAATTGTAGGGCCACGAATTGTAGGTCGCGTAGCTTACAGAACGACAAGTTATTCAATTTGTCTCCGTTTTTAGAAAACGACCGACGCAATCAGTTTCCATATAAGGTCATTACGGTGTATAAGCTGATAACCAAGATTGAGTGAGCCAATCAGAAAGCTAGAAATGCAATAATAAGTAACAATAGGTTATAATTATTTTATATCCAGCAAGCCCGAGTAGAATAATTGTTATATTAAAAAGTCTAAGATCAACAACTCTTCCACTGAAGCATCAATTTCTGCCTTGGTCAATTCCTGTTGATTCAAAACGGTTTTTGTCGGCCATTTTTACTCAGAGCTGCAAAAATGTTTTCAGCTCGCTTTATTGCTGACGCGTACCTTGACCATATTAGGTAGAGCAGGTATATGAACTGATAGCCTGTATCCGGCTAGCCAATGAAAATGCTGGAAATCTGATATCCTTTAATAATAAGCCGACATTAGGATATGAGTAAGTGATGCCGAGATCTCAAGAAATTTATGCAAAGAGGTCCTCTCGTTGACACATCACAGAAACTTTATTTCCCACTAGCCTAACCGATAAAATGATTTTGCACATAAAAAAAAAGTAATTGTAGTCGTATTTATATAGGGCATTCTCTACATGTACAAATGCGTTTTGCATCATTCAATGTATTAATGAGATGACCAAGACACCGCAAAATCCGTAGGCTACTGTTATTACAGAAGCAGTTATTTTCTCCTTCTTCTCAGTTTAAATTAAAGGGAAGATAAACCACTTTCAAAATGGCGGCCAAATAAAACATTATTCTGTTTTAATGCTAACTAGACCCTCCGTGAGGGTACACTGGGTTGCCTGTGGTACGTGCAGCGTTCCACGCAATTTTTTTCAAGTTGGAGGGGGGGGGGGGGGGGGGGGGTGACCCAGAAGTCGTACCAGAAGTCATACCAGAAGTCATACCAGCAGAGGCCCTTTGGCTCACAGGTCTTCACACGTTCGTACGACGAAACAGATCCTTTTGTGAGGTTAAAAACCTGGCGACCGGCCCATTAATTAACCATTTGTCAGAAAGAAGAAATTCCTGTCCTCTTTAAAAAAAATTGACACGCATTGCTTACGTGTGGTAGTGAAGTAACACAGCGATTTATTCCATAATGTCAACTGAACTGTGTGTTGTCTTCCAGGAGCTTCAAGTTGTCCTTGCGTAATATGTAGCTCTAACAGTGCACGATATTGTTTTGGTATTGTGTATCATTGTAGTGAAATGGTAGAAGTCTTGGGTAAATAGCCTGAGAAGACATGTGGTTACTAGCAAAGTACTGAGCCCAGAAAGATTGAAGAAAATAAATGGGAAGTGAAAAACATTGTCTTCTGGGATGACATGTTGACTGTTGTCTTTGCGTAATATGTAGGTCTAACAGTACACGATATTGTTTTGGTATTGTCTATCATTGTAGCGCCATGGTATAAGTCTTAGATAAATAGCTCCTTGAGAAGACATGTGGTTACTAGCAAAGTACTGAACCCAGAGAGACTGAAGAAAATAAAAGGGAATCGAGAAACATTGGCTTCTGGGCTGACATGTTGATCATGCAACTTCTTTCCACCACAAGTGTAAGCGTGCACTGACAGCATCTGACAGCATCTGAAAGCTTTGTAAACAACAGTTGAAAGCTGAAGTTATGCCTATTCGGCGGGGTTAGTATCTGGATGGGCGACCTAAGAAATATACCACTCAGTAACAGAAGCATAGGACCGAAAATTCTATTTTAATGCTATCAAATGCGAACCAAGCAAGATACAGATTTTGTTAGCTTGCTTTATCCAAAACAAATATTGATGTAAAAGTAAATAAATATGGATACACAGTTTTTAAGAAGAGCAGAAGGAAGTTTCAGGACGGTCGATCGAGCATAAAATATTTTGCCATCGGTAATAAAATCTACGACATGAAAACAACATTTATTTTGAACCACGAATATAAAAAGTTACCATCAGCGAAAAACAGTTTGGGAGATTTTAGTTGTTTTGTTGTAATTGTACAAGTTTGGCTGCACCGAGTAAATCGCACATCGAATTCAGCGAGCGCAGTGATCAAGTTACCGCGTTATTTTACCGCGGCATGTTTACTCGCGAAACAGTGAAGCATCTGTGTCAAATGATGCCAAGCTACCGGGTTTTTGTTTTTGTTCGTTTTCTTTTTATTTCGATTGTTATAAATTTTGACAAGAAATGTGCGAATTCAACACAAAGATCACAATCGCGCAACTCTCAGAGGTTGACCATTGTTTCTGGAAAATCAAAAATTTACTCTCCAAGACAAGGTTATTTATCACCAGGTAATTCCATCGTTTTGGTAATAGCAGCTACTTTATTATTCATCAGCGTCACAATCTTTTGCCGATTTTGGGGGTCATTTTGTTGAAACTCAAGCACGCTTCCAACAGACCTGTTTATTTTCGTGACTAATGCGTTACCACAAAAATTCTCCCCGTATCACATTTCAACACATGTATGCAAATTTGCTAAGCTCGAAAATTACACAACATGATAAATTTACAAAAGCTAGAAATTTCACAGAAATATTTTCCAGCGAAACATTTATTGAAACAAGCAACATATTTGCTATAAGAGGCAAGAAACCCTTTCTATTTCAGTTGCGTGCGTGCAAGCGAAACAAACAATCACAAAGCATATGCAATTAAATAAATTTCTGACAGTTCACATTCAACCCTTTTCGAAAGAACCTTGACCGTAAATAATAAAGCACAAAAGAGACAACAAGCTTTCATTCAAGTAATTTTTCACTGTCACATTTCCAAATATTTTACACCTTTGCTGAGTTGAGTATAAAATACCGGTAAATGTAAATTGTCAGATAACTAAGATGCGACTTGAGTAAACACTGTGATGCATTCTTGTTGGCGTTCGATTCCTTCAATGTTAATTTGTTAAATCATAGTTAGTAACTATGGTTAAATCCATAAAAAAATTGCTATTTGATTTCCGTGTTTTATATAATACCAAGTTGGTAAAATATTAGAAACAAAGCTCACTTGATATCCAAAGGCGAAAAATGAAATTGTTGTCGAAGACCATTACTCGTCTCTTACAATCCAGATATTTATTTTTCAGCGCTGTCTTGCTCATACAATTGACGATCCATTCTTGAGCTCCATGAGGGTATATTTTGTTTAAAGATCCACTAAAACGCCATTCACGTCAATGACTTATTAGTGAAATTTCCAATTGTTATACTGGAAGACTGTGCAGAGTTGAGAACAGGTAAATACAAATCTGACAAATAGCGAGACAACTGAGATAACAGATCCACTATATGGATTCCTTATCTGTCTTTGTTGAACCCACACTGAGTTACCAGAGAACTGTTCATTTGGTTTGAGTGTTGTACAAAACACCACGCTTGGCAAAATGTTAGGAAGACTGCTCACTTTGATTACGGCTCGACGGGCGACAGATTGTTGTCGAAGTCCATTACTCGTCGCTTCTAACATTCGACCGCCTGTCCTGTCCAGTATCCAATTCGCTTGCCATTATTGAGCTTCATTAGGGTACATTTTGTTCAAAGATCCCCTAAAACGCCATTCGCGTTACATGACTTTCGACGCCATTGCCGGTTAAGTTAATCGTTCTACTGTGTCCACCAGAGAAATCTACGCATTTCCCACTACCCTCTCGATCCTAAGAAAATACGCGTAGAAGGCTCTATGCACAAAGACACCACTTAGCAGGGGAGTGACAGGCAGGACTTTTACCGACACGGAAAAAAATAAAAAAATAAAAAATAAAACGAAAAATAAAAAAACGACGAAATTAAAGACAGATTCCGACTGGGTTGGCAACCCAGTAATAAGCCTTTCTAGCCTCCCTACGAAGAGCAAATTTCAAAAGAATATTTGTTTCAAAATGAGGCCAGCATGTCTAATTAACATAAATACAAAAGAATGAAAAAGTGGTTGCCATTTATGAAAGTGGTCAATGTCACGGTGTAGTTTTACCAATTGCTCGCCCCTACCCACTATGCAACTTAACGTTAACTACTATGAAACATTACACTGATCAAAGATTCGTGAAAAAAAGTGTCTGTCGCGCGAGCATATCGCCTTATGTAAAGAAATCCAGGTGGCCCTCGGATTTCAGAACCCAGCCCATGGGATTCCGGATCCCGAATTGTGGATCCCAGATTCCGGATTCCAAACTGGCGGGTTCCACCCAAATGGATCCTGGATTCCATCGAAATTCGTGGAATCTGGATTCCACACAATGGATTCCGGATTCCACGCTCTGGATTCCGGATTCCAAAGACTCACATTTGCTGGATCCCGGATTTCAGATTCCTTCACATCGGGCGAGGCATACTAAATTTAAGTAAAAAAACTACAGAGATAAACTTTCAAAAACTATTAGGCTAAACAGTTTTCAAAACCCCAATTGCAATCCATTTTAATCTTCAATTGTGCACATCCCTTCCTCCCTTTGTATTTGCTGTTTCATTCAAACCTTGCTTCAACATTTTTAGGAACTATTTTTACGTTTCGATTGACTTGGTTGCCAGCGTTCACAGTTTTAAGACCATGAATGTTGGTCGTGCCGGCGTCGAATCCACGATCTACTAATTTTTAGATTAAAAACAGCGGATTTAATACAGCAGTTATCAGGAACTCATCAATAGGCTCGAATAGATTATGCTAGTAAAAATAGCACATTATGCTTTTAGCAGTGCTCAATAGGCCATTTATACGGGAGAAAATAAGACGCGTCTTAAGTAAGACGCGAACTGCTCGTATAAATGGTACAAAACAAGCGTTCGCGTCTTATTTTAGACGCTACTTACATAAGACGCGTCTTATCTTGGAACAGAAGTTTTGACTGTTCTTATTTTGTCCGTGTCTTAAATTAGACGTGAACTTCCTCGTATAAATGGTTTTGCACCCCTAATGAGACGTGAACTATAAGTGAGCATGTCTGTCACATGCATGCTTGACGACAACAACAACATCATTATCTTGTTGACAAGTCACCCAGGTTATCAAAAGGGCTTCCCAGTCAGGCTCAAAAACACCAACAAAACAGAGAAACACATGGACTTTGGTGGTGGAGAAAGAGTTCCTCATCCTTTGCCGGGAACTGGCAGTCGAGAAAAAATTGAATAACTGCGTGACAAGCGCCGCTAATTGAAAGGGTTTTCAATTCGCAACTTTGCGGATGAAACGTGCAAAGGTGGTAACTGTAAATTAACAGTTATTCTTCGAGGGAGTGCTAGATTTATAATGATAAATAACCAAGTAAGACGCGAACTATTTATACGAGATGTTCGCGTCTTATGTAGGACGTGTAAATGGTACGTCCTATTTAAGACGCGTCTTATTTTCCCCCGTATAAAGACGCGTCTTATTTTCCCCCGTATAAATAGCCCTAATGTTTGTCTAGATCATGCCCGTTTTTTCCAAGTTATGCTACTTCTTAAAAAAAAAGTTATGCTCATTGCAAATAAGTGCAAAAACGCATTTTTTAAAATCAGAAACCGTTTATTCTTGTTAGCTATACATATCCTTTATCTGAGAGTATTGTTTACAAACGTTTTCGCTCGAATCGGATGGCATAGCCTGACGTCATTTTGTAGCCTTCCCCATGAGAGGTATTGGGACCGACATGGTTTGCCATGGGACTTCCGGTTCCCATGCACCCTAGTCCCAGGTCCCATTTCCGGGCTTAGTAAACTGCAAATCCCTCTAATTGGGCTTTGGGAATCAAGATGCCTTTCAAAACTCAAAAATGAACCAATGATTATCACAATACGCGAATTAGGCTAGCAGTGCTGTTAAAAAAAATGGAAAAATTATGCTAGCTATCTCAAGTTATGCCAAGAAATTCTGCTAGCACGATCTTTTCGAGCCTCCTCATCAAGGGCAGCCTCTTACTTCCATACTTGGCCAAGGAGACGCCCTTTGGAATCCAGAGTAGATTTATTTATAGAACGCCTCCCTCGGGAGATTCAGCACGTCCACTGTTGTAAAAGCCAATCAAACAGAGCTTTCTCAGTGTCAAGAGAAATCAGGAGCCTGTGAGTAGGAGCTTGCCTCTCCCATACCACCCCTATGATTCAACCTTTGCGGGTGTCTTTCTACTTTTAGAACGCCGCGAGGTCGTCGGCTCCGCACGCACTGTTTGAAATGGCCAATCAGAATAAAGTGATTGTCTAACGAAGAGAAAAATAGCAAAACAATGTACATGCAAATTGATGTAAATTGATGTAAATGCGAGTCTCCGGCTGAAGGTTTAGTTATCAAAATAGAAAAGTACGCGCAAAGGTTGACTCAAGGATATAGTGCATAGGGAGGCTCGTACTCATGGCCTTCTGGAGAAAAAAAGTATTTTCCCGAAAAAACCTGTTCTTAAAAACAAATTTACTCGGGAAAGAGTTTACTCAGGGAATTAGTGGAGATAGAGGTCCATTGATAAGCTCCTAGGGTTATAAAATAGATTCCACACTTATCAAATTATGTTTTTAGACACACCGCGACACACTAACTGATACCCTATTTTCGAGATTACCGATAAACCGTTTTATAAAAGCGAGCACTTTGTGTTCGACTAGTGTCCTTAAGGGAAATACATTTTATCAGCATAGGAATGAAAACGGATTAGCATATGATAGCAAGATGAAAACACTGGTCTCGCTTTGAGGACGAGGGTAAATATAACTTTCAATATGGCCATCTATAGTTTTTCACACAATATTGATGGCGTCTTCGCTTTGCTGCTCTCTAATCCCATAACTCTTCATGAAGTCATCTTTTTCGGCTTCTACGCATGCTCGGTATCCCTCTCGGTGATAAGCTGCAAACATTCGGGAAGTGAAGAACTGATTCAGGGTGGAGTGTTGCGGGAACGTATCACAGCAGAAGGCAGACAGTCCCCAGCACTGATGGCCATGGCAGCACGGACAGCAGCACCAAGTTAAATTATCGACATCGCTTGCTTTCAGGCACATTCCAGGCGCCAGTCCATCGGCCTCGTCATTAAACGGATACAAAGGGACAGAGGGAATATGATTTGGCGGGCAAGAAACACTGTCAGTTGGGTATCTGGGTGTGATCAACATAATTTCACCGTCACCGCTGCCGCCAAATTGACCTTCTTTGTACTGAACTTTGAACCTTTAAAAAAAACGTGATTTATTGTAATTACGGTATCTGTATATCAATTAATTAATTAACTCTATCGAGTCCTTTCAAGGGAACACATGAGCCCAGCAAATTGATCTGCTCTCAACTTAGTGTCTTCATAGCTCAATTGCTAGAGCACTGCACCAGCATCGCAGATGGTCTTGGGTGGTACTTCCGTGAGCACTAAAGTTTTCGGTTGTCTATAAGAGACAATTGCTTAAATTTTTCAGGTAAGTGCGAAGATCACCTCTCCCCCATATATTTTGTTTTTGTTGTTTTAGACTTGGGAAAGGATTTTGGCTCCGACTAGAAAATCTTTGAGCGATGTGACCTTCTGATAAGCGACAGTGAGAAAATATTTTTGCGAGTTTAGGACTCATTTCTGCAAGTATGGCTGGAATAACATCTTTTAGAATGGCCATAGCCGGGAGTTCAGATATAAATTGTTTCAAGATAAACAGCAAGACTAGTTCCACAAATCGGAGTGGTTTCCTTCGTCACTTGTCTTTGGTGCTCAAGCGAGCGTGAACCAATTTGGCCCCATGTGGTAGCAGAATAGACGGCTCCCGTAAGCGATCTCCTATGGAGGCCAGGAGGTCTCTTTTGAAGGATAGCAGCAATAGTAATTTGACTGGCGTGAAGCCCTTTGGTATTTTGGAAACCTGTAAGCTTGCAAGAGGTGGTTGCTTACCAGGCAGGGATGGTCGCAAAGGAGGAATCGGCTGTGTTAGTCTATAGGTGTCGATTGAAAGAAACTATCCAGTGATACTTATGGACGTTGCCCACTAATTCAAAGGTATTTTTGCGTGGTTTGCTGAATATGCAGGAAAAGCAGATCTTAACAAGTGTTATTGAAATTCATAAAGAAAATTAGGGGTAGCCACCCATTTTTCAAAGATAATTAATCAAAATTATTGGTAAAAAACTTTAAAATACGATGCAATGTATCGCGTTCTTATCCAAATTGAAGGTTCATTATCTCTGAAAAATGCGTGGTTACCACCAATTTTCTTTTTGACTACCAAGAGCACTTGCTAAGTTCTGCTTTCTCCGTTCTGAACCGCGCGCAAAAATATCCCTGTATTAATGACCACCACCCATAGGAAATCCGAGTATCTCGATATGCGCAGAATGTTTGCGCAATAACAATAGTAGGCACCCTCCTTATTGACCTCTCCCCATAGGCGCTTTTCAGACCTTTTCAGGGCCAACAAAACGAAATAAACGAAACAACAACAACTGTTAAAATTCCCAACTGGTGCAACAACAAGTGCAGCCGAGAAGTTGAACCAGGGGCTACCAGGACCAAATTCAACGAGTGCTCAGAACGAGTCTTAAAACCCTACCTCCCAACTGACCAGCCAAGATCTTAAGTGACCAGCCAGTTTCGTTTATTTCTACTAAAATCGGTTTGCCTATTTCTATAAAACGGAATTGCCGAAGACTTCAGTACTGCGGCTGCCGACCTGTCTAAAAGCGCTTGTAAGAGACCTTGTTATTACAAGGGTTATCACTACCACCCTGTAACACGTAACAGAAATGTTGCACCAATTATTGCATAGATTGGGAAAACCCCTCATTAAACAAGCAAGTTCATCACGTTAATTTAACATTTTCATTTTCATTTTTCCTTGTTAAATACCCATTGCTTTTTCTTTCATTGTATCTTCTAGTGCCCAATATTCACGTTGTTATTTAGTATTCATACTTCCTATTCAGCTATCTTTTATATCACACCGACTAGCGGTTCATTTGTATTCGCAACTGACGATGGATGTTGGTCATCCGAAACATGTATTGCAAACTTAAAACTGTGTGTTTCTATTTAAAAATTATTTCATCTCTGCTACTAGTTCGCAAATTATTGCCTAATAAAATGCATTCATTATTGTGACGCAGTAGGTCACTATGGCAACAAAAAAGCTCTCCAAACTCCCCCCCCCCCCCTCCCCTTCTAGATTTCGTCTTTACTTTCTTATACAGTGGAACTCTAAGGGACACCCTCGGGACCAGGACAGGTAAACTCTGAATAGACCAGAGGTAGCCCCTTAATGGAGGGTGAGTTGGAGTGAAAGATTAGTATGAACATTTTTCCGAGACCAAATTCGGTATCCCCTGAATAGAGGTGTCCCAAAGGAGAGGTTCCACTGTTTAATATTCAAAAATGAACTCCCTGATCCCCATTTTTTTATTGTAGAATAGTAATTACCAATCTGAGATGGCACTATCGGCAAAGTTTTTAAAAATACCTGGGAGCTGATTCAGAGCTGCCTTAAATTGTACGATAATAATAGTACGATAGTAATAGTAACCTATTACGTCACAATTATGGGCGCATTTTGTTAAGGAATAATTGATACAATGTTGTAGTGACAACCCTTCTAATATGAAGGTCTCTTAAAAGTAGTAAAGCTGGTTCTAGCCTTAAAACAAACTATTCGAAATTCAGATAATAGAAAATGCATGTACAAACTTGAAAAAGCGTGGCAGTTTTCCCTTCTTTGGCTCTTGAAACGCGTCGAACAGGAACGAAATGACATCCCCACCGTCCTTACTCAGAAAAGAGCAGTCCAACTGGGTTCTGGCGAGCATCAACGCTTTCAACAGGGAGTCACCATAATGCATATCGTCTTCTTTCTGGCCGCCGTCGACAACAACAATCTTCTTCAGACGCTTCTTTAGCAAAGGCAATAACGCGAGATTCTCGAAATGACCACCGTCGCTTAGAAGCAGTACTGGCGGCGGCATCGGCCCAATGTTGTTCTTAGAAAAGGTTTCCCTTATAAACTGGACAAATGAGATATGAACGATGAACCACCTGAGACAAAAAGAAAACAAAATGCGCGCAATTGCAGAGATGTTGCTACATCAAATTTAAGGTTTTGACGACAACGTCAGCGTATAAATAGGAATATGTTATTCATTTTTGTTTTCTGTAACCGCTCGTACCAATTTATTTTTAGGATACTTTGCCCACATTGTACGACGTGAACGAAATGGACTAATCGCGAAAAACTTAAAGTGCTACTATGATCAAAAATCAGTTCCTTTTTTTCTTCAGATTTGAAAGCGTGTTCGCTTAACACCTAACTGGCAAAAGTTTGAGCTTTGAGTTTTATCCAAAGACTGTTTATTTTGAGTGTAAGTTTTGGATTTCACGGTCCGCCATTACTCAGGTTCAAAACTGACCGATTGGCGCTCAGAGGGTTGGATCTAGGGAAAATGACGTCATTTACTCTCTAGCTTAAAATTTCAGCGTGTAAACGCAAATTTATTACATATGCAAAACACGGATTTAAAAGTCTGAAACCCCGAAACTTCAGTGCTGCATTTTAATTCAGTCGTGTACACATGCATTGCATTTTTATGTCTATTGAGTCTTTGCAAGAGAAAATGAGGGGACAGAGAGGGAGGCTCAAGGCGTTGGCCGGGATATGTTATGTCCACGAAAGTTATTTTTAGACGAGCGGAAGTCTTTGTTCTAGCGGAAGTCTCTTCTGAGACGTCCGCATGCAGTCTTTCCTCGCTCTCAGGTTCTTAGTGAAAAGAGAAAATGATGGCGCACGTGGAAGGCTGATGAATATATATTTTCTTTCAAACATCGGACCGAGGTTTGCCTGCATGCGGACGTCTCGGAAGACTTCCGCTCGTCTAAAAATAACTTTCTTGGACATGACATATCCCAAGGGCTGGACCGGGAGCCTCCTTCTCTGTCTCCTCATTTTCTCTTGGTCTTTGACGTCATTTTCTCCACGATCTAGCTCTCTCAAGATTTTAAAGTTAGTAATGGCGTACCAATAAATTAGAAACTTCCAGTTAAAACAAACAGGTGTCTTTTTAAAATCAGAACTTAAAACTTGGGTCACTTAGTAATTAGTAAACATAGTTTTGAAATCCAAAGAAAATAAATAATTCTTTTTTTCGGTCGTTGTAGTACTTTCATGATACAAGGTTATAATCTGAGGTGACGTTTTCGTCGACCTCGCCGTCGCTTAGAGCGGTTTTCAATTGAGTGTCGGAAGTAATTAGTGAATTGCTTTGGTTTATGATTACTTCACTAAGTGATTGGTTCAAAGTTCTCCCGCCACTTTTTCAATAAATCAGAAGTGAGTGGGTCTCGCGTGCACATTTTCCCGCGCTTTGTGTCGGTTACGTGTCTCCGTCCTTTTTGATTGGCAAAGTAATTACCGGTACTTTGGTTTTGGTTTTGTGACACTCGATTGAATCTCGTTCTATCTAAAATTCCTTAGTGTGGACTATAACAAGCCTTTAATTTGAGGACTGCAAACGCCTTCAAGTGCGGAATGTAAGACGCTTTTACCGTATGAAATAGATTCAAATTTACAGAGGACCTTCCCCAGAAACCGTGACCAATGGAACAGTAAACCAGGGATTGGCCATGCTGGGACTTTATTCCCAGATAGCTCTTGTTGACATTTGCATGTTATAAGAAAAAAATAACAGTCGTAAGAATTAAAGTGGCACTGTCGTTAGTCGTGGATATATGAAAGTTACCGCGATTGTTTGAAATTAGCAGGCTGAAGTTTCCTTTATGCACTAATCAGTGTGATATAAAAGAAACAGGGGGCTCTCATATGCGACTAGATACCCAAAATAACGCATGCATGTGCAGGTGATCCCCTTTGCTGGAATTTAAGGACGTTTGCGCTAATTGTTTGTGCGCAACGTTACTGCGCAGGTAACGCGACTGTAATATGTCACGCATTACTTCGAGCATTAGTGAAGTTGAGGTTTTAAAACCTTTGCAAAAACCGTGGACGATAAGTCTTGCACAGCGTTGGATCAGAGAAGATCGTGATCAGTCAAAATTGATTTAAAATATTTATGAAAGTCAAGTAGACTACTGAACGATTGATATTCGCGAGGTTTTATCAGTCGTGCACTAGTCTACTTGACTTTCATACAAATTTTTCAAGCATCAGTTAAAATAACATGGCGACAAAAACGCCGAGGAAAAAATTCCAGGCCGGCAAAAGAATGGCACATTTATTTCCGAATCATCATGAAACTTCAAAGAGAAGTGAGCGAGAGGATGGAAAAGCTCTGGAAAAGGTAGCTGATCGATTAGACTAGTGGCTGAAAGTTTGGAAAACTCGAGGACGAACCGTTGCGTAAATTTACAGTGAGGACACTCGAACCATGAACACTTGATATTTTTTTGTACATTTTTTTAGTGACTATAGAATGTGGGCTCGTCCTTTTGACAAGAGTATTTAATGTTTTTACACTTACAAAATGCTATACATGTAACACTATACATCATCAGAAGAGCCTTTATTTCTTCCTCCCCCAAAAAAACAATGTACACAAAAATGTCAAGTGTTCACGGTTCAAGTGTCCTTACTGCAATGGGGCTGTTTCTTTTTAATGTTTTTATTACCCTACGAACTTAAGTTCAAAGTGAATGCATGTTTTTAAAGTTCTTTTCCCTTACTTTCGTGAAAATTGAGCAGTATTTTCGTCCTCGTCCGCTTGAATAGTGCGGACCTGCATGGAAACAATCAGCGATTGAATTTCACAAAAAACACACTCCAGAGGATAAGCATGACGGCAATGGAGAGATATTATACAAAACATCAACCAAATGAAGATGACCCCTGCTTAAAACTTCGTTGCTATGCTCGAGAAAGGTTTTTTTTTCGGTAAAAACCTATCATTTCTTCAACGATCGATCCTCTCTTGGGTTCCAATCCTTGCCCGACAGGTCACGTTTGCGTGACAAACGAACTTTTCCAAGAGCTTTGCAAAATCACATCGATTTTACTCGTTCAGATCATCGGTGACCCCTATTTTTTTAATCATGAATCACTTACTTTACTTACTATCTACAAAATATGATGAAATGAAAAAATTCTCACCGTAAGAAGTTATCTCTCTTTAACATTTTCTTTCCTCGTGTCATCGAATTCTGGTAGTGGTTGCAACGGATAGAGCTTACGAAAACGCTCGTCGAGGATGAACTCTACTGTTTACCTCATCCCTACAATTATCTAAAAATCTCACTCCTAAAAACCTATGCACAGAAACTTTCACTCCAACAGTTTATTTTTATGATTTTCGATGGATGAGCAGATGAGCCTACATCTCGCTATTATGACCGATTTCTCGAAATTAAGGCATTTTTCCACTGCCATTTTCTCCGAAACAAAGTCGGTGACCCCCATTTTTTTTTTCATTTTTGGAGTAAGTACTTTATGACCTAACTCTAGGCGAGAAATGAAGAAAATCTCACCGCAGGAAGATTTTGGCGCGAACGTCCTTAATCCTATAAAACAAGTCAGTACTATTTCTCCAGTAGGCATAAGATTACTCTTTACCACATACTTTATAAAGAGCTGTACTATGTACCAATTCCTAGCACATGTGACAGGGTATATTTGAATAACGTCGGATTTTTGTTTCCAGGTCATGTTGTTAATCTCATCATCAGTTAGCTCTTTTTTCTCTACAAGTCTACCAAGAATTTTCAAAAGATATGACCACCTTGTTTCAGCTGCAGAAAATGAACAGAATCACGAGGGGTTACCTAATTGCCTAATGATAGCAAACAAGTCCTTATTTCAACTTCATTACACAGACAAATGCAATATATTAGGTTTATTTTGTTTTCTTTCGACCTCGCACCAACGGCAGGCGTGAACAACCTAACTATCCGATTACCCGATAACCTGTGACAACGCCGGATACAATGCCAATCTTAGTGGTACAGTATCCCCATCCTCTGCGAGCAGTAGTTTACTGTCGTCCCGGTTCAGGCTGCTCCATATCCATCCCCGTGCCGGGCGAGGCACCCAGATCAGTTGACTGGGTCCCATTCACGCCGTTATCTAGGTTCCTTGATTTATCTGAAATCATATATATGAGATCACCACCAACATGGTGGGGTTATCTTCGGGGTATGCTCCCCTAGATCCGCCGTGTTCTGCGATATTAACGGGGGCACCTCAGGTAGGATGTGGCTCTTCACCACGCACGGACGGTCTTCGTCAAGGAGAAGCTAGTGGCCATTCGGCGTTGGCCATAATTGCCCCGACTCATCAGTTGAAACTAGAGTTTTAGGGTTCGCTTCACTTGACGCTGGATATGGGGAGACCAGTCTAGGACGCCACAAAGGCCAATTAGACCACAAGGTCACTAGGCCACTATGCCAGTAGGCCACTAGGAAAGGTATTACTCCTCCAGGGATCCTTGCCCCTATTATTATTATTATTATTATTATTATTATTATTATTATTGTTGTTGTTGTTGTTGTTGTTGTTGTTATTATTATTATTATTATTATTTATTTTATTTTTTTAACATCATGTTCTGGCTGTTGCCATTGCCGTCTTTTCCTCTGTTAGGCGAATCATAACTGTTAGGATTTACGACGAGACACTGAAGCGTAACACAACTTTAATCCACTGGACTCGGCTACACATCGATTTACAAAAACCTTCGATAACAAGAGCGGGAACAACAACGGAAGTCACATGACACTTTAATTCCTACATACTAGGGCGGGGTTAGTATAACTATTCATAGGTCCAGTCTCTCAGGCTTCTTTATCATTCTTCCAGAACAAGTACGGGTTGTAACATTCTCCCCACCTTGTCCTCCTTCGGGAAGGACAACGCTCAATTTAGGCTTGGAAACAGGTATACTTGCAGTATGAACAGTGTTCGTCTACGGCTTCTCCCCACCATGGACTCAACAAGGACTGGATCCTCTGCTTCGGGGCTTACTTGTGAAGCTGCTGACTCAATCTCTAACTTGTGTAAACGTTGAACGGGTCTGTTGTAGAAACTGTTAAACGCTCTAACTGTAGCGGTTCGTACAAGCCCGTCGTTACCTGGATAACCCCTTTCAACTTTAGCCAACGGCCATTTGGTGCACGGCACATTGTCGTCAAAAATAAGTACAATGTCGCCTACTCGAATTGAAGGGCTCTCCTTATGGCACTTGTTTCTTACCGATAGGAGATGTAGGTACTCTTGTTTCCAACGCTTCCAGTAGTGATTGAGTAGTCTCTGCAGGTAGAGATACCTTTCGACAGTCGTCTTACTGGTCTTCTCTAAGCTACTTTCTTCCCTTTCCGGTAACTGGTTAATTGGCCTACCAATTGCAATGTGAGCAGGTGTAATAGGTAACGGGTCTCTGCAATCATCACTTACTGCGGTCAACGGCCGCGAGTTGATGATACCTTCGATTCTGACCAGCAATGTGTTTAGCTCAGAAAAGGTGAGAAGTTCCCTTCCAAGGCTCTTACGCAGTCGTTCTTTTATCGCTCTGCAAAATCGTTCCCACCATCCACCTCTCTATGGGGAACGCTCTGTGATGAATTTCCACTTGATCCCTCGTGATGAGAATTCTGACTTGATTTGATCTTGATCCAGCATACTCCACATTCTTTTACTTTCAGTAGTGAGTTCGTCGTAAAATTTTTGAATTTCCCTGCTTGCTGCCTTGAAGGTTTGTGCATTGTCTGACCACACTGTATGGCAAAGACCTCTGCGACTCGTCATGCGACTAAAAGCTTGTAGGAACTCATCAGTCGTCAAACTATGTGTAAGTTCCAGGTGAACCATACGAGATGATGTGCATGTGAAAATACACACGTATGCTTACTTAACGTTTAAGCCCTCTTTCCTATACAGGGGTCCCGCAAAATCAGTCCCAACATGCGCGAAAGCTCGTGAACAGGAAATTCGTTCCTCTGGCAACTGACCCATTTTCTAGGCACAAGGTCCAACTCGTTATCTTTGGCAAGCTACACATCTTCTGATAACACATTTAACCTCACGTCATACTTTCTGCCTTAAAGTTGATAATACCGTTTCTGGACCAGCATGCAACATGTTCGTATGTACATCTTGCACCATTTTGGCAACTTCAGGATGTCCATGAGGCAAGATTATTTGATGCTTACTCTGTTCGGGAAGATCAGCAAACTATACTATCCCACCAACTCTTAATACCTGATCATCTCTGTCATAATAAGGGTCCAGTTTCAGGAGGCGGCTGTTACTGGGAAGTACCTCTCCAGTTTTCAGTTTCTCGAATTCTTCTTTGTAGACCACTTCCTGCACCCACATACAACATTTAATCTCGGCTTGCCTCACTTCGTCCGCAGATAGTTCCCTTTCACAAGACCTAGATTTAGTCTTAAACAATTTGACCGCTCTCAATACATAAGCAGTTACTCGAATCAACTTTAACCATGTCCCGTAGCGTGACATATCAATCAGTGGTTCTGCAACGACTGCTGTATACACATGGGTATTTCTTTTTTCCTCGCAAGCTTCAGCGGGAGCAGCTTCGTTTCCGTGTTGAGCGGGTAGTGGTTCACAAGGCGAAGACATCCATTGGGGTCCATTCCACCACAAAGTGCTTGAAATTATATCACTACAGCTTAACCCACGTGTCAACAAGTCTGCAGGATTCTCCTTACTTGCACAATACCTCCAACGCTCAGGATCCCATGTTGACTGTATCTCTGCTACACGATTTGCAACAAATGGCTTCCAGGAAGAACTCTGCCCTTTTATCCAATGCAGTGCCACCATGCTATCTGACCAACACACAACCCTAGCCACCTTCATTGGCAAAGCCCTTACAACAAATTTTAGCAACCTGGCATAGACAACTGCTGCTGAAAGGTCCAGCCTTGGAAGCGACTCTGGACTTCGATATTACCAGCTGTGAGGATACATTGTCTTGCTTGTCTCTTTTTCGAATGTACACTGCTGCTCCATACGCCTTGAGGGAAGCATCTGCAAAACCATGCACCTCTACCCCAGAGTCTTGCGTAATACCATTTCCGAAGCATCGAGGGATAGTCACATCTTTTAGCTGCAACAACTCAGACTTCCAACTTAACCACTTTGCTTTAGTGTCACTATCTAACGGGTCATCCCACTGTAATCCTTTCAACCACAACTCTTGGAAAAGGATTTTGGCTCTAACAGTGAAGGGTGATATCAGTCTTAGTGGGACAAACATTTTCGATGCCAGACTAAGTAGACTTCAGTAAGGGGCCCAGTTCGCGGCCGGGCCCAGTTCTCGGCCACTTTTTGTTCAACGTTTATTTTTAGCGCCGTAAATGAATCTGAATAAAAGCAATTGCTTCCAAAGGTAGCTTTATTCCTTTTCTTTCGTCCTGCCGAGTTTTGAGTTTACATCTACTATATACTGTGAGCAAATCGAGGTGACACGAAGGTAGGTGAACACGAAACGAAAACGTGTTTGTTTACGGCTACTCGAATTACATGGTCTAATTCAAGTTTGTATTTTATCCGTATAGGAGGCCCAAATGAGCCAATTCTTGGCATAACGAACGTAGAGTGATAAAGCTTTCTGTTAAATATAAACTTTTCCTGGCCTATTTTATTCTTTTACCTAAATTCACCCCTCAATATTTCCTTAGTACTTCTGTCTGCTGGCCGTAGACAACACTAAAAAGTGCTCATAGTTTTGTATGAAGTTTTCTTGTCGAATCATTTGTAAAAGTAAAGCTGTAATGGGGTGGCATGTTCCGACAGTAGCTATAAATTAAAATTATGAGCTCTGACTTACCGGACCCCGTCTTGAGATACCCAACTCTTTTTTAGCCTCGCTTGCCAGTGTATTTACGAGAAAACCTAGGTGTGCCAAAAACGTCCTTTTCTATCATGAAACAAAGCTCGTTAAGGATACTTTGTGGTCGAAGTATCAAACACAAGCCTTATTAGTGACTTAACAACAAAAACTGGTGATAAAACGTTGTCTATTCCGAGGAATCGAGCGCACTCTTTTGTGGCCGAGAACTGGGCTCGCTGGCCGATAACTGGGCCCACGAACGAAGCCTCCATTTTCGTTATTACTCGGGATAAAAACAGCGTTGAGCTGTCGATAGCTTTTCATGTGTAAACTGTATGCTGAAGCTAGTTGTCTTTGAAATTTCAAGTCCTTACGGCTATTCCAAGGTAAGAAATACAAGTTTACGTTTTTTGTGGCCGAGAACTGGGCCGCATACTGTTCTCTTTGACATTGGATCATGGGATGAGATGATTCCACTCGGTGCGAGGAATCTAAAGTGGTCAGAGTTCAAGTCCCATGACACGCCAAGTGCTTTAAGGGGGTCGCTCGGATTGAACTCCACGAATGGCGACGAGGCTCTTTTAGCTGGGTCAATAGCATCTATTACTAGCTCTGAGTTACTTGCCCACTTGGTCAAATTGAATGCCCCTGTAATCATAATTTCTGACATCTCTTGTTGAAGCTTCAAAGTTGAATCTACTGTATCGGCTCTTGTCAGGCAGTCATCGACATACATATTTTGCAAAATTTCTTCTACTGCATACGGGGACATTTCTTTGTATTTTTTTACATGTGCATGGACTGTTGCAATAGCAAGGAAAGGACTTGCATTCACACCGAAAGTCAATCTCTGCATTCTGTACACCTTTGGTACTTCGTTAGGCTGTAAATCTCTCCACAGGTAGCGGTGAACATCTCTGTCCTCTGGTGCTAGTTTGACTTGCAGAAACATCTTTTCAATGTCTGCTATGAGACCAATTTTGTGTGTTCTAAATCGAATAAGTACAGATGCAAGGTTTGGCTGTAAAGGAGGACCAGGAAGAATACAATCGTTAAGGGAAGCATCACCTCCTTCTCGTGCGGAAGCATCAAAAACGATTTTGCATTTTGTCTTCCTTTTGTCATCACGAAACACAGCATGATGCGGTAAGTACCGCACAGTTCCATTGTCATCACTCTGATCAGGTACTTCCTCTGCAATACCTTTCTCTACATATTCGTTGATCGCTGCTTTGTAAGCCTTAGCTTTCACAGGGTCTTGCCTTAACTTTCTTTCAACACTTTCCAGGCGTCTCAAAGCTTGTGCATAATTACTTTCTAGCTTTGGAGGATCTCTTTTCCATGGTAGTCTCACCTCATAGTTATGTCAATCAAAGTTCAATCCTCAATTGAAGTCAGAAAAAAAGCACGTTCTTCCTCTTGTGCATAACAGGGTTCTCGATCTCTGCAATACCAATTGACTCCAGTTCCCAGAGTCTTTTCAATGTTTCGTTGACTCCACTGTTTTCTACAACTGTCAGCATGGATGAAGTTTACTTGTCCAGTGACAATCCAGCCGAGACAAGATTAGACAGCAACAAGTGACTCACTGGAAATACCTCTCTTACAGACCCCAGTCACAAATGAGTAGTAGCTGTCTGCACCAATGAGAACATCTACTTGAACTGAACCACGAGGATAACTATCTGCAAGAGTTAAGCCTTGAAGATGAGAGTTGTTATGGAAAGTCCATCTGTACTGGCCAGAGAGGATTACAAATTTGGGAAATAGAAAGGGCCTCTATCTCCACCTTTGAATCTCCCTTAATTGGTGAAAGGGTAAATTTCACTCTTTGGAATCTCTTCGTTTCAATGGTTTCCCCACCTAGCGTTGTGACACTTAATAGCTCTGAGGGACCTTGCAGGTCAAGGGCCTCTGCAATGTTCTTTCGTAGATACGAACGTTGACTCCCTGAATCTAGTAAAACACGGACTGTCATTTCTTGACCCTTAACAATCAACCTGGCTAATCCTGTCTGTAGGAGTGTTTCTCTCATAGGTAATGCGGGCTTAGTTGAAGCCAATCCACTTAAACTAGTGTTGCTTAGATGCCGAGGTGTAGCAACTGACTGCTGCCCATGCAATAACCAGTGATTTCGGTGACCACAATTCGCTACAGAACACTGAGGATGGCGACAAATTCTGGAGAAGTGCTTGTGGTTGCTAGGTTTTAAACAATTGAAACACAGTTTGTTCTCTTGCACTAGTTTCCATCTGCCATCAAGTGATTTTTCATTAAACACTGGGCAATTTTGTGAGTCATGATCTGCCTTGCAGAAATTACAATTTGGCTGTGTTGGAGTGCGTGTTTCACCAAATAGTGCAGAAGCAGTATACATCTCATTCGCACCACCCATTTTGGGAAATGAAGACTTTCTTAGGTTTTCTTTACCTTTATCAGAACTGTGATTTCCTGGGGTAATGTTCACATTTGAACTTCTTTCTCCTGCTTCTTTGGACACAACTTGTCGGTTAAGAAATTTAAAGAACAATTCAAAGCCTATTTCATCTTCTTGAGTGTCTGCAAGTTTCAACTCCCATTTTTCTAATAACTGAGGTGGTAACTTGGTCTCAAAAAGGGGTAACAAAATACATCCATGGCTCATTGGATCTTCTCCAAGAGCCGCTAAAGCTCTAGTTCTGTTCATAAAGGTATCATAGAGATCTCTGAGGGAGGATGCATTAACAACAGACTTAGCATCCATCTTGAGTTTAAGGCATTCAACAGCTGCTTCATAATTTGCTCCAGTTACTTCAAATCCGTCTATTGCTTTCAAGGCATTTCCAGTTAGCACCGAGCGTAGATAAGTAAACTTCTGAACATTTGGTAAATCAACATTGTTATGCACTGCAGCTTCAAACTGATCCCAGAAGTTTTGAAATTTCAACACATCGCCATTAAACTTTGGCAACTCAATTCTCGGTAATTTCGGATTTGAGGATACACGACTGTCACTGTATGCAATATCCTTCGAGGAGTGATCTCCCACATCGCAATCTTTATTTAGGAATTCATGAGCAGCATCCACAGCTTTAACTACTTCACTCAGAATTTTTCCCCATCTTCGGAGTTCTTTCTCTATCATATCCTCTGGAACAAGCGCGATTAATTCATTTCTCAGTTGAAGATAATTCTCACGGTACACAGTTAGCCTTTCAATTCTCAACTGTACTTTGATTTTGTTGCTTGCATTTTGACTTACATACAAAATATCCTGAATCAACGGATCCATATCCATTTGAAAGGCTCTGGCTTTACGTCTAATCGAACTAACATCCTGAATTTCAAGTCCACTTTTCACTTGAAGAGGTTCCTTCAAAGCCTCGGCGAAATTCGAACCTTTCTTTCATTCTGGTGCAATAACATCTGACTTCGAATCATGCTGAGCATTCACTAACCTTTCCACTAAGATTTTTCTCTTTCCAGTAGTCGGCAATCCCTTTTTTCCAAGCATTTCACGAATTTGATCGACTTTGAGTTGAGTTGCTCGAGGAACCGGTGGCCACGTGGTTGCAACTGATGACCTTGCGAAAAACAGACCGCACATCGTACATCTGAACTCAGAGGGTGAACGAGGAACAGCAATAATAAACGGCCATTTTTTTGTCCAGGATGGCTGAAATTTTGATTTGAATCGCGCAGCACCGTCAAATTTACGCGAAGAAGCAGAGGAACTAGCTAAAGGACCATCAACTTTTGCTCTCTTTCGGCCAGAACTACTCGAAGTTTCGGCCATCGTTATCTCAATTTTCAACTTTTCTTTTATTGTAGCTCAGTCACAACTAACTGGCATTTACAATTTCGGTTCTATATATACTATCGTCCTTACACGTGAATATTTTTCGGTATTTTACAGGGACATAATGGGCACATTTATTCCGTTGGGAAACTACATGCATGACAGCGTGAGAAAGTGGTGTCTATGCGTGTGGGCGTGAAAAATATATCACATGCGTGTGTCTCACGCAAAATGCGTGAGAGTTGGAAGGTCTGGAAGAATTACAAATTTACTGCTGAAATATCTCCTTGACTCCGGCTGTGAAGGACCATGTTAGTATTCACGACGAGACACTGAAGCGTAACACAACTTTAATCCACTGGACTCGGCTACACATCGATTTACAAAAGGGATGTATATGAGTGAAATGCTACGACGTACAAAAACCTTCGATAACAAGAGCGGGAACAACGAAAGTCACATGACACTCTACGTCCTACACACTAGGGTGAGGCTAGTATAATTATTCATAGGTCCAGTCTCTCGGGCTTCTGTATCATTCTTCCAGAACAAGTACGGGTTCTAACATTAACAAACGACCAAAGGCTAACAGAATTATCTCTTCTTTACATTTCCAATACTTTCCTCAATATCCTTGCAGTTCTCAACAAGGCAGTTTTTTGCATTACACATTACACTGTATGGGATCACTAACTAATCAATCCACCTATCAAATCCTTTGGTGACACTTCCAAGGGCTCCTATCACTACAGGTACGACTTCTACCATTTTGAGTTTCCACAATCTTCCGATCTCTCTCTTCAAGTCCTGGTACTTTTCTACTTTTTCCCTTTCTTTTTCCCCTACTCTTACATCAGCTGGTACAGCTATATGGATGATTATCCCCTTTCGCTCTTTGTTGTCAATTACACTTAAGTCTTGTCTTCTTGCCTCTATCACATTGTCAGACTGAATATTGATATCCCACAAAACTTTGACTTCTTCATTTTCTACTACTCCTTCTGGGACATGTTCATACCACTTTTCCGTATGCTCCAATCCATTCTTCTTACAAAAATCCCAATGGACTTTCTTTGCTACATTGTCGTGTCACCTCTTATATTCTTTCTGAGCCAATTTCTCACATCCACATACTAAGTGTTGCACGCTTGCACATTTTTTTTCCACATAATCTACACAGGGGGCTTTCACTGGTCTTATCGATGTGGTGCTTTACATAGTTTGTCCTGATGGCCTGTTCCTGTGCGGCACATAACAATGCTTCTGTCCCAATCTTCAGATCACATTTGGATAACCATTATTATTGTTATTGTTATTATTATTATTATTATTATTATTATTATTATTATTATTATTATTATTATTATTATTATTATTGTATACATAT
This sequence comes from Montipora foliosa, assembly GCF_036669935.1. Classification (NCBI taxonomy): domain Eukaryota; kingdom Metazoa; phylum Cnidaria; class Anthozoa; order Scleractinia; family Acroporidae; genus Montipora; species Montipora foliosa. The sequence goes on along the minus strand of NC_090880.1, from coordinate 41,858,612 downwards.
GTAAGAAGTAATTTTCTATTTGGGCTGTAATCTTCTCCCTAAATAAGGTGTGTAGAAGTAAATAATTCAGTTAAATACAGCAATGCCCTTTTCCTATGTACATATTTTCAGTTAATAAATGGTGGTCTCCCAACTAGTTTAGCTTTTTAGTTATTTTGGGAGACCAGCTACTGATGTATTTTTAATTCACATATTTGTTATTTAGCTAGCTAGTTCATTTTACAGTACAAATAAATCTTGTTGTTGTTGTTGTTGTTGTTGATCGGCCGTGCACCCAGACGGTCAGCTGATGATAAGTCACCGCTCCCTTACCTTCCCTCCACCCTTGCTGAGACTAGACAAAGTTCCATGGATGAAACCTCCCGCTCCTCAAGTCCGGGGAGGGGTAGAGCGAAAGATGTGTACTAGTAAGGGAGCAGTGACTTGTCATTAACTGACGGTTTGGGTGCACGGCTGATCGTCACGAGAACCTTGACAGAAAACGACATTGAAATTTTGTGGCTAATTTTCCTTCGCAGAGTGGATAGCGAGACTATTTTCTTGAATAGATGCTCCATAGAATCTTCGAACATGTCGCTGAACGAGTTTGCGGCGAATTGAAGGATTTTGGCTACATTTTTTGGGCTCTCTGTAAGAGATAGCTCTTCGGTTGAGGATATCTCCCGAAAAAAGGGCAGAATGGCACCAAATTACCAAAGAACGATGACAATAGGACAACAGACAAGTGAATGCAACATTAGCGCTTACTTCTTTTATGAAGCCTTCTGATTTGTATCGACTAAAACTCGCCATACAAGATCTCTAAATGACTCTCTCCTTACATTCAAAACACAACACAGAGTTTGGGTCAGATGTGGAAATTCTGGAAGGTTCTCTGTCGCGGGGAGCATGATAATATATATTTGGGAACAGACTCCCGACATTTAAGTCTACGCGTTGGTGAGTGAAAGGCGGTGCACAATTAATTGCACCAATGTGTACAGTGTACTTGTTCAGAATATTTTGCTTCACTTTCGAGGAACGACATTTCCTTACGTCTTTAGTCTCTTGCCTCTAAATGCAGCGGAAGGTGTTCAACCACTTAAGTATAAAAGCCACAAACAGAATGATGGCGCACAACCCGGCCAACAGGAAATCAAGCCACGTGTGTCACAGCTTTCCAAGCTGTGTTGTCATTCGCTTGAAATACTATCTCTCCTAACTGGCTAATTAGATCGAACTTCCGGTTACGAGTGAGTGACAATTTGCATACAGATTCTCACCAAACCTCGTGGATATCCACGAGTAAAAATGAGAACGTTCAGTCTCAACTCAAAAAGAAGACCTTCAGTACAAAAAAAGAGATTGTTTTAACGGTTGAAAGTCCGTTACCATTCAATTTTCCAGACAAATAAAGAGTACAAAGTGACTGTACTCCACTGGGACAGACAAGGTGTACCAATCAGTACGTTCGGCACTCTTACCTTGCTAATTTTTCGCGCCAGCCTGGGTACCTACTTCCAGTATGGACGAATGCCGCCCACGCGAGGACAAAGTGTATAACAATGAAGCATATGACTGCAACTTTGGATGCGAAGTCAGAGTCTGCTACACCAAAGTGAACAATCGGCGGCACACAGATCAGTGGAAGAGCACGGAAAGCATCAATGGCAAACGGCAGCACCTAACAAAATTACAGAAAAATTAGGCAAAGTTATGACAAGAATGAAGGGGTACTGAATGGTGGCAAAGATTACGAAAGACGAAAAGAAAGAAGAAGAAGAAGAAGAAGAAGACGACGAAGAAGAAGTGTGATGGTCATGGTCTAAAATGATGACGAAGAACCATACCTTGTCAATGAAAGTTTCTTTTCTCACAGATTGAATGTCGCTTATCATCCTAGTGCCCATATTTAGACCAATGAGTGTGTGGAAACGACTGAGGCTCATTTCGGGAGAATTATCGTATTTTCCCATGTAAGTAGACAGTGCGGCCGCCGATGTAGCCATAGCATCGGATAATTTGATATCCTCTGGTTCTAGTTTCCCTTTGAAGTGATCCTGCCCAGGTTTGCTGTCTACACGCGCGATTGATGTGGGAGAAATTGTCAACAGGTCGTAGTTTTTTTCAGAGGTTTCATCTCTTTTCCATCGGTTGACTGTGATGTTTGATATGTACTCTGGTTTCGTGCCCTTAAGATCTTCAACGGTTAGTGCTCTTTTTGGAACCACGCCTTCATTTGCAAGAACAGCGTGGTCAGGGCTTCTATGCCGAGATTGACAAAGGGCAGATATCCACAGCGTGCAGACATCACTCCACCCAATTCCTGAACATCCGTTTTTTCCAAGACCACTAGGATGGTAAAACGCCTTCTGAAGCCTCCACCTGGAGATGATAAAACATGCATATTCCAATGGTATCGGATTGTCCAGTTTGTTATTGTCCTCCTTCCTTAATATTTGATTATTATTTTTATTACTAGGTAGTTATAATATCACATTACTGAAAAAGCAACAATTTCTTTTGACTCGTACTTCATTCCTCATGTTTCGGTCCTACTGTTACACATTGACTAGGAGACTTGTTACATGATCTATGAAGATCTTGAAGTCCATTATTTTCGCTGGCACCTTCTGGTCATATGCATTTTCGAAAAGCGGTGTTTCTCGGGACGTCATTCATTCTTATTAATATGGCAACTATGTCAACCAGAACCTAATTGGTTGGTGAAACAATGACTTCTTTTGTTCCGTGGTTGGCAAATTTGAGTCTTAAAAGAAATGTGACGTTAATGTTTCTAAGCAAGTAATATTGCTATGACTTTCAACCCCGAAAAAATAAAGAGAAAGAGAGCTAGGGATATGATTGTGAATTTCAAAATAGAAAGTTATTTTTAGAAACATAAGTTTTTCCCTTGAGGTTCCCAACTAAATGACGTCATATCGCCTCATTCGAGCATGTTAACGTAAAGATATATAATAGCCCACTTTCGATATATTAAAATTCAGTTCGAAACCAAAGGGATCATCTCGATGCCCTGGGAAATAAACTCATGCAAATCCTTATGATTATTCCCCAGAGCCTCGAGGTGATGCCTTTTGTTTAGGACTGAATTTTAATATATTGAAAGAGGGCAGGGGCCCATTACCCGGAGCTTCCATCTGTATTGTACGCTTGCGTCAACCCTTTCCCGTATCTTTCTACTATATTTTGACTTACAGAACGTATGTGACTGAGAAGATACGTGAAGTCAGTGGCGGATCCAGGGGACCCCCCCCCCCCCCCATTTTTGGACCAAGGCCACCAAACCTGTGAAAGGGGAAAAAAATGTTTGAGAGGGGCCCCCACTTTACCTCCAGGTCTGGATCCGCCGCTGGAAGTGGTTCATATATGTGACGTAATAAATGGCTGTCCTCAGGTTGTTATCATTGGCTATTGTGAAAACACCCACTAAAGCCCCCCTGCGAGGTGCTTGTAAAAATAGAAAGATACTGGAAAAGGTTGACTGAAAGGGTTAATATGGAAGATGGAGGCTCCGGGTAGTAAGCTTCTGCGCCTCGCACGGATCGCCATTTTATTTTATTTATTATTATTTTTTTTAATGTTCAAGCCCGCTTGCTGCCTATGCCGAAGCCTCCCGAAAAAAATTCTTTTTCTATTTCATTTTAAAATAACTTAGAAGAAATTCAAAAAATAAATTGCCGGACTGGACGTTTTCTTCTCCGTAACAATTAATATCTTCTCTTGTTTTCCATCAACGGGTGAGGTCCGTTTTGGTCGCACATGTCACACTGCTTTACCATAAATATTGGGACGGTGAATTGTCATTAAAACCACCATTTAATATCACTTGTGACACCTCATCCAAGTCGTCTTACCTGTTGTAAACATGGGTCAGTCTCGAACTTAATGCATATACCAAAGGGGCAACCCACACGACAAAGCCAGAAGCGAAAAGTAAGCGGGCAAAGAGTTTATCAGAATACACAACACCAAGTACAGGGGCTGCATATACCCTCCAGTAGATCACATACGAAAAAAAATAAACCATCAATACATGAGTTGTTACATTACGGAGCAGAGGCAGGAAAAACCACACAAAAATGCTAACAGCCACAGCAAGATACTGCGACCAATGCGGAATGTCACGAACAACATCGTGCAAAGCAAATGGTACGAATGTAAGAACAAAAGAAGCACCAAATATAGCGCAACTGAAACTTAGGAGAGTAGAGTACCGCCGTAGGAACCCTTTTTTAGATAATACGAAAAATATGGCGGTAAGGAGAACCAAAAGAGAGAAGAGAATAATACGGCCAGAACCCGGGTTACTTTTACAGCTCTGCCGTAGCTCTTGTATGGTTGCATTTTTACCGGCCTCTGGATTATGGCTGTCAGAAAATTTTGCAGCAACAACATCATCGCAGTCCCCCTTATCTCGCAGGTACTCTCCAAACATCAAGTCGATCATGAAGGCTATTGGGCATGCGTACGACCCCCGCGTGGTGATTGGCCCAATGAAATTGACCAATAGAATGAGGCCCAATATGGTCACTGTATCTAGGATTCCATCTAGTGGACTGTGCCAGTTGCAAAAGTACCCAGCTCTTTCTTTCATGTGCTTGAAAAACTTGTCATGCCAATTCCCTTGGTCTTCAGTTTCATTTTCGGTGGAACTGCTCCTCCTCTCTTCTCTGTATTTCCAATCTAGGAACGCAGTGCCTGTGTAACCGCCTCCTGACACACAACTCAAGTAGTCCACCTCCACATTTCGTTCTAACAATCTGCGCAAGACTCCAGAGCTGAACGCCGCTGACCGAATGCCACCACCGGAAAAAGCCAAACCAATTTGTGTTGGGTTCACATTAGCCATATTTGCTTAAAAGGAAAAAAAACAAAAGAGGGTTTTTGAAAAACCTTAAGATATTATTTAGCTATTTATTTCATACCCGCTCGAAAGGGGTACCTTTTTCACGCTTCAGGTAAATGAAAGTGTAGGGATTTCACGAGTCAAAGTATATGAAAAGGTGGGCAAATCTGTCATTTAGGTATTTAAAAGCGCCTTATATGAGAGGAAATATCGTTCATTAACTTCATTCTAATAGCTAAAAGGGGGATGCAGTGTTTTTAAGTAGGCTTGTGAAAGGGGTACTATTTTCCAATGGAAGGCATACGACCATTTGTCAATAGAAGGTATAAGAAAAGGGTATCTTTTCTGCCAAAGGACGCCACTTAAGCCTTTTTTTCGCGAAGTTAACACAAATAAATACATTATCAATACAGCTTTGACGTCTTCTTACACTTTATTCAGTAAAATACTAGACTGAATTCGTCTTAGAATAGTTTCTCTTGCAAAAAGCACAAAAAACAGCCAAAGCTCATAAGACACTATACAATCATTACAGAAAGAAAAGTTCGTTCAGACAGAAATAGCTATTCGAGACAATAATTAATAGTGTGCAGTGACCAAAGTAGCCGATAAGCTTTCCAGCTGGTCACTGTCATGTGGATATAAGCTGGCGACGGCCATATGTTAAGTGTAGTTTAAAACACATTAATAACAAGTATCGTAAGAGAGGAAGGATATACATACACATAAATACGAGATGGTCAATAAAAAGATTTTGTCGCGCTTTTAAAGAGTATGTATGGGAAACGTTAAAGTTCTGGTGGGACAGATTTCGCTGCGGAAAATTTAAATGGAGATATACCATAATTAGTGCGTATTGGTGGCTTAAAGAAGTTTTGATTTGCAGCATACCTAGTATTGTGTGAATGAATCTCTGATGCAGGTGTGCGAATATTCAATAGTACAACTGGGGTGTTACTTTCATTGTTCTTAATTTAATATGCAAAGAGTGACATTTTTAGTTTAAATATTTTCAAATCGTAAAATTCCAAGAAGATTGTAATAGGGGTTGGCATGTTATCTTCCATGAGCAAAGAACATGTTTCGTATACATTTATTCTGCTTAGTGCAGATGTTATTTAATCTACAATCATGGTCAAAAGTTGTTGGGAAGATTGCACGCATTACTTCTCGTCACACCTAACTCGATTATTCTAACTATTGGCTGTACTATTTGGGAAAAACCATGCTCTTGTGCCCCCACTGATTTCAATGGCTAAAAGCAATGCACCACACCCCTAACAAATGAACACAGCCGCGAAGGAGAAGATTTCCGATAGCGAGAGACTTGAAACAGCCTCACGTCTTACAGAATTCCATGAAAATCGGAATGTATAACGTGCAGTGGAGCAACCAAATGATGGGTTCTACGTTTAATTTCGTTTGCTGATTTATGGCAAATGATGCAATGCAATGAAGCTAAAACATGAATATGCTGGATTCAGCCTTCTGAAATTTAGGAAATGTTAAGAAAAAGATATTTACTCTAATCCTGCCTGTTGACAACATGACGAAATCGTCAGACAGAACTTCCTGCAGCGGCATGTTATAAATGGCCGACATTTCTTAGTCTCTTTTTGCCTCAGCTGTTCTTTGTACGAACATTATCCGCCGATATCTACTTGTTAGTTTCTTGATCTTCATGTGAGCTATACCTAGCGCTAGAAGTCACCCGCCGCGTTATTCACAACACTGTTCATGTGGAACCTCTGCCGCCAGCTGTATGCCGGTTTTCACTTACCCATATTAATTACAAGAATAGTTTATCACACGTTTTCTGAGTTGCTACACTAGTGTTTCACCCGCTTTTGCCTCACCGGCTGCTTTCACTTGAAACCAGTTCATCTGATGTCACGCTTCTTACTAGATCCCGCAAAAATAGACAAAACTCCCACGTTATTTCCATTCCAACAACCTGTTCCAAGACATACTGTCACCTGTTCAATTTACTTGCAACTGCAAACATTAAGCGATTTTCACCGGTATATTATCCGCGTTCTTATGAATGGGCAACTGGCTGCAGAAACGTCAACTTCTTTTGTTTCGAACTTTGTAAATTAAAAAAATAGGTACTCGAGAGGCGCATGTGACTACTGCGGAGATGTACAAGGGGAAGAGAAGTAGAATATTCTGTTATGTGAAACAACAAACAGAAAAATAGTCAGAATCTGCGTTTCATTTCTCTGTTTTTTTTCTTTTTTCTTTTGTTTTTAAGTATTTTTCCGTGTCGGGAAAAGTCTTTCCTGTCACTCCCCTACTAAGTGGTATGAAATTCGCATATTTCTTTGGTGGACACAGTTGAATATTTAATTAACCCGCGATGGCGTCGAAGTCATTGAACCAGAAATGGTGTTTTGGTGGATCTTTCAACAAAATATACCTATATGGAGCTCAAGAATGGAACGTCAATTGGATAAACAAGACCGGCGGTGGAAAATAAATATCTGGAATCTTAAAGGAGACGAGTAATCAACGTGAGCTGTATTTGTAATATTTTACCAAGTGTGGTGTTATGTACAACACTGAAACCAAATGGAAAATTCGTAGGTAACTTATGGGATCAACGAAGACAGAAAAGGAATTGAACACCTTAAGTGGATCTGTGATCTCTGTTGTCTGGCTAATTGTATTTATTTGTACCCTACTCTGCACAGTCTTCAGGTAAAAAAATAATTGGAAATGGGACAGCCAAGAATTA
>NC_090880.1:41838526-41841026 GCF_036669935.1 Montipora foliosa | reverse complement strand
GATTGACGACACAAAACTACCGCATTGGCCGGAAAGTTCTTTGCGGAATATATACTGCTATGCTGCTATGCTGCTATGCTTGTGACATCCATCCCGCATTAAATTTACTTCGGTTGTGGACCAAACTAGGGCCAGTTTCCCTTCTTTGAAGGCTAATCATTAATTTAATGATGCCGTGAACAGTGTAGCTAGTGCATCAAGTTATACTCAACCCTGGATGCAATTTAACTTACCCAACGACTATCCTCCACGGATAGTATCTAACAGACAATTCCAAGTCTATCTTCTTTGAAGTCATAGAATTCACAAAATGTTACAAATGAGTGCAGAGCGAGTTTAAATTGATCAGTTTCCGCTTGTTTGCTCTGTTTTCCGTTGTTTTGAACCTAGCTAGGAAAGCTCGGGACGAGAGAGGAAAATGGCAAAACGCCTTACCTGTCACTGATGATTTGTTACAGCGGTGAATAATATCCCCAGCTTTCAAAAGCGATCCCGCTGAAATGGAACACGATTACATCAAAGACAACGACAGTGATGTGACCGTGGAGAAAACGTTTCGGTCACGAAAAAACTAACAAGTCGTTGAAATAGTCTCATTTGGGTGAAAGCCGGATATGACGCACCGGAAGGAACATCATTCCATCACGGGAGCAAGGTAGAAGCATTGTGAGTAAACATGAACCCGGAACATGAACATATATTGTTGTACCTTTTGTTCAAGAGATTTAATAGATGGAAGTATCTCTTGAGTTTCACAATTAATTGGAAATATTGCTCATACGCTTACCTCGATAAGCAGCGAACTGCAATGCCTCGTTGAAAGTTCTAATGAGGACTTAAAGATGTACGACCGGGAGGTCGACAAAAACGTCACCTGAAAATATCATTTTGCACTATCGTAAGTTTTTCGTGATTATTTCATCTTGTTTATGTCGCAAAATCCTAACAATGAATTTGTACGAGCGGTTTAGGAGTAAAAGCACAGAACTGATGAGAAATTCACACTGAATTGCATGCTTGTGTTGACGTCAAAACCTCAGATTATACCGCCAAAAATATATGCAGCTTAACGGCGTGCTGCATGCGCTGCAGCACGATTATTTTTCCTCTTTTAACCAATGATATTATTGTTTTGTGGCCTTCTTGTTGACGACCGCGTCGTAGATCTTAAAGTCGTTAATATGTCTGTTGACTCATAATTTTTTTCCACGGGTGCAAAAGAGACCACTAAACTAATATGGCACGGAAAGGTACTCTCCATACATCTCTTGTAGCAACGGTTCTCCCTCCCCTTTCAGCGCTTGCTACGCAGGCTACCGTTATGATGTTTAAAGAGCATAGTTAAGCTGATCTGTTGCTTCTGTTAAGACTGATATTCCTCATTTCAAAAACTTCGGAGATACAAAGCAGCAATCATGATTTGATCAACCTTTGTAAATGAATTTGCAATACCGAGTAAACTGTATTTAAAAAGTGTTGGATTGGTCTGTTCAAATCCGTAGAGATATGGAACCTTAAATTGCCTAAAGTTTACTAATAAATATATGCAAGGGTGAACTTGACATTTTTGCCCAACTCTTTCAAGTTCCTGTTAGTAGTATAGAAAGTGAACGTTCCACGGCCGGCTGATGATGTGGATTTGCCGGGATCTGCACAATGAGCAAATGAGGGAACGTGTTACAAGGAACTGGTATGACACAAATAGACAATATTTTTCCGCTCTTGTCAAGGATTATGGCTGTTTCACAAAGGCTGTCTTCGGGCAATTTTCTTAGAGAAGACGGGACTTGAAAATTTAATAACTTCGAGTAATTTTTATGTCACTGCTAGTACGGCTATTTTGACCTCTTTTGAAGCGTAGAAAGCATTATCATTATTATTACTATACTCACCGCTAGGTGACCTATTGGCATTAGTGCCGAGACAAAGGTTTTTTTGTTCTGTGATTGGCAAAATTTTAATATCAAAAGAATTGTTTTGAACAGTGAATATCGCTATTACATGTATTATATTATATATTATTAGGTCACACTCCATGTAAATGAAGCCGCCCGTGTGAAATGGATCTTACCGTTCCTATTTATAACATAAAGCTTTAGTGTGTTTCGTTTTTTACTTCATGTATTTATTTTTTGCTATTAAATGCAATTTAGAAGGGGTGAGGAGAGTGAAATTTCAACGGTTATGTTGTTTTATAATAATAACAACAATAATAATAATAATAATAATCATCATCATCATCATCATCATCACCATCATCATCATCATCATCATCATCATCATCAACCGGATCAACCTTCAGGGTCTTAAAATAACTGAGGATAAAGTGCTGCCTCTGCAATTTCATCTGCAAATGGTGAGACTTTCAAGTCTTCTCGAATAAGGACTATCAACCGTAGGCCCCGTCTCACAAATATCTTCTGTGTTCATAAGTTCAATGTGGGATGTTGAACAATCCACACACTAGTCGAAAAGAGTAGGAGATGGAGTCCCCGGAGTT
>NC_090880.1:41831026-41833526 GCF_036669935.1 Montipora foliosa | reverse complement strand
AGCCAATCAAAACGCGCGTCTGACTACATAACCAATCGAAATTCGAGTGATGTCACAGCCTTGTTTCCATACTCTCATTTAAACCCAGCTATTGACCAATGCATGAGAGTGGGGCGTACTATCCTAATTATTTAATAAATTATAATATTGCTCAATAACAATTATTCACCGAGCCTGAGGTTAATAATTATTATAAAATAGTATAATAACATAGATGATTATTTGAAATATAAAAATTATGCATTTTCTTTTAAACAATTAATTTACTCGTCTTCCACCTCCACAAAACGACTTGCGTAGTACAATCACCTATGAAATTATACTAAAAATGATTAATAGCTTAAGTGCAAACCTAAGAGATCTAAACAAAATACTTAAAGAAACTTCTTAAAAGACCTCTTAAAACAAATACTTTGTTTGTTTTTAGTACATTCGTAATTTTGGTTAATCTCAGCGTGAACATTATTATTTTTTGCAATGACTGCAAAATTCCTGCGCGCTCATGTCAAAGTAGTGTGCGGATCGGATCGGCTATCGCCTCGTGGATGCACAGCGACTTTGACAATGCTATGACGAAATTCATAACCAATAACAGGACAGACGCATGAAAAACTGACATCGATTTGCTAAATGTATAATAATTTATATAAAAGACAGTAACTCTCGATTCAAGCCTTCTGCTGCACAAAAATCATTTGGCATCATACGACAAACGTTTGTCACTGAAATTTAACTACTCTCTACTCTTCAAGAGATATTATATCTATCATTTACGATAAATCTCGGTCATTCCCTCTGGATCGGAGAACAATTTCAATACTTGGACTCTGGTGAAGTTATTATTGAGCAGTATTTCCACGCCAACACCAGAGCAAGAGAAGCCGCTGAAGATGGCAGAATACCCCATGCTGCCGTCCATAAAGTTCTTTTAATTGCGTATTTGAGATCACCTGGAACCTCTTTATCAAAGGTAGACTTTGACAGCCAGATGAGAACTCTGCATGGTCTCGCTTTGAGGACGAGGGTAAATGTAACTTGAAAATAAACCATTACGTTGCAACCTATCCATCTATGGCTTTTCACACGATTTGGCTGGTATCCTCGCTGTGCTGTTCGGATTTTATACAGGGGATAGAAAATGGCCTCCACACTTATCAAATTATGTTTTTGGAACACATCGTGACACACTACACAGTACGCCATTTTCGAGATTACCTAGTACCAGGAGCCCATCAGTAGGAGCTTGCCTCCCCCATACAAGCCCTTTGAGTCAACCTTTGCCCGTATCTTTCTATTTTTAGAACGCCACGAGTTGTTCGGCACTGCATGCGCCGTTTAAAATAGCAAATCAGAATAAAGTCCTTGTCTAAAGAAGACAAAAAATTAATAGCAAAAACAATGTACGCAAATTGTGCGAATTTATGTAAATTAATGTAAATGTCAGTCTCCTGCTGAAGGGTTGGTTCTAAAAATAGAAAGATACGGGCAAAGGTTGACTCAAGGATATAGTGCATATGGAGGCTCCTACTCATGGGCTCCTCCTAGTACCTCTTTATCAAATCAAGATTTTAGTGTTTGGTTGTCCTTAAGGGAAATAAATGTAATCAGCAAAGGAATAAAAATGAATTAGCATAGTAAAGCCGGATAAGGCACTGGTCTTATTTGAGAACAAGTGTAAATATAACTTGAAAATAACTTCTTAGGTTTCGATTTGTCCATTTATAGTTTTTCACACAATATTGCTGGCATCTTCGCTTTGCTGCTCTCTAAACCCAAAATTCTTCATGAAGTCATCCTTTTCGGCTTCTACGCATGCTCGGTATCCCTCTCGGTGATAAGCTGCAAACATTCGGGAAGTGAAGAACTGATTCATGGTAGAATGAATGTTGATTGCTTGATTGTGTTGTTGCTACCCTTCTTGCCGCAAATAACTCAGGAGCTCGGAGTTTACGACTCCTTCCTGCAAAAACCAACCTTTGGAATGGCCATAGAGGAGTTTTATGATAAACAGCCTTGACCGGTTTTGGAAATCTGCGTTGTTCCCTTCGTCAAGTGTCTTTGATGCTCAAATTTGGCTTCAGAAGATAGCAGGAAACAGGAAAACTTTAGGCGAACCTCCCGTAAGCAATCGCCTTTGGAAGCCAGGAGGTCACTTTTGAAGGGTTACAGCAATGGGGATTTGACTGACCCGAAGGCTTTCGGTACTTTGGAAATATGGAAGCTTGGAGTGGTGATGGTTTTCCAGGGATAATTCGACAATGCTTATTAGTCTACAGGTGTCGATTGACCACTTATGTCCAGAAATATATGCAAATGATTAGTTTCAGGCCAATTTTGATATCAAACACCAAGTGACCCCTTAACTCTAAGCATGATTGCCACCTCTTTTCAACAATGATGTCAGTGTTATGGTTGGCGTTATTTTTATCTTGGGGTAAATAAACATTTAAATATTTATGTGTTTATCTTGACGTAAGGAGCAGAGTTTAGAGAAATCTCA
>NC_090880.1:41801026-41826026 GCF_036669935.1 Montipora foliosa | reverse complement strand
ATTGTGGCTTAGTTGGCTTGTGTTCCGGAGTGTTGATATCTTCCCGATTCGAAGCTTCAGCTGCAATCTCTGATGCTCACGAATAAGTAGCTTAAAATGCTTTGATCATTTCAATGGCCTTATCCAGGTCGAGATTGCGCTTTCCGAGAAACCATTCCCGAATCCAGTCATCCTTTACTTCAAGAATCAAACGATCGCAAACATTCACTGAGCGTTCAAAAACCAAATTTTCAGATAAATTCATCATTGCTATTATGTAAATATCGACGAATCGGTTTGAGGTTTGACTGAGGTTCCAGCACTCGGTAATAAGTAGCCTGACTTCTGGCTGTTATGCACAATTGTGGTCTCACTCACCAGAAGTCCTTCAAGCTAATCCTGCCAAGCCGACCACAAAGTGGAAAGGTCAGACCACTACACGTGACCGGAAACTTTGTGCCCTTCACTTTTCGAATAGTGTGTGGGATCTTTAACGTCCCACAGAGATAATGAACAAGGGCTGTGAGAGCGGACTTCCGGCTTATTGTCCTTATCCGAGGCAACTGATCGCGGAAATTATCCGGTCAGCAATTGCGTGTGCAGAAAACATACTTTTCGTACGTTTCCGGTTCTGAGCAGGAATGCAACGCTCTTCAAACGTTTTCAACACTTTGTCGATTTTAAAGGTATGCGATACCCTCCAATTGAATAAAGGTATCCGCCTTACATATCCATTCCATCCTTGGCAATGACTCTTAATTAAAACAGAGGCAACAGCGAACTTTATTAACCTTACTATGAATGCCAAATGCGATTTGACGAAATGCCCCCTCTCGGGGAAGAAATTTCCAATTTTCTTTTTGGTGCAAACGGTTGGATAAATTCAACGGCCAAGGAGGTTTGGCAGTTGTGGTGACAGCGGCCACTTTGAAGTAGAAAAAAACCCATACAATTAACGTCTCTCTCAGATACCAACTGCGAGCAAATCTTTGAAAAGTTTCAGGAAACTTACAACCTACGGTCAACTCTGTAAATGGGTTAGAATCCCAATTTTGACCCCATGTTATGATTTCAGGGAAGACAAACAACTGAGAAAAACAATTAGTTTTAATAGTCTCGAAAACACGAGGTCGGCCGAGGTCACAAGACAAAAGTAACGTCAGAATAACAATGACATCATAACAGTGATATTGTAATTGGGGAGAAGATCCAGGGGACACTTTGTGGCGCTTATTGAAATCCGCGTGCAGTCGTTTATACTCGCATTTCTGGCTGCGATTGACGGAAACCGTTCAGTGCTAATACCGAAGAAACCTTGAGACTTTAATTGACCAAAAAGCTTGATTCTTTATTTTAAAGAGAATTGTTGTAAGAAAAAAAATAGAAGAATAAGAAGAAACAAACTACCCAAAAAACCAATAATAGGAAAATGCATGTACAAACTTGAAAACTCGTGGCAGTTTTCCCATCTTTGGATCTTGAAACGCGTCGAGCATGTACGAAGTGACATCACCACCGTCCTTACTCAAAAAAGAGCAGTCAAGGTAGGTTCTGGCGAGCATCAACGCGTTCAAAAGTGAGTTACCATAATGCTCCTCGTCTTCCTTGTGGCCACCGTCGACAACAACGATCTTCTTCACACGCCTCTTAAGCAAAGGCAGTAAGGCGAGATTTTCCACATGACCACCGTCGCTAAGAAGCAGTATTGGCGGCGGCATTGGCCCAATGTTGTTCTTAGAAAAGGTTTCCCTCACAAACTGGACAAATGAGATATGAACGATGAACCACCTGAGAGAAAAGAAAAACAGAATGCGAGCAAGTACAGAAATTTTGCGACACAACTTAAACATCATGGCTGCGACGAGAGCGCGGTTTCATTTGATTACCAAAATCTAAGACCACTTTCAGTCAAACTGAGTTCCAATCTTCCTTGTGAGTTTAAATTTTCTTTTATTTTTAAAACAAACCCATTTTCACAGATAAACAAGTTATTGAATGTGAACGTTTGAACTAGCTATATGTGAACGAGGCGGTGCGGTGAATTCGGATATAGTGCTTTTCTGTGGTTAATGAAAGGATACGAACACCTCAACATTGATCATGTCAAATCAGAGGCCAGCGCAAGAATAGAGGCGCGCAACGACAATTCTTTACATTTACCAAACAAAGTGTTTCTTCATCTCTTTTGTGACTTTCATAATTTTTTTTAGTATATTTAGCTCAATATTCGGGTTCTTTAGATGAAGTTGCAAGTGAGAGACCTTGAAACGTCATACGTCGAATTCACTCCTGATTTTGTCTCTCCTAATGTACTATCTGGCCTTTTTAATTTTATCCAAAATATGAACATACTAAAGGTGCCTTTTCGAAAACCAAAGTAATTCATTAAACGAGCGCTCCAGAAAACCTCTCAGCCAAACAAAATTGTAAGTGGCTTTTCTGGTAATCACGCCTTAATACGAATATCTCGCTGTCGGACGTAGTCGTCTACGAGGACGCTTTAGGGAGTTAAAGTAAGTAATGGTAATAGGTAGGACTGAGTGGAGTCCAATTCTGTCTGTAATCGTACGAGTGATAACAAAATCGGACGACCACGCAGCGGGAATCCGATTTGTTTATCGCGGGTATGATTACAGACCGAGTTGGACAACACGAAGTCTTATTAATCATAAAAATTACAATTTCCGAGAAAAGAAGATAAGCCAAGTTATGAAAGAAAGGGAAAATTTCCATTAAAGGCGTAAATTGTTTATGTCGCTCTGAAGTGACTACAATCAAAATGCAATGGTTGCTAAGTGACGAGCGAAAAACAAGTCTTATGTAGGTCAAAAACGCAACTATGCATGAAAAACGCAGAACTGCGCAGAACAACTGATCAAAAGCCCGAAAACTAAACAGGGGAGTTTTTCCTGCATAGTACAATATTTTAAAGCTGAGTCGACAGCATACTTCAAGATGTAAGCTATAACCAGAGTCAGACTTCCAGTGACGATTCTTCGTTTCCTTGGCTTTTCGGGACTGGGACTTCCTCTGAAGTTGTTGGTATTAAAGACACAAGTGTTAAAAATTTGAAATGGCGCCGAGAGATTTTGTTTCGTGACTATGCTGCCATGAACAACAGCATACCGGCGAATTTTGCCAGATTCGCTGATGAAGAAACTTGGTTTGAACTGATTGGAACTGCTGGTCGAACGTTCTCTTTCATGCATGCAGCTGATGGATTTACTGAAGCTACAGGCACCGAACTGTGCAAAGGGAAAAGACTTGTTGATGGCGCAGATGTTGAAGAAATCGCAGATGTTGAGCTGGATTGTGTTAGCACGTATCAGCTAGCGCTGTGAGATAATCCTCATCTTTCACTGACAGTTATTTGGTCATAATTATCCAAGGAGGATTCCCGGCCCGAGCATGTCCTGTGACCTGGATAACCTTGTGACGAGGTTGAACAGCATTCTTAAGCTTGGCAACGACGGTTTTTTAAGTTGGGTGATCTTCTTGTTGGACTCGGGGGTTAAACAGCTGGCTACATACTTCATATCATCTGCCCAATTATGTCCTGTCTCATTCTTGTTCTCGAGTACCAAGTATTACTTGTTGGTCTGGGAATTATCGTCAGGTACAACGAACCGGATTTCTTCAGGGCATCAGGTCGGTGCCCCTGCAACTCTTCAAACAATTTCACAATTTCACTCTCGCCTCCGTCCGCCAACCACATCTGCTGAGGAGAGCGGTGCGTTGGATTTTTCAGCCCTCCTTCTCTCGTTTTCGTCGGCTTTTTATTTGAATTCTACCACTTTGCTCCCGTCTCCAATATGGAAAATGCTGAGATATTCGACAGAAGCGTCCGATCTTGCCTCCCTCTCAACTCCATTGTCTCGGAGAGATTTTTGAAGTTTACGTTTGTCAACGCAAGGCCATTTAACAAATTGATGCCAGTTTTTCATGCGTCTGTCCCGTTATTGACAATGAATTTCGTCATAACATTGTTAAAGTAGTCTGCGGATCCACTCGGCTATCACCTCCGCAGCTACTTTGAAAATGTTATGACGCAATTCATGATCAATAACAGGACAGGCGCATGAAAAACTGACATCAATTTGTTTTTTACAATAACAAAAAGGCAGAGGGGTCAAAATTAAGTCAAAACACGAGAAGAAAGCGAGACAAAAATGCGAGAAACTTCAATCTGACGCAAGCAATATCGCGTCATTATCGCATAAATTATAAATTTATGTGTCTGTCGGCTTTATATTGACAATAAAAATTAGCCAATGAGCGCGCGAGAATTTTTGCAGTCATTGTAAAATGTGGTTTCCACGTTGCCTTCTCTCCAGAAGATTGCTTCGTCTGTTTCGCTATATGGTTGAGCATTGTTTGGGCGTTTACCTTTTCCCGGGCGGCGAACTTGTTTTGCTTTCGTGTCGAGCGTTTCTTGCGACTTTGTGAACTCAAGACCGGTTGCGATGCTCGCTGGATAGTTCTTGTGACGAAGATAGCGATCTATGGCTGCCTGCATTACTCTCAACGAGCCGGGTTCGTACTCTGTACCATCTTTAATTTCATCCTTATAACAACGTAAACCTTGTTTAAGAGGCCGTCAAGAGCTTGTGGTCTTACACCGTTCTACCATCCATGTCTTGGTTGCTCGAGTGGTGTTTTTGGAGGATGCGTTCTCATTTATTTCCGAAATTTCTTCGTCCGAAACGAGGGGAAAACGAGCTTGGTCTACTACCATTGTTCCTGTGTTTTGTTGAACAAAAAGAGGATTTTCACCGGAGGAAATACTATACAGTTGTATTTCAGAAGAGTGGATGTTTGCCTCCTTTTTGCAGTTGTTGCGAAGCGATAAACGTGGTTATGAAGGGCTGAACTTTATCTGAACATGTCAACATATCTACGAAGGCACTCGTCTGGATTGTTGGCAGACATAAACATTTGTGCCATAGGATAAACAAAATCCCTACTGCGTTCTCAAATATTGTTATTGTTAAAGGGAAAAAATTCTCCATTTTGAAGAAAGCCCCAATTTAGGAGTCTGTACACTGTTGCTGTGGTGATTGAAACTAAGGTTGTCATTGGTTTTATTTAAACTACAACTTTGAATGTGATTGGCTTGTTGAACTGTCCGGTGAATCAGTGGAAAATAGGAGTTTTCACAAGCAATCACAGTCGAGGAAATTGTAAATTTTATAATCAAAATAGATAATATGAATGGTTCATTGTTATATGCCTACAATAAAGTCATGCCATCAAAAACAAAAATTTGGTGATTTCACTTTTTTGTTTTGTGGAGTACGGCAAAGAAGTGCACAGAAAATACCGTGCTGCACATGCAGCACGAGTATTTTTCCTTTTTTAATTAACCAATCATATTCTTGCTTTTTGGCGTTGCCGTAGCCGTATTCGGCGTTATTAGGGAGTGTAAGCAAAGACGACGGCTACAGCTACGGCAACACCACGTAGCAAGAATATTTAACAATTATTCGCCGAAGGGTAAGTGATTATCAGTGAATATTCACCGATAATCATTGAGCGATTTTGTATAATCGCCTGTGTATTTATACTAATATTGGTTACCTAAAAAAGGAAAAATACTCGTGCTGCACGTGCAACACGAATTTCCGTGCATTTCGCTGCCGTACTTCACAAAACAACAACGTGAAATCAGCAAATTTTAGGTTTTCACGACAACGTGAGCATATAACTATGAAACAGTCATTTTTTTGTTTTGACTTTAAAACCGTTCGTATCCATTTAGTTACAGGATAGTTCGCCTGTATTGCATAAGGCGAACACTGAAGACGGAATAATCGCGCTAAGTTATATTTTGGACTGACGTTTTCGTCGCCGTAGCCGTCGTCTTTGCTTAAACTCCCTATAATTGCTTAAATTTCCAAATATTATCGCTTAAAAGAGGAAAAATAATTCTAAGAAAGATGAGAACGTTCAGTTTCAACTCCAAACCAAACCTTCTTCAGTACAAAAAGAGAATCTGTCAACAGAATTGCAAGCCCGTTACCAATCGATTAGACAAATAAATAGCATGTAAAGACTATGCTCAACTGAGACAGACGTCAACGTTTATTAGCTCTTACCCAGCTAATTTTTCGCGCCAGCTTGGGTTCCTACTTCCTGTATGGACGAATGCGATCAAAGCGAGGACAAAGTGTATAACAATGAAGCATATAACGGCATTTTTGGTTGCCGAGTCAGAGTCTACTACACCATAGTGAACTACTGGCGGCACACAGATCAGGGGAAGAGCACGAAGAATGTCAATGACAAATGGCAGTACCTAATATGTAAAATCACAGAAAGGTAATAATGATGAGTAAGAAGAAGGAAAAGATGTAGCCGCAGCAGAACAAGTGTATAAAGAAGTGTGATGGACATGGTCTAAACCATACCTTCTTAATGAAAGTTTCTTTTCTCACAGATTGAATGTCGCTTATCATCCTTGTGCCCATATTTAGACCAAAGAGTGTGTGAAAACGACTGCGCCCGACTTCATATTTTCCCATGTAAGTCGACAATGCGGCCGCCGATGTAGCCATTGCATCGGATAATTTGATATCCTCTGGTTCTAGCATTCCTTTGAAGTTATTTTCCTTAGCTGTGCTGTCTACACGCTCGATCGATGTGGGTGAAACTGTCAACAGGTCGTAGTTTTTTTCAGAAGTTTCATCTCTTTTCCAACGGTTGACTGTGATGTTTGAAATGTACTCTGGTTGTGTGCCCTTAAGGTCTGCAACGGTTAGTGCTCTTTTTGGCACCAAGCCTTCATTTGCAAGTTGACCAGGGCGTCTATGTTGAGATTGGCAAAGTGCAGATATCCACGACGTGCAGATATCACTCCACCCAAGGCCCGAACATCCATATTTTCCAAGACCACTGGGATGGTAAAACGCCTTCTGAAGCCTCCACCTCGAAATTGTAAAACATGCATATATTGCAATGGTATTGGATTGTTCAGTTCATCAATCGCGCCATCCATCTGATGGTGACATTCGTGGACATGGTTCGCAACTTTAAAGTTGGAATCAAACATCGACACTGCCCTTTAAGAAATTGTACTTTTTGCAGACAATTTTGCACACTACACCAGAAGATGGGTGGTCTGTTTTTTCTTGTTTTTTTGGTCAAGGAAGAAGACTGTTGACTGTTTTTTTTCAATTTTTTTAATGCGGCTTGTCTGAAACTTGGACCTGTTGTTGTTTTAATGAGAGAATAATTCTTTCAGAAACACCCTGGATACATGGAAGCACGACAAAGCCATTCATAGTGGGTTTGGGCAATTTGATATCCAACGCCTTTTCACATTCATTTATAAAACGGAAGAAGGACAGTATTTTTCTCGGACTACCGCTTTCTTCTCGTTTTCCTTCACTCCTGAAGGAAATGTTTCTTGCTCGTAAAAGAAGCGTGCAAACTAGTCGTAACTGATTGTGTCGAAAAACGATAAGCCCAGAACTAGTCCATTGGTGTTTCAAGTTCAAAAGTGAACTGAAACTTCGTGTTGATCGAGTTTAGATATAAGTGAAACTCATTGACGTAATACTTCAGTTTTAAGGCACGTGTGACTACCATGCGCTGTACTGATTGCTGTTTCCTCAATCTCTCCATTACCGATTCAGCCAACACTGGACTGACAGATGAGCCCATTGCACATCCAAGGATCTGCTTGTAGCGGTCACCAGGATCATGTTTAAAGTATTTATGAGTCAAAGTAAAGTAAAATCAAACAGTTTCATAATAACATCAACTGTCTTTTTCCTCGACCAAAAAAAAAAAGAACAGACCACCTATTTTCTGGTGTGGTGTACAAAATTGACTGCAAACAGCGCAATTTTGTATAGACCACTTTTAAAAATGGCGACCACCTCTGCATTCTTTTGTATTTATGTTAATTAGACCTACTACCCTCATTTTTAAACAAATATTCTTTTGAAATTTGCTCGTCGTAGTGAAGGCTAGAGAGGCTTAGTTATATATTAGCATTAAACAAAAGAGAATTTTATTTGGCCGCCGTTTTGAAAGAGGTCACATCTACGGTCAGACAGAGAGATCAGTCATTGAAAGAGCTGGTCTCAGATCACAAATAGGCTGCCTCGATGTTTGATCCCAATTCTAGAGTTGCAAATCATGTCCACGAATGTCACCATCAGATGGATTTTGACAACGTTAAAGTCGTGTGACATGAACCAAATTTCCTCCAACAGTTCTGTCTTGAAGCTTGAAGCGCGCCCGTTAAAGACGCTGGCAATGACGACATAGGGATCCGGTCGTTTCGCCAACGAGTTGTTTCGCCAACGACCCGTTCGCCAACGTCTAAGGTCGTTTAGCCAACGTCCTAAGTCGCTTGGCCAACGTCCTACTAGTCAATTCGCCAACGTCTAAATAAAGGTTTAAACTTGTGTGTGTTGTCATTTATTTCATTCCCTCGCCTGGAATTATTTTCCTGCGCGTGCGACGGCAGTTCTCTACGAGTAAAAAAAAGTCTTCAGTGCGTGTGTGCAATGTTAACCAGTCTTTTCCTGTGTTGTCATTTGTTTCATTCCCTCGCCTGGAATTGACAATCAGGCTTGTATCAGACAATAAACTTAAACGAATTCAACGTAGTGTCACTAGGAATATCCAGGCTAAGCTATTCGCAAGCTGGGAAAAGTATGACAACAACGAAAAGACTGCTGCCCAACTACTGAAGACTTGTTCACGGCTTAACGGACCAGCTCGTGCGAACTAGAACTTCTCTGTAAATAGGATAAATTGATTTCACTGAGATAATATATAGGTTTCAATGAGGTTTTGTAAATAGGTTTCATAGGTTTTTTGTGCTTCTAAATATTTGATACTATATTGTAATAAAATTGCTGTTGTTATTTACTTGACTGCGTTCCATTTTAATTCAAACTCGATCATACGGTCAAAAAATACTGTTAACAAAATATTCTTTAGCGTGAAATTGGTACGTTTTCACACCTATTGTTATGGATCGTCCATGGAATGATACCGCTTGTAAAAATCCGTTCTAAAAAAAATCGATATCTCAGGATCTACTGACTCAAAGAAATCGCTTGAAACGCGAAAATATTCTCTACCTCAAGGCAGTGCTTGCAAGGAATATTTTACTGATGCGCCGAATGCTCTGTAATTTTAAGATTTTGTCCGTGAATGTCTGTTTACACTCGTGCCGACAACCTCTTATATTAATTATGCGGCAGCAGCGGCGCCATGAAATGAACATGTTGGTATCAGTTTTTGTGTGTGAATTACTTTAAAGTCTGCTATTTCACATTTTTATTCTTTTGATTTGAGTTTATTATTCCAGTTAGTGAATAATATTTTATTTTCAACTAAACAAAGAAATAAGCTCGCTGCTTTGAAATTAGCAAAGTAAGAAAATAATATCACACGCGTGATAAGCGATTTTGATTGCCAACGATATTTGTTGATATGTTTTCAAATTGCATCGGTTTTCATCGTTGGCGAATTGACCAGTAGAACGTTGGCCAAGCGACTTAGGACGTTGGCGAATCGACCTGAGACGTTGGCGAACGAGTCGTTGGCGAAACGACCGCAATTCCGACATAGATATACCAGAAGTCTACAAATGCTTGGCATGTTGAAATTTTGAAGACTCATGCTGGAACCATCATTTATACAGTAACACGCATGCATGCTGCTCGTGCAACGTTACATTTTTTTAACGCATTATAACATCAATCGTTGCCGTTGTAACTGACTAATGAAGACTTAAGAGTTATCCGAAACGTCTTAAACAACAGCTATATATCAAGAGTCTGTGACAAACACTAGCTAAACTTCATTAATCATGACATCTCCTTACTAAAACTACTCCACTAGTATTACTTATGACTGCTTTATCCAAATTGTCTTAACTGTTGTAAACGTGGGTAAGTCTCGAACATAACGCGTTCACCAAAGGGACAATCCACAGGACAAAGCCAGAAGCGAAAAGTAAGCGAAGAAACAGTTCATCAGAATACACAACACCAAGTACAGGGGATGCATACACCCTCCAGTAGATCACATACGAAAAAAAATAAACCATCAATACATGGATTGTTACATTACGGAGCAGAGGCAGGAAAAACCACACAAAAATTCCAACAGCCAATGCAAGATACTGCGACCAATGCGGTATGTCACGAACAACATCGCGCAAAGCAAATGGTACGAATGTAAGAACCAAAAAAGAGCCAAATGTAGCACAACCAAAGCTAAGCGGAGTAGAGTACCGCCGTAGGAATTTTTTGGACAATATGAAAAATATGGCGGTGAGAAGAAACAAAACAGAGAAGAGAATTATACGACCAGAACCCGGGGTACCTTTACAGCTCTGCCGTAGCTCTTGTATGGTTGCATTTTTATTGGCCTGTGGAATATGGTTATGAGACGATTTTGCAGCAACAACATCATCGCAGTCCCTCTTATCTCGCAAGTACTCTCCAAACATCATGTCGATCATGAAGGCTATTGAGCATGCGTACGATCCCCGAGAGGTGATTAGCCCAATGAAATTGACCAATAGAATTAGGCCCAATATGGTCACCGTATCTAGGATCCCTACCAGTGGGTTATGCCAGTTGCAAAAGTACCCAGCTCTGTCTTCCATGTTCTCGAAAAACTTATCATGCCAATTCTCTTGGTCTTCAGTGTCCTTTTCGTTGGAACTGTGTATCCTCTCTTCTCTGTATTTCCAATCTAGGAACGCAGTGCCTGTGTAACCTCCTCCTGACACACAACTCAAGTAATCCACTTCCACATTTCGTTCTAACAATCTGCGCAACACTCCAGAGCAGAATGCCGCTGACCGGATGCCCCCACTGGAAAAAGCCAAACCATTTTGTGTGGGATTCACGTTAGCCATATTTCCTTTAACGGAACTGAAATATAAAATTGGAAAGAACTGTTTGAAAAATCTTCGCAAAACTCACAATGGCTTTTTAACATTAACAATGTGGTTTTCTTATTGCATGATACAAAAGCCACTAAAGAAAATCTCAGTTTGTAGTCGAGCTTACAATACCACACACTTTTAAGAACATGTTAAGAACATTTTCAGGCTCAAATTAAAAAAAAAAGAACTTTCAACCTGAGCCCCAAAATTAGACGTTTTTATAAGAAAGGAATGTCTGAATTGCATGCGACGGCACGAAAGCAGTTTTCTGCAGTTTTCTTTTAGATGATACGTACATTGGCTTGAAGAGTGCAACGTTGCTTTTAAGTGCCAAAGACGTTCTTGCTACAGTATCTGTACTCGACCCTAACAGACTTTGTTGCTTTATAAACGTTTTACTTGTAGATCGCTGTTTAATGTCCTGTCCTGAAAAGTTGGAAAGCCATCTAGTTTCATCCAGAAAAGAGGCTTTGCTTTCAATAACGGAAAGTTCCGCTTTACGGAATAGCCGTCGTCCCTAAAAGCAATTTTGGAACGTACACACGTCACGGTCAAACTGTGGCAATATACATGTCATTTTTAACGAGTGACGAGCGACCGTTTTTGTCAGTAATCCCGAGAATGGCCGTTTTTATACTAGAGACGCACAATGCGTCCAGACGAATTATGATATGCGTCACTCGTGTTATCGGTCTAGTGTAAAGACGGGACGAACTATATAAGACGCATAATTCGTCTGGGACGAACTTAGGCAAACATTTTCTCTGCGTCTGTTAAATTCGTCTAGTATAAAGACGGGCACAAGACGCATACATAATCCGTCTGAACGAACTATCCAGTTAAGTGCGTCTTCGAAGACGCACTAGAGTAGATACTTCGTCCAGACGCATTATGCGTCTTGTATCCGTCTTTACACCAGACGAATTTAACAGACGCAGAAAAAATGTTTGCCCAAATTCGTCCCGGACGAATTGTGCGTCTCTAGTATAAAAACGGCCAATGTGATGACATCCTTGCTTGCAACTTGTTATGTTGCAAACAAGTTGAAATGATTCAAAATCAGTGACATGAAATCCGTAAACCTTACACAAAGGAGGAATTGGCGATCAAGTGTTAGCTATCACCGACAAACTTGTTGTGATCTTCTCACCAACTGATCAAAAAGACTTTTGACAGGTCTACTTATATATTCACAGACGACGACATGAAGTAGCCTGCGAACGCGGAAAAAGCACGACCGGAAATACATCTGAGTTGGCGCAGGCTAACATGAATGCCGTTCCACATAAGAACGTTTCGATGCTGGAGAAACAACCCATATGAGGGACCTTTGCCGTAGACAACTGGTCTAGTAATTCATACTATGTGTCTACCTCACTTATTTTTCATGTAATAAATGCGCCTTGGGCAAAATTAGAGCGGAAGTTTATGACGTGATACTGTAGCTCAGTAAGAAACTTCCATTCCTGCGTAACTGTATTGAATATACGAAATAGCATGAACCAATGAATATCACAGCTGACAGTTAATTTTACCAACAAAGGCGATTCAGTAGTCGGGTTGCCAGCTTTTTGATGATGAACAGTGTGGCCGTTGCATCAATGATACTCAAGCTTGATGCAATTCTCTTACCCCAGGACAAACCGGCTTAGTTTACCTTTAAATTTTCCTTTAGAAAAGTTCAACATCAAAGCTCCTGTACCTTCTTCCTTCCCTTTTGCGTTCTATCCTCTTCTCGTGCAAATTGCATGATTCTAATTTTTAGGTTTATTTTATGTGCAACGACGTCTTTGAAAATCCTCCACGGATGGTATCTAACAGATAATTGCCAGCCGGTCTATCTTTCAGTTGAAGTAATATTTTAATTCGCAAAACGGTAGAAATAAGGGCAAAACTAGCTTAATTGATCAGCTTCCTCTTGTTTTATAATCATGTTTTTCCGTTGCTGCGAATCTAGCCAGGAAAAGACCGGGACAAGAGAGAAAAATGGCAAAACGCCTTACCTGTCACTGAAGATTTGTTCAAGTAAATAAGCTCCACAGCCTTTCAATTGTGATCGCGCTTGAATGGACACTCATATGACAGTGGGAATAGCTGTTTTCATCATGAAAAAAATTAACAACTGGTTGAAACAATGTTGAAGTGGTCTCATTTGTGCGAAAGCTGGATATGACGCACTGGAAGGAATATCATTCCGTCACTGGAGCAACAAGGAAGAGGCATTGTGAGTAAACAGGAACAAATAACATTCTTGATTTATTATCTTTTTTTCAAGATAAAGACAGAGAGAGAAGAGCTTCTTAAACTTCTTGTTAATTTACAATATTGCTCAGGTACTTACCTCGATATATAGTAAACCGCGAAGAGCTGACTACCCGGCTACCACTGATTATTTGCATATGAATGACGAGTATTTGTTTTCTAAAAACCACGTTCTTCTCATATAATGTACCGCTACAAGAACATAGTGGCCCGGGGTATTTTGCAGTTACACCACAGACTAAAGGCAGTCTATTATACTTTCCTTTTAGCAACCATAAAGTAGATAATGACGTTTAAAGAGCATACTTGTCAGTTCATTCTCTTAAGACTGATCGATATTCAGTCAAGTTCTTCATCCCAAAATTTCGGACACAAAGAGCTATATTTTTAAAAACAATTAAAGCACCTCCATAACACCGAGTAAAGTATATAACCGTTGTTGAAAGGATTTACACCAATTCGTAGAGATACGGGACCTTAAAGTTGCCAAATTTTACTAATACGATATTATATTATTATTGTAATAAGTGTATGCTAGGGATCAATTGACATTTTTGCCGAGGCATGGTTCTTCCCGTGTGTAGTGTTCAAATTCTTCAATCTACCACCTTGTAACATTAAGTTTCATCGTCTTTAGATTTATTTATTTTTCGTTATTTTGCTATTAAAAGGGGTGAGGACAGTAATGTCAACAGTAACCGTCGTTATGTTTTGTTGCGGCAAGGGTAATTTAAATAAAGGCTAGACTGATTTACATCAAATTCAAAATAAACTTTGGACCGTTAACTCTTTGACTCGATTTCTGAGTTCGAACAATGAATGAGTTGCCAGTAATCGGATCACCAGGGGGTAAACATTGCAAGTCGCTGTTAGAAAATTTTGAGACGCGGACGGCAACCGGAAGGGAAAATTTCGCGTTCCAGGACAGTGGTGTCTCCCAGATTTTTTTTACTAATCATCTCTAATGAAGAAAAGATACTTAGCAATGTAAATGTGGTTGTGTGAAGACAAGTTAAAAAGGAAAACAGTTCACTTCCGGTTGCCGTCCGCGTCTCAAAAACGCGCGTGCTTAAGCTCCCTTAAATGTTTGGCGGAAGCTTATTCGACGTCCAAAAAACGATTTTGGAGAGAGATCAACGCTTTTTTCGACACAGTTTTATTAGAAATCGATTTGGGCAATGTTGATAGGTGGCAAGTGTAAGTTTTTGTTTGAATGAAAAAAGGATTAAATCTTGTACTTGACGACGTTTTGTCCGAAACCATCGGATTTCATCAGGTCAATGGTGGAGTCGTGACTAGTACTGCAATAAGCGTCACTAGTCACATGAGATACGGTACGGAATGTTGCATAGAAACTCGTCCCATAACCTCCGATGGTTTAATCATTTTTTCGTTCAGTAATACCTACTAGATGAACAATTTTCACCGTTCATTTTTGTTTGAATAAGCTTGAAATATAATACAAAATTTGTCGCTTGACTCCCTTGCTTGCGTAATTTATTGTGAAATGGTGTCTCATTAAATCTGAAGGAAACTAGACCCTCAGTGAGCGTACACTGGGTTGCCTGTGGTACGTGAACCGTTTCAGACAATTTTTTCAAGTTGGGGGGTCATTAAGACCATGTAAGGGGTCACCCAGAAGTCATACCAGCAGAGGCCCTTTGGCTCACGGGTTCTCACACGTTCGTACAGATCTGTCCTTGCGTAATATGTAGCTCTAACAGTGCACGGTATTGTTTTGGTATTATCTATCATTGTAGTTAAGTGCCATGGTAGAAGCCTTGGGTAAATAGCCTGAGAAGACATGTGGTTACTAGCAAAGTACTGAACCCAGAAAGATTGAACAAAAAAAAATGGGAAGTGAGAAACATTGGCTTCTGGGCTGACATGTTGATAAACTTCTTTTCACCACAAGTTTACGCGTGCCCTCTGAGCATCTGACATATACCCCTTCGTAAAACAGAAGCATTGGACCGAAAATACTATTAACGTTAACAAATGCAAATTCGGCAAGGTACAGATTTTGTTAGCTTGCCTTATGCAAAAACAAATGTTGATGCAAAAGTAAATAAATATTGATACACAGTTTTTAGAAAGAGCAGAAGGAAGTTTCCAGGACGGTCGCTCGAGAATAACATATTTACAACATGAAAACAACATTAATTTTGAACCGTGAATATAGAATATAAACAGTTACGATCAGCGACAAACATTTTGGGAGATTTTTGCTACGTTCAATTTTGTTATTGTACGTTTTGGCTGCACAAATAAATCGCAAATCGAAAGTGACATCGCCGGAATTCAGCGGGCGCCGTGATTAAGTTACCGCGGCATGTTTACTTGCCAAACAGTGAAGCATCTGTGTCAAGTGATGGCAAGATACCGGGTTTTAGTAAGTTTCTTTTTCTGTCAAGTGTTATAAAGTTCGGCAATAAATGAGCGAATTCAAAACAAAGATCACAATCGCCCACCATTGTTTCTGCAAAGTCAAAAATTTACTCTCCAAGACGAGGTTATTTATCACCAGGTAATTCCAATGGCATTTTGGAAGTAGCAGCGACTTTATTATTCACCGGCGTCACAATTTTTTGCTGATTTTGGGGCTCATTTTGTTGAAACTCAAGCACGCTTCCAACAGACCTGTTTATTTTCATGAAACCTTTCCTGCTTACACAGCAATACTAAAAATATCCTCCCGTATCACGTTTCAACCTTAAGCTCGAAAATTCAATACACAACATGATCTTATAATTCACAAAGGCAGAAAATATCACAGAATCCTTTTCCAGCGAAACATTTTATTGAAGCAAACGACATAAGATGCACTAAAACGCCATTCGCGTTGCAATGACTTTCCATTGCTGGTTAACGACAATAACAAACTCACGAAGCAGAATGTATATTTATATTTAATTAAGTTAGCACAACAGAAAAACGCTAACCTCATTTTCACACGAAAATGCTTTACTATTGCCATAAAAACTATCCAGTTAAGCTCGCATATTATAAACATGATGAATTCATAAAGGCCACCTTTTCCAGCGAACAATTTTTTGAAACAAACAACATATGTACTTCAGGTTCAAACCCTTTCCTGAAGAACATTTTCCTTGAATAACAAGAAAATGGTTTACTATTGCCATAAAAACTATCCAGCACACATATCATAAAACATGATGAATTCATAAAGGCCACCTTTTCCAGCGAACAATTTTTTGAAACAAACAACATATTTGCTATTAGAGGCAAAAACCCTTTCCTATTTCATTACGTGCGTGAAGAGAAAAAACTCAATCGTGTCAAATATGCGCAATATTACAACAAACTAAAATTTCAGGATCAAACCGTTTCCATGAAGAACCTTTTCCTTGAATAATGAAACACAAAATAGACGACAAGCTTTCTTTCAAACAATTCTTGGCTGTCACATTTCCAATTTTTTTTACCTGAAGACTGTGCAGAGTTGATCACAGATCCACTTAAGGTGATCGATTCGTTCTCTGTCTTTGTTGAACCCATAAGTTGCCAGAGAATTTACCACTTGGTTTCAGTTTTCTACATAACAGCACACTTGGTAAATATTATTTTAGAAATGCAGCTCACTTTGATTTCTGCTCGACGGGCGACAGATTGTTGTCGAAGTCCATTACTCGTCGCTTTTGAGATTCCAGGTGTTAGTTTTCACCGCCTGCCTGGTTTATCCAACTGACTTTCCATTATTGAGCTCCATAAGGGTATATTTTGTTTAAGGACCCACTAAAATGCCATTCGCGTTACATGACTTTCGACGCCATTGCAGGCTACAATAGGTTAATGATTCTACTGTGTCCACCAGAGAAATCTACGCAGTTCCACTACCCTCTCGATCCTAAGAAAATACGCTCAGAAGGCTCTATGCACAAAGACACCACTTACCAGGGGAGTGACAGGCAAGACTTTTACCGACACGGAAAAAAAAACTAAAAAAAAAAAAAACCGAAATCTAGCCATTTTCCGACTGGGATTGCCATACGGCAACCCAGTAATAACTCAATAATCCCTTTTTTACGTATGTATAGGCTGGCTCTTGGCCTATTTCTAAACTCAGCTATTCAAATAATGTTGGAAATATGCCTAGTGACGATCATTGTGCTCTATGGGGGGCTGTGACAACGATCGAAGGTTCCCAGACAAGCACTGAACTGGATTCTTCCTCACGCTGGAATATTTTATACTCGCCCGGAAATAACAAAGATGTTTTATCGTGGGCTACAGGTATTAACCGGGACCAATTCAAGGTTTCGAGGAGTACAAAGGGCTGTTGAAATAAGTTTATACGACGTTACAGAACCTCTGAATGTCCTACACCAACTTTGCACATAACAGAGTACGATTTGTACGATTGTACGACTGCTCCAAAGCGACAGACAGAGCAAGTTTTGAAAGCTAAAAACTTCAATGGATGCTGTATTTTGCTGGTAGGACTGGGTGGCCCGTAGACTTGCCACAAGTCGACCTCACGATAACCCCAGAAGAAAATGTTTCGGCGAGCGAATCGTGATTTTTCCGACGAAAACAGTCGAACATGTTTGTTTCTACGAAATCGAAAGAGGAAATTTGTTAACTTTGTGCTAAAGGTATAAAAAACAAAGATGAAATAAAACGAAAGCTTTTTTTCAATCTCGAGTCGCCGCTTGGAAAGGAGATCTCCAGTAGTATTTTCTGGACCAACACTTGTGCCGTGATTTGTGCTGATAGAAACGAAAGACTAATATATTCGAAAGATTAGCAAGTAAGGGAAAGCTTCGAATCGTCAAGAAAGTCAATTGATTTCACTCATGAAAGATCAGGTACGCTTCAGGTGTAGGAGACGTACTAGACCGGGATTAAAAGATACATCTTAGTGAAACTTAAGCTTACCATTTAGCGATGCGATGACTCTCGTCGATGAATACACATGCATTTTAATTTTTTTTGTTCCATTCGACGAAAAATGTGTTGATAGTTGTTGAGAATCGCCTCGGGACTTCCAGACACCCGTTTATACTTAAGATTTTAAATGTGTTGTCTCCTAAATAGCGACCGGCTAGAGACCAAATCTTTCGTGAGTGAAATCAGTGGAAGAATTACGAAGACGATACCATTGCCACCCGCTCCAAGTAAACGACCAAAAGCGTACGGGACTAGTTCAAAGGTCAGACTTTTCCCAGCTCCAGTTGGAGAAGACACAAACAGATCTATTCAAGACAGATATTCTTGAATTATTTTCCTCTGATGGTCGCGTAATTTGGAATATCCGGTGGCCTTAGTAGCATGTTTGAAAATCACGCTTCACTGCATGTGGCAAATTTTGATTGACAACTCTATCCCCTGGGCGCGTATCTAGACGAAGGACTTTTCGAAAGTCTAGGTGGCCCGACACTTATAAAAAAATCTATGAAATGAGAATCGGGGTCTTCCCTCGTCACGGAATGGCAGAATTACCCAGAATTCGTTTGGGCATGGACGATGCAACTAATTGAGAAGCACGAAACTGGCCCTCCTCAAATGGCTGAAGCGCGGCCGGAGGAAAAAGTGAGAAGAAAATTTCTAGCCAGATACTAAGGGGTAGCCCTGGTGTGTGCTGTTAATACAGACTTTTGATTTCTGAACGAATTTTTGTTATAGAAAATTCGGGACAAAGTAGTGCTTTTTTCGCTGTTATTCTTGTAGGAAGAACTGGCCTTTCGTAAGTTGTTCATGTCAAAACAACGGTATAATGTAAATAAGAGAATACTGACATTTATATTTGCAGATTAGTAAAGTCAAACTCTATATCTCTATGCAATAATCGCATTTAAAATGTCTTCATATTACTGTATAAAAGTCTGCTTTTGAATGAATTTCCTGCTACTGCATTTGAAAAACAACCGAGTTTTCTCTCCATTTTTCTTTTAATGATCTTGACGGAAATTACATTTCTCTCAATAAACCTAGAACAACCAGTTATGGTCTCAATTCTTTTTCCTTACTTATCAGCTAAGTTGAGGAACGCGCTACTTGTGATTTTATCACAGGTTTTAAAATAAGAATCCAGGGCAGCATTTTGTATAGCCGCTTTTCTTTTGAATCAATTTTCCTTTAAATATATTATATTCATTTAGTTATGTACCCGGCCGTATAAGATTATGAAGGGGGTAGTTTCTACAGAAACTGTGGTGCTGCGTCGGTGGGGAAGTAGTATACAAAAATTTGGTTTTATCAACGGAGTTGATAATGTAAATTAGCAACCGTACAGAGATTCTAAAAGCTGACTTTTCGAGCGTTAGCCCTTCGTCAGAGCGAATCGAGGAATTATGGGTTACGTGTAGTTTATATAGTAGAGTAGGAGCTACGCTATTGGTGGTAACATGGCAACGTTAAAAATAGGAATATATTAGTTCGTTCGTTCGTTAATACCGTGAGGATTAAGGGTGCCGATTTGGAAGATGAATTTTTGTTCTAGGTTCTTGCGGCTTTCCGTCGTACCTAGATGTAGGGAAAGGCCGCAGATAACCATATGCCGAAATCCAGAAAGATCTCAATTCCAAAAATCAAAAAAGTGTCAAAGACACCATTCAGAATCTCATAGTTAATCAAGAATTACCGGACACTGCCACTAATCTCATCATCAATACCCCTAGAACTTCGTGCATTTACTTCTTGCCTAAAATTCACAAACCTAACAACCCAGGTCGCCCTATCGTTTCTGCCTGTAGTTGCCCCACCGAACTCATTTCTAGCTACTTAGACAGGATTATGACGCCTATTGTCAAATCTTTGCCATCATACATTAAAGACAGTACACACGCACTAAAAATTTTCCGCGATTTCAATTTCTCCGGCCAAGACAAACTTATTTTCACCATGGACATTACATCTCTGTACACAGTCATTCCCAATAGCGAAGGTCTTCTAGCACTTAAACACTTTTTCGATCAACGCACTGTCAAAGAACCAAGCTCGGAAACGCTCCTCCGCCTTGCCGAACTAGTTTTAACGCTTAATTGTTTTTCATTCGCCGGCAACTATTACAAACAAATTAATGGTGTAGCGATGGGTACAAGAATGGGACCTAGCTATGCCAATCTTTTTGTAGGATATGTTGAACACCAATTTTTTAATCAGTACAACTGCCCCAAACCTGAACTCTACGGCCGCTACATCGACGATTGTATCGGCGCTATTTCATCTACCAGAGAAGAACTCGATCATTTTATAACCTCCGTCAATTCTTTTCATCCGGTTCTTAAATATACCTGGGAAATTTCGGAAAATTCATTGGCTTTCCTAGATATCAAAGTTTCTATTAGTGGCAACGTGCTATGTACCAGTGTGCACTACAAACCTATAGATTCTCACAGTTATTTGTTGTACTCATCATCACATCCATCACATGTCAAGAACTACATTCCTTATTCTCAATTTCTTAGACTTCGACGTCTATGTAGCGATGACTCCGATTTTTCCAGCAAATCAGAGGAGATGTGCCAGTTTTTCGAAAAACGTGGCTATCCTGTCTCTGTTGTCAAAGCGGGCCATCATCGCGCCCAACAATTTGATCGACAGTCATCACTACAAACGTCACAAAAAGATAAGAATGACAGAATTCCATTCACCCTCACTTTCCATCCTCATAATCACGCAGTCAAAAGTATCATTCTTAATAATTTTAAATTACTCCAAAATGATCCCGAGACTGGTAGAATCTTTTCACAACCTCCACTTATTTCATTCAAACGCGACAAAAACGTAGGTAACTTTTTAGTTAGAAGCGCGCTCAAAACTAACGAGCAACCCGGCACTTTCAAATGCGCGCGCTCACAATGCAAAACTTGTCTTTTCATTGTTAACACTAGCAAGATATCGGGACCTAAGCGATCTGTTAAGATCACCGATCGTTTCACATGTTTCTCGGCAAATGTCATTTATTGCATAACCTGTACGTTATGCAATAAATTATACATTGGCGAGACAGGTAGACGACTAGGTGACCGATTCCGCCAACACCTTCGCAAAAAACACATGGCTATCTGCGGCCTTTCCATACATCTAGGTACGACGGAAAGCCGCAAGAATCTAGAACAAAAATTCATCTTCCAAATCGGCACCCTTAATCCTCACGGTATTAACGAAAGCTTTTCATTTAACTAATATATTCCTATTTTTCACGTTGCCATGTTACCACCAATAGCGTAGCTCCTACTCTACTATATAAACTACACGTAACCCATAATTCCTCGATTCGCTCTGACGAAGGGCTAACGCTCGAAACGTCAGCTTTTAGAATCTCTGTACGGTGGCTAATTTACATTATCAACTCCGTTGATAAAACCAAATTTTCGTATAAAATTATGCTACGTATTTTAGCTGTAAATGTAATGTCTCCAAGATAGTAGCTCTTGTAGTTACTCTGAAATTTGAGATGAAAGAGAGTTTATGCACGTGTGTGTGTTACCTTTAGCAGGGCGCGTGCGTAGACTACTCCAGTGCTTACCATATGAGCGAGAAAATGACTTTTCCCTTGAATATATAAGCCATCAAAATCTTACGTTAAATTGTAATCACAAGGGCGGTCTGGAGCTGTGAGTAAGAGTGGGATTTGTCACATATGGTTTAGGGGCCGACATATCTCTCCCTCGATGCCGTACCGGGAGGCGAGGTCGGTATCAGAAAGCAGCGAAGGGCCAACTGCGTCCAAATGCGATCGCACGGGCCGAAATCGCGGGATGACTCGTTTGGTACGACGCTCCAGCGCCACGTCTGGAGGTACTGCATATCTTTTCTCTCTTGTTCAAACATTCCGTCAGCGCATACATAAATGTTCTGGCCCTCCGATCCGTAGCATACCAAAAAACAGAGAATTTTTTTTAAAAAAGATAACTTCTTACACTCTAATTTTATTCATTTCATCATATTTTGTAGATTGTAACAAGAGTAAGTGATTTACGTTTTAAAAAATAGGGGTCACAGATGATCTAAACGAGTAAAACCGATGTCATGTTGTGAGGCCTCTGCGATAATTTCGTTTGTCACTGTTTTGCGTAACCTGTCGGCGAAGGATTGGAACCCACAATAGGATCGATCGGTGAAAATTTCTTTAGAACAAAATAGTTTTTCAAGCATAGCAACGAAGTTTGAAGCAGGCGTCATCCTTAATTAGTTAGTGTTTTGTAACATATCTCTCTATTGCTGTCATGCTCATCTTCTCGGGTGTGCTTTTTGCGAAATATAATGTCCGGTTTTTTCCTCGTAGGTCCACACAATTCCAGTTGATAAGGAAGAAAATATAGTTCTGCTCTATTTTCATGAAAGTAAAGGAAAAGAACTTCAAAAAAATGCATTCATTTTGAACTAAGAAGTTCTTAGCGCGATAAAAACAAAAAAACAGCCCCGTTAAGTTTACGCAACGTTGCTGACGAAAACTAACCTTCCCCGAGTTTTCAAAACTTTCAGACACTACTCGATTAGCTACCTTTTTCCAGACCTTTTCCAGCCTTCCGCTCCTTTCTTTTTAACGTTTCATGATGAGTTGGAAATAAATGTGCCATTCTTTTGCTGGCCTGGGAATTTTTCGCTAACGTTTTTGTTGCCATACTATCTTAACTAATGCTAGAAGTAATTCGTGACATATTACAGTCGCGTTGCCTGTGCAATAAAAGTTGCGCACAAACAATTAGCGCAAACGTCCTTAAAAGTGCTGCGTTTGTAATAACATACGCAAATGGTTAAGCTTTCAAGTCTTTTCAGATAAGGACTATAAACCATAGGTCCGTCTCACAACTTTTCAATGTTCAGAAACTCTGTGGGACGTTAAAGATCCCACACACTGGTCGAAAAGAGTGGGGCATTGGAGTTCCCTGTGTTGTGGTCTGGCCTTTCCTTCAGCAATGTGGTCGGCTTTGCATAATCTTCTGAATGGACTACCGGATCGATGAGACAACATAAGCCGAGAGCAAAACAGACAGTAGTCAAATTGAAGGAGTCCAAGTAATGAAACTGGTAAACTGCATGGTAAACAATAATACACCTCGCTTTCTCTGGGGATATCTTCTCGTCTCCAGAGAAATTAAGAACAATGATGATTGTACAAAACCAAATTTGCTTGAAAACAGGCAATTAGGTTTGAAATAAGCCCAAGTATTAAAAACACGGAAGTGAACGCCTGTCCGCCATCTTGAATAAGTTTATAATATTGTGCGGGGTGGCTTGGAACTGATAGTGTGACGTCAACGTTTTTGAAAAGTTTCGTTTTCGTCCGTCCACACGTGCACGCAAAAACAGCGCTTTCAAAAAGTTCCACTCTGAAAAGCATTTTTGAAAAGTTCTGTTTTCATTGATCGTTTTCATCGGATACGTGTGGACGGAAGCCGTATTCGTAAAAAATTCTGACATGTGAACTTTGAGCTAAATAGCATTTCATAGTTTGGCGTAGTTTTTACGCCTCCTTGATCGAATTCTACGATCATTAGAAGGACTGTGATGAAATCGTCGTCATTCAAACTCGTGGAATGATTGCAAAGTCTGCAAATACTTCGATGAAACCGTAAAACAATTTTTTTTCCATTTGATTGCGATTCATTCATTTTAATCGAAAGTGGCTAAAGTTAAGCTTGCTATGTGCTTCAAGCCGTAGCATCAGGGACTGGTCATAAAGTACAGGAGGGGGTGGGCTATCTTTTTTTGTGCATGAAAACATGGGTGGGTCAAGGACAATCATGCCATACATTGGGGGTGAAAAATTATGCATTAGTTTTATTGTAAACAATTATACATACACATGGCCCTAAAAATAATTCTATTTACATACATACATACTTAATTGACCTCTCCCCATAGGGGCTTTTCAGGGCCAATGAATCAACGAAACAACAGAACACAACAACTACAACTGTTAAGAATCCCAACTGGCCGGAGGCAAACCAGTTGGCTATTTACAAGTGCAGCTGGGAAGTTGAACCAGGGACTACCAGGATCAAATTCAACGAGTGGTCAGAGCGGGTCTTGAACCCGGGATCTCCGGATCTCAAGGCAAGCGCCCTAACCACTGGGCCACACTGCCTCTATTTAAGACGTTTTCTCAAAATCATGGCAAAACAGCAGCATTCATGCAAATTCAGATATACCAAACGTTTTCATATGGTCTGTATTATTAGTGAAATTATTACCAGTGTGTATGTCAAAGTCTATTTGATTTTCTATGTAAAGGCCTTCAAAATGCAAAAAATGCAGTCTTAAGCAACCCAATTTGTCAAAATTTCCCGGGGGAAATTTTTGACAACAACAAAGTGTACAGCATCAATTGTATCTAATGATTAGATACACTAGTATTAGCATAGGAATGAAAACGGATTAGCAAATGACAGTCGGATGAGATACTGGTTTCGCTTCGAGGACGAGGGCAAATATAACTTGAAAATGACCCATTGCATCAGGTTGCAATTTACCCATCTATAGTTTTTTCACACAATATTGCTGGCATCTTCGCTTTGCTGCTCACTAATTCCATAATTCTTCATAAAGTCAGCCTCTTCGGCTTCTACGCATGCTCGATATCCCTCTCGGTGATAAGCTGCAAACATTCGGGAAGTGAAGAACTGATTCACGGTGGAGTGCTGCGGAAACGTTCCACAGCAGACGTCGGACCAGCAATGGTGACCATGGCAACACGAACAGCAGCACCAAGTTAGATTATCGACGTCGCTCTCCTCCAGGCACATTCCAGGCTCCAGTCCATCGGCCTCGTCATCAAACGGATACAAAGGGACCGATGGGATGTGATTCGGTGGACAAGAAACACTGTCAGTTGGGTATCTGGGTGTGATCAACATAATTTCACCG
>NC_090880.1:41793526-41796026 GCF_036669935.1 Montipora foliosa | reverse complement strand
CACGAGCAATTTCAATGACAAACGGCAGTACCTAATAAAATCACAGAAAGGTAATAATGGTGAGGAAAAAGAAGAAGAAGAAGAAGAAGAAGAAGAAGGCACTGAAGACGATGATGGTCTGACAAATATTATGTTAGCGAAAAACCATACCTTCTTAATGAAAGTTTCTTTTCTCACAGACTGAATGTCGCTTATCATCCTAGTGCCCATATCTAGACCAAAGAGTGTGTTTAGACTGAGGCCCATTTCGGGAGACTTGTCATATTTTCCCATGTACATAGATAGTGCGGCCGCCGATGTAGCCATAGCATCGGATAATTTGATATCCCCTGGTTCTAGTTTTCCTTTGAACTGATCTTGCCCAGGTTTGCTGTCTAATCGCTCGATCGATGTGGGTGAAACTGTCAACAGGTCGTAGTTTTTTTCAGAGGTTTCATCTCTTTTCCATCGGTTGACTGTGATGTTTGATATATACTCTGGTTTCGTGTCCTTAAGATCTTCAACGGTTAGTGCTCTTTTTGGCACCACGCCTCCATTTGCAAGTATATCGTGGCCAGAGCTTCTATGCAGAGATTGACAAAGGAAAGATATCCATAGAGTGCAGACATCACTGCAGCCAATTCCCGAACATCCGGTTTTCCCAATACCATTAGGATGGTAAAACGCCTTCTGAAGCCTCCACCTGGAGATGATAAAACATGCATATTGCAATGGTATCGGATTGTCCATCACTACACTAAATACAACACGTCCTTTTACCTTTTGAAGTCAATTTGTATACCTGCCAACTTTTCCCCGAGTCAAATGCATGAGATTTTCGATCTGTTTTTTTTTTTGAGTTTCCGAAAACATTCCGGTAACTTCCGAAGATTGCCGAAATTTTCAGATAGTGGATATTCACCACTAGCCCCCGAAACTAAGTTGAATAGTTCACTGTTTTAGTGTATACTAAAAGAGTGAGATATTATAGGGCAAAAAGATGATTTTAACTCATTTATTCCTGCAACGATTGCAATATTTTCAAGGGGCAAATCCCGCGTGAGTTGCTCAAAGGTGAATAGCAAAGGATATTCAATTCGGGGTTTGAGTAGCCAATCAGAGCGCATTCAACGCTATCCACTGTTTTAGTATAGTTACACTAATATTAATTATTTATGACCGCTTTATCGAAGACGTCTTACCTGTTGTAAACGTGGGTAAGTCTCGAACAAAACGCATTCACAAAAGGGGAAACCCACAGAACAAGGCCAGAAGCGAAAACTAAGTAAATAAAGCGTTCATCAGAATACTCAACACCAAATATGGGGGCTTCATACACCCTCCAGTAGATCACACAAGAAAAAGAATAAACCGTCAATACATGGGTTGTTACACTACGGAGTACAGGTAGGAAAAACCACACAAAAATTCCAACAACCATAGCAAGATACTGCGACCAAGGCGGAATGTCTCGAACAACATCGTGCAAAGCAAATGGTACGAAAGTAAAAACCAAGAATGCGCCAATTGTAGCCCACATGAAACGAAGGAGACTTGAGTACCGCGATAGGAACCTAATTTTGGACAATGCGAAAAATACGGCAGTGAGAAGAAACAAAACAGAGAAGAGAATTATACGACCACCTGGGGTTCCTTTACAGCTCTGCCGTAGCTCTTGAGTGGTTGCATTTTTATCGACCTGTGAAATACGGCTGTCAAACGATTTTTCAGAGACAACAACATCGCAGGCTCCTTCTTCTCGCAAGTACTTTCCAAACATCAGGTCGATCATGAAGGCTATTGGGCATGCGTACGACCCCCGCGATGTGACTGGCCCAACGAAATTGACCAATAGAATGAGGCCCAATATGGTCACTGTATCTAAGATTCCTTCCAGTGGGTTGTGCCAGTTGCAAAAGTAACCAGCTCTTTCTTTCATGTGCTTGAAAAACTTGTCATGCCATTTCCCTTGGTCTCCCCTCTCATTTCCGTTCTCCTCTCTGTATTTCCAATCTAAGAACGCAGTTCCTGTGTAACCGCCTCCTGACACACAACTCAAGTAGTCCACTTCCACGTTTCGTTCTAACAATCTGCGCAACACTCCAGAGCAGAATGCCGCTGACCGGATGCCACCACCGGAAAAAGCCAAACCAGTTTTTATTGCGTTCACATCAGCCATGTTTCCTTAAAAGGAAAAAAAAATAAAGAAGCTTTTGAAAATCCTTTGGTGTTTTGGCCGGTTCTCAATTGTGATCTTTTCTGCGAGGACCGATGCATAGGTGATGTCCTTGTTTTCGTTTCTTTATTATGTAAAACAAAGAAAATCTATTTTACCGATTGTCTGTAGATTACAGAAGATGTAAAAATGTGATAAGAACATTTGTGACAATCTTGAGGCATTTTTCGAGCGCAAGTTTTTTAACATTAACCACGTGTTTTTGTTTTTGTTTTTGTTTTTTTGTTTTTTGCATGATACACTGAAGAACATCTCAGTCAACAACAACAACGTTGGGCCTCAATC
>NC_090880.1:41766026-41781026 GCF_036669935.1 Montipora foliosa | reverse complement strand
GCCCTGAAATTGAATTGTCCTGTGTGATTCAACATCCCAGGATTTGAGCCCGTTTGCCTTCCTAAATGGAGCCTTAAGTTAGCAGCCGGAAAAATGCAAAACAAAAGGCAAGCAAATGTATCACTAAACAGATGTCGTGAACGGGTCTCGCGACAAATAATCACGCGCTTGATGTAATTTTAAAATTATTTATTTTCCTACGATTCTAGCTTGACACGTTGTCTCTGAAAAAACTCTCCTCTCATACAGCACAAAAAAAGGTCTAAAGTTCACCGAGATTATATTTCCAATAGCTTACATTTCAAGTCTTGGGGTTCGGCAGTTCGGGTTTCAAAATCACGCAATGTAACGCTAATGTCCGCGACACTCTCCCCCTATTTGACTCTTATGATGTCAAATATAAATCATTGAACAAGGTAAACGATAACATTAACAACTCTAAATCACATTGAAAAGTTCAGTTCTCATTTAGTTCATCTTCTGCTATCGCAGCTATGCGCTGACGGGCACTGACTGCAGCACGTCTAGGTTGGAACTCTGAAGCTCGAGCATTCAATCTAGCAGTCCCCTCTTGGGTGTTTCTGTCACAGGACAGCTCAAGCGGATAGAGATGTTGAACTGGTCGTTCCAGGAAAGATTTTCCAGCCCTCAGTCGCACTGCTCTCACTATCCCGTCTCTACCAGGGATTAACTTGTCCACTACACCGATCCTCCACAATCCTCGATTTCTTTCTTCACCCTTGATAAGTACAACGTCTCCCGGAGTCAAGGCTGTTTCTTTGGTTTTCTGGTTAAGGTTGTGGCGCTCTCTGAGGGACTTGAGGTACTCGTTTTTCCATCTCAACCACAGCACCTCCTTGCACCTTCGCAGGTACTTGGCTCGTTTTCTGAGGCTGTCATCCTCCATGTTGCTCGGGTCTTCCTCTGGGAGTTGATTTGGTTGGCCGAAGAGCATAACGCTGGGGGTCAGTATCGGCATTTGGACGTCGTCCTCCACATAATCGAGGGGTCTGTCGTTAACAATTCTCTCCACATCTAAGATCACCTCTTCAAGTTCGTGCCATCTGAGGTTCCCGTTACCAATGGACTTGTACAGACTCTGCTTCACTACGCCGATCAATCTCTCAAATTGTCCCCCCCACCATGGGGCTCGACTGAGGTTGAATTGCCAAGTTATTTCTTGTCTGGCGAGGAAGTCGTTCAACCTTTCATCCTTCATAACGTTCCTCAGCCACTTCGCTGCTGCCACAAAGGTTTTCCCATTGTCTGAAAAGATCTTTTCGGGGCGCCCTCTTCTTGATATAAATCGTTTTAAGCTGCTTAGGAACTCGTCAGTGCTCTGGCTCGGTAACAGGTCCAGGTAGACCGCTCGGGTGAGACTACAGGCGTAAAGAACAATGTAAGCCTTCATTTCCTTTTTGGTCTTGCTGAGGTACTTAATTGGTCCAGCAAAATCCACTCCAATGAACTTGAATGGTACTGATCCAGCTGTTCTTTCCTTCGGCAAGTTGCCTGTCGGTGGATTTGGGAGTGCCGCCACTTGAAATCTTTTGCAGCCGTGACAGCCCCTAATCACTTGCTTTGTCAAACGTCGTAACCGTGGCACCCAGTACTTCTCTCGAACCTTCGCCATCGTCATGCCGACTCCCCCGTGCAAGGTTTGGGTGTGCACGTGCATGACCAGCTTCTTGGTGAACAGTGCACTTTCGGGTAAGTAGATTGGATAATCTCCTTGAATGCGGCCCCTGCATTCAAATAAACCGTCTTCGTTCTTCTGAAGGTTTAATCGTAGCTGATCTTCTTTGAAACTGGCTGTATTCAGGCATCTGACTTGACTATCTCGCACCCAGAACTCTATCCGACGGTTTATCTCCGCAGTGTTGAGAGGACCGCTGATCTTCTGTTGATGTTTCAACTTGCAGTTTTGGATAAACCGTGTTATCCATGAACAAATTCGAACCGCCCTCCAAAGATCCCACTTCTGTAATAACTGGTCAAGTTCTTTGTCGTCTGCTATTGCCACGGCGAGAACCTCCTTGATCACTTTTGCCTCAGCTTGAGTTTCTTTGCTTGGGCTAGTGACGATGTCTGACGGCCAATTCTCTGGGTATGGTAACCAGGACGGTCCTTGAAACCACAGATCCGCACATTCTCCTGCTTTTCCTCCTCGACTGCCCAGATCGGCAGGGTTTTCCTTTGAACCCACGTGGCGCCAATGAATGTATTCCTTGTCTTGGATTTTTCGGACGCGATTACTCACGAATTGCTTGTACTCCCCACCACCCTTGATCCAGTGGAGAGCAACACTGCTATCTAGCCAGCAATGGACACTTGTTACGGGAAATCCTTGTAGGGCTTGTTTCACGTTGTGCACCAGATTAGTAGCCATATGGCCGGCTACCAGTTCAAGCCTCGGTATGGTTAATCCCTTCTTTGCAAGCCTGGACTTGGCGGCTACGAGTCCCTGTGATATACCTGAGGGTTGATGAGACACAGCGTATACTGCTGCTGATAAGCCTTGGCTGCTTGCGTCGCCGAAAGCGTGAAGGTTAATGCTGGTTATTTCTTCCTGGTAATGAACGATGCTTCTTGGTGCTTCAATTATTTCGGGAAGATTTCCCTCCCACGTCTTCCAGCTGGCCGTCTGTTTCCTTGGTAGTTCTTGGTCCCATGGAATTCGCAGCTCACACGCTTGTCGGTAGAGCATCTTTCCCTCCAGAGTGATGGGCGATGCTAACCCTAAGGGATCATATATCTTTGCTAACTTCCCCAGGACTTCTCTCTTGGTGACATTCTCGATCGCTTCCGGAAAGCTGATTTGGATTTTGTCCGTGGCCTTGTTCCAGCGCACACCGAGTAATTTCGTTTCTCCTCCTTTTACACCCAACTGGTCTTTGGCGTAGGTTTGGGCTTCGCATCCTTGAGAACTCTGCTGCTCGACTGGTCCTTCCTCTCGATATTCTGGCCGCTCCAGGATAGGGACATTAGAGTGCCATTTATGTAGCTCGAATTTTGCCTCTCTGAAGATGGTCTGGGACATTTCCTTTAAATGCTGTGCACGCGCGATCGTTTTATCGCCGCTGATTAGGTCATCGACGTAAAGGCTTCTTCTTATTTCCTCTACTGTGTCTGGATACTTGTGTTGGAGGTTGTTAAGATGCTGTTCGATTACTCCGCCCAACAGAAATGGCGACGTTGACATCCCGAACAGCGCCCGTGTGAAACGCAGGGTTTCGACTTCCTTGCTCTCCAAATCTCTCAACCAATGAAACCGCATTGCGTCTCGGTCTTCCTCTCTTATTCGCACTTGCAAGAAGGCTTGCCTTAGGTCTCCAGCTAATGCCACTGGGTGGAAGCGGTTCCTTGCCAGCACACTCCAGAGCTTGTTCTGCAATGGTGGACCAGTCTCAAGGCAATCGTTGAGGGATGGGGCCTGGTGGTAGGCTCGCGCAGAAGCATCATAGACAATGCGGATTTTTGTGCTCTCCGCCGTCTCTCGCACCACTGGTTTGTGTGGGATATAGAATTCTTTGCCTTCTGGTTCGCCTTCGGCACTTTCGACTATTCCTTGGGCTAGTTGATCTCGGATGATTTCATCGTACTTTTCCAACATCCCTGGTTGCTTCTCCAGCTTCTTTACGAGGTTCTCCAGGCGTTTCAGACTTCCTGGCTTATTGTTGGGAAGAGGTGGATGGTTGCCCTTCCAGAGTAAGCCAGTCTCGTACCATCCTTCTGGGTCCCTTAGGAGTTGCTCCTTGAACTCTTCGTAAACGAGGTCTTGATCGCCAACCGAATGGTCTTGTAATCCGAGCACGTCAAGTCTGCAGAGGTTCTCGTAGTCAACAGCGGAAGTTTGTGTTAGGAACATGCTGGTGAGATTTGGTTCACTTCCGGGTGACAAGATAGTCCACCCCAGGCGCGTCCATTCTGCGATGGGTTCTCCGGGTTTGCCGATTCTGGGTGTGGTCTCTGTTTTGACTTGAGCGTACTCGCTGGCACCAAGGATAAGGTGAACTGGTAAATCCCTTTTCGTATCGATGTCGTCCATTTCTACCCCTTTCAGATGATGGTATCGTCCAATCATGTCCTTGTATCCCGGGTTGCCTAAGCTGAGCAGGACACCACGATTTACTTTGGTTACCTCGGTCCGAAGCTGAAATGCACCTGATAAGCTCTTAACGACGACTTCATGGATTTCAATCTCTCTTGTTGTTGCCTGCATCATCATTTCGATTCGTTTCAGCTCTTTTCGCACTGGTTGTTTCCTTAGTCGGTCGAGTAATGCGGCAGAAGCATATGAGCTCCCAGCACCGGTATCAAGTAGGGCACGACAATGTATCCCTCCCACGTTAACTACAACGACTGGATAGGTAACCGCGCCTCTTCCGGTTGCCACTAACATATGTTCTTGATGCTGAGATGTTTTCTCAC
The DNA here is from genome assembly GCF_036669935.1 of Montipora foliosa. NCBI lineage: Eukaryota > Metazoa > Cnidaria > Anthozoa > Scleractinia > Acroporidae > Montipora > Montipora foliosa. Next base: position 41,776,595 of record NC_090880.1, on the reverse strand, counting down.
AGATAGATGAATGATGACGCCGTTTGCAAATTCTGCAGGTGGAAGTGCTGCGACATTCTGAGGCCTTATGATTTGCACCAGTACAATTGAAACAAAGTTGTTTTACGTTCAACAGTCTCCTTCGTTCTTGTATCGTGGTGACTTTATCGCAGTTGATGGACTGGTGAGATGAATTATCGCAGTAAACGCACGGCTTTCTTCTGGGGTCTTGTTGGTTGGCCTGGTACGTCCTTGATCGAGGTGGCTTAGGCAGCGTTGGTTTTTCTTGCTGATATTTATCTTCCAATTTCGGAGGGTTTCTTTCTGTCCACTTGCGCAAGGCTTCAAGTAGTTTCGGAAAATCCCATTCCTGCCAGTTGTCATCAGTGCGCACCAGGTCACCTTTTATACCCTCCAACTTGTCGAGCGTCATTCGAACGTAACCATTGATTTCCTTTAATTTACCCATAGTCTCCAATGCTTGAAGATTTGGGGACAACTTCTGGTAAATTTCCATGATTTTGTTGGGGTTCGTTCCATGGATAGCGGGCAAAGACATTACGTTGTTTACATACGCGTTAACTATTTCGCTAACCTTTCCATAATTAGTGTTCAAAATGCTTTTCGCCCTCTCGTAGCCTTCTATAGTAAAGGGTAGGCCGTCAACTGTTGTTCTAACCCGTGGCTCCAGCAGCTCCTTCAGATAAGAAAATTTGGTGATTTGGGGCACATCAGCCGAGTCAATTTCTGCTTTGAACTGGTTCCAAAACCTCAGCCAATCTGTATGCGTGCCATTGAACCTTGTAATTTGTAATTTGGGCAGCTTCGCGTTGATTGATTGTTCTTTAATCTGGCATTTTCGGTTTTCTTCAATTTTCGCCTCGTATTTAAGTTTCTGCTCTAATTTTTCCTTTTCAAAACGCATCTCTTCTTGAAATTTCTTTTCTCTAATTACAGCTGCTTCATCTTCCTCCCTTTTCTTTTCGTTTTCGAGCGCCGCGCTCCTGAACGTCTTAATTTTTGACCCGAGGTTGTCAATGGCCTTTTCAAACACGCTTAATTTTTCTTCAAGGTCTGTGCTCCATTTTAAGATTTCTTCTCCGTCATCCCCCTCTTCGAACCTCAATTCTTGTACTCTTACCTTGAGGTCATGAACTTCGTCCACTTTCTTAGCTAGAGTTGTTTTCAATCTCTCTACTGATGCGAAGTTTTCCTTTTTCACCGCGTCGCTTGTCTGTCCATTCGTAAAGGTGAGAAGTTGTAGTTTCGCCTCTATTGATTTGTAAAGGTCTTCCATGCTTTCCAGTGTCCTGGCGGGGTCGCCACTTTTGTCGTGAACGGGTCTCGCGACAAATAATCACGCGCTTGATGTAATTTTAAAATTATTTATTTTCCTACGATTCTAGCTTGACACGTTGTCTCTGAAAAAACTCTCCTCTCATACAGCACAAAAAAAAGGTCTAAAGTTCACCGAGATTATATTTCCAATAGCTTACATTTCAAGTCTTGGGGTTCGGCAGTTCGGGTTTCAAAATCACGCAATGTAACGCTAATGTCCGCGACACAGAAGACGAAGCAAAGTGAACGAGGAAATAATTTTTTTTCGTTTAAGATCGTTTACAAATAGAGTACATGTTGCTTACTGCTGGTGCATTTGATTAAATATCTGATTTTATTTTGGCTTCGTTTCTTTTTGTTGCTTCCACTCAGTCCATTTCTCTCATAACTTGAGCCCTCTTAATACTATCATTTAAAGAATCGGACTGGAAAATAGTTGTTTAAACATTTTTTCATATTTGTGTTGTCACATTTGATGCAAAAGCGCTCCAAACCTCAAATGGTTAAGTCCTCTGTTTTGCAATGACAAACTGAATCCATCTTCTTCGACATTTAACTGCTTCAGGGCGATAGCCGTCGAAATACGGTATCACATGAATCTCTATGGAGCGTTTTTACTCACGTCACCAGCAGCCATATTGGCTTACTGAAACAAAAGAAAGTATTGGCGAAAAAAAAGAGTTCAATTCCCGAAGGATACGTTTGGTTCACCATTATGGCCGCCATTCCTTTTCTTGACCGCCGTGACGTCATGTCAAAATGCTCTATACCATGTTTTAAATTGCTGGTACTGTTGCATCCTGCAGCTGCAATCTTGTCTCCAGAATCCGCTTTTGTTTTGGTCAACACCAAGAGCACGGACGCCGGCCACTTCCAAGGCAGGAAGTCCGCAAATCACGGAATTCCGGCTCGTCTACGCGGGCTCAGAAATTTGAAACAACAGTGGTTGTCAACGTTTACAAAAATGGAGATGATGCCTTTTGTTTAGGACTGAATTTCAATCTATCGAAATTGGGCAATTATGGAACATGTGTACAAGGGCGTCATACTGATTCGGGTCCAGGACCTTGAGAATAGCAGGCTTTATGCAATAATCCTGTACCACACAATCCTCAGCGACTTTAGATAAACAGGCGGTAAGCGAGATTGGTCTCGGATCTTTTTTTTTCAAATCATCAAACTTCTTTTTCTTGGGTAGTGGGGATACATCCGCGTACTTCCAGATGGTAGGAAGGTGCTGTTCTTGTAGGGATGCATTAATTATAGTACATACAGGGTAAGCGAGAAGATAAGAGTACTCCGGCAGTAGCCAATTAGGTACATCATCCGGTCAACACGCCTTAGACGGATTTAATTTTGCTAGGAGTCTCGCAATGCGCAACTCTGACACCCCCGGGTAGTGTGCTGAGTCTTCTTCCAGGGGGATTTGTGCCAGTGGGCGGGGCAGACGATATTCTTCCATTGGTTCTAGGAACGCCTCGTTGATAGCGTTCGCCAGTTCCTGTGGAGATAGCTCTTCAGCACCCACCGCATGAATAGGGAGTTTTAGCAAAGACGACGGGTACGGCTACGGCAACGCCACAAAACAAGAATATTATTGGTTGAAAAAGGAAAAATGCTCGTGCTGCACGTGCAACACGAATTTCCGTGCATTTCTTTGCCGTACTCCACAAAACAACAACGTGAAATCACCAAATTTTAGGTTTTGACGACAACGTGAGCATATAACAATGAAAAAGTGATTTTCAGTTTTGACTTTAAAACTGTTCGTACCCATCCATTTACAGGATAGTTCGCCTGTATTGTACATGTAAACAAGACGGTCTTAAAAGAGAATCCAGGGCCGCATTTCGTACAGCAGCTTTTCTTTTCAATGAATATATCTTTAAAGATTAAGTATTTAGTATGTATCTGTATATGCTATGTATTTTAACTGCAAATGTAATGTCTCCAAGACATTAGCTCCTGTAGTTATTCTGAAATTCAAGATGAAATAGAGTTTATGCATGTAAGTATGTTACCTTTCGCAGGGCGCGTGCGCACACTTTGTAATCTGCGACTCCAGTACGTACTTACCATATGACAGATAAAATGACTTTTCCCTTGAATATATAAGCCATCGAATTCTTACGTTAAATTGCCAAGGGCGGTCTGGAACTGTTAGTAGGCGTGGGATTTGTCTCATATGGTTTAGGGGCCCGCCATATCTCTCCCTCAATGCCGTACCGGGGGGCGAGGTCGGTAGCAGAAAGCAGCGAAGGGCCAACTGCGTCCAAAAGCCATCGCACGGGCCGAAATCACGGGATCACTCGTTTGCTACGACGCTCCAGCGCCATGTTTGGAGGTACTGCGTTTTTCTCTCTTGTTCAAACATTCCGTCAGCGCATGCGTAAATGTTCTGTGGCTCTCCGATACCTAGTCTACCAAAAAAATGAACATGCTGGTCTTTATCAGAAATTGACATTTCAGTTCAAGATTCTAAAGGCATAAAAGTAACGAAAGAACCGTGCGTGTCTGGTCTTCTCGAGACAGAGGTGAGAGATAATTTCATGAAGACTGGGACGCCTAAAATGCTCTGTTGTTAACATGGCGGTTCACGAGTAAAGGTGTCTATTCCAGGACCTACCGATACAATTTGGGCCAGTTCTGAAGGCTAAAACCTTTAATCGATGCGGTATTTTGCTCGTAGGACTGGGTGGCCCGACACTTATGAAAAATATATATAAAATGAGAATCGGGAGTCTTCTCTTGTCATGGAATGGCAAAATTACCTAGAATTCGTTTTGGGCATGTGCGAGGCAACTTAAGAAGCACCAGACTAGCCCTCATCGAACGGCTGAAGCGCGGCCAGAGGAAATATTTCCAGCCAGATACTCAGGAGTAGGCCTAGTGTGTGCTGTTAACGTAGAGTTTGGATTTCTGAACAAGTTTTTATCATAGAAATTTTCGCGAGAAAGTTGTGCTTTCATTTCGTTGTGTCAAAGAAACGGTATAATGTAAATAAGAGAATAACGAAATTTATATTTGCAGATCACTTGTCCTCTTGAGTCAAACTCTACATCTCTATGCAATAAGCACATTCAAAATTTCCTCATTTTACTTTACAAAAGTTTGTTTTTGTTTTTCTTTTTTTTGTTTTTTTGGAAAAAAAAAAAAGGGTTTTTCTGCTCATATGAAAAACACGTTTTCTCTCCCGTCTTCTTCTTATGCATGATCTTAGCCGAAATTACATTCTGTCCCTCAATAAAAACCTAGAACAACACGTTTTCTCTCCCGTCTTCTTCTTATGCATGATCTTAGCCGAAATTACATTCTGTCCCTCAATAAACCTAGAACAACAAGTTATGGCGATTAAAATCCCCCGCTACGATGAATGCGCAATTAGCGTATCGTGATTCAGCCAGCGAGAGATATTGAAATAGGTGATCACGCATAGAGTCGTTTTCGTCTTTGGTCCAGTGATGAGCGTAAATAACGGCCGCGATAAGGGACGTAAAACCTCTCGGGAGGCGGTTTGGTCGCAAATGCACCCATAGGATTTCATGATCTTTACAACACGATAACTCCTGAAGCTTTTTAAATCGAAAGTAACAAACACCGCCATGTGCGTTAGATGTCCGGTCCCTCCGTAAAATGGAAAAGCCAGGAATATCAACAACAGTGTTCCACAGCAGATTTTGGCCACGTTTCCGCTACGAAAGCCAGGCTAATTTTCTTCCTTTCGATGAATTCCTGCATTTCGGTGAGTAGAGTAGAGTAGAGTAGAGTAGAGTAGAGTAGAGTAGAGTAGAGTAGAGTAGAGTAGAGTAGAGTAGAGTAGAGTAGAGTAGGGTAGAGTAGGGTAGGGTAGGGTAGGGTAGGGTAGGGTAGGGTAGGGTAGGGTAGGGTAGGGTAGGGTAGGGTAGGGTAGGGTAGGGTAGGGTAGGGTAGGGTAGAGTAGAGTAGAGTAGAGGAGAGGAGAGGAGAGGAGAGGAGAGGAGAGGAGAGGAGAGGAGAGTAGAGTAGAGTAGAGGAGAGGAGAGGAGAGGAGAGGAGAGGAGAGGAGAGGAGAGGAGAGTAGAGGAGAGGAGAGGAGAGGAGAGGAGAGGAGAGGAAAGTAAAGTAAAGTAAAGTAAACTAAAGTAAAGTACAGTACAGTACAATACAGCAAAGTAAAGTAAAGTAAAGTAAATTAAAGTAAATTAAAGTAAATTAAAGTAAAGTAAAGTAAAGTAAAGTAAAGTCAATTTACTTAACGTCGGTAGTTCCTTCAGTTACGAAACTGGTATCAATGGAAGCCGACGGTGCGTCTTTTACTTTGAATGTAACGTTTAGATTACACGGTCCGCCATTACTCACGTTCAAAACTGACCAATTGGACCTCAGACGGTTGGATCTAGGGAAAAATGACGTCATTGACTCACTAGCTTAAAATTTCAGCGTGTAAACGCAACTTATTATATATGCAAAACACGAGTTTAAAAATCTGAAAGCCCGAAACTCCAGTGCTGCATATTAATTCAGCCGCGTACACACGCATTGCATTCTTAAACCAGTGAGTCTTTGACGTAATTTTCTCCTCGACCCAGCTCCGCCATTACTTTAAAATCTTGAGAGACCAACAAATAACAAAATTCCAGTTAAAATAAACAGGTGTCTTTTTAAAATCAGAACTTAAAACTTGGGTCACTTAGCGTTTAGTTAACATAGTTCTGAAATCCAAAGAAAAACAAGAATTATTTTTTGGTCGTAGTAGCACTTTAAGGTTTGGACGACACATGAATATGAGCAGTCAAAAGCGTTCGTCCAGATGCAGTCGTAGCAAGATGCAACTGAAGATATCTAACCGAAACTGAAAAGTATGAACGAGGTAGAAACCTCGCGAAAAACCTGCAGAACAAAGTATTATTTTCAAGTTGTTGTTGACTCGACGGCGTTGCCGTCATTTAAATTCCTTACCACTGTGTCGTCTGTTTTTTAACATGGAGGTACTGAATGAAAAATTCTCAGGTTACATTTGCTTTTCGCGTCTTCTGTTAATGACGCAGAGTACTCCACCCTTCGGCCTCATGGTCAGTCTCTCTTCGTGCTGAATCTCCTTTTGCCCTGGCAACAATGTCAATTTAAACTCTTGTAGCAGCCTCGCCATGAGCACTCGTGCCTCAAACTGGGCAAATGTTTGTCCAATACAAGTTCTTGGACCCATGGAAAACGGAAAATAATTAGATCCTAGGCCACTGCTTGAATTCTTAGCATCAGGAGAAAACCTATCTGGATCAAACGTTTCCGGCTCGGGCCATAGCTCTGGAAGTCGATGTAATACATACCAACTGAAGTTGAGAGTAGTTCCCGCGGGGATGAAATGTTCGCCTAAATTTTCTTCTTTTGTTGTTATTCGTGCTGTTCCAGTAATCGGTGGATGAAGTCTCAGTCCTTCTTTCAGAGTCTGTCCCAAGTATTGAAGGTTACCAAGGTCTTCGTATTCAACGAATTGACGGCAACCGAGCACAGAATTAATTTCTTGAACAATTCTACACGAAAAATAAGACAAAGCCGTTAAGGAGAAAATTTAACAACAACAACAATAATAATAATAATAATAATAATAATAATAATAATAATAATAGTAATAATAACAATAAAAATCATAATAATAATAATAAGAAGAAGAAGAAGAAGAAGAAGAAGAACTTCAAAGGCAAACATAAACAATCAGGACGTGTCACCTGCGTGCAGGTTGTGTGGTCGGAGGAACGAGACTGTGGCGCACACTGCTAGCGCAAAAAACACTACCGTCGGTTGGGACACGACAAGGTTGCAGCTTTTTAACAAATAGATTCCATGTTACCCTGCGTCTGTTCAGTTATAGATCACAGATGACGTCAAAATGTGGTAAGAACAAAAAAGTGTCACACGAGGCGCTAGCCGATGTTCTTACCACATTTTGACGTCATCTGTGAAGTTTCTGAACAGACGCACGGCAACATGGAATCTATATTTGTTTTATACAGCTGTTTCGAGAAAGGTTTCCAAAAGGAGGATAAAAGCGTACACGAGAATGCCGAAAGGCATTATGGTAAACTGTCAGTTTGAGTCAACGAGAACATGACGGCAATGCTATCGAAAACGTCACCTAGATATACACGCTCAGGCTATTACTGACATTGAGATATGAGTGAGTTTCAAAATTGTCGCGAACGCTGCATGTTACGCTCGTTTTGGACAACCTTTCCCGAAACAGCTGATGGTGACGTCAATCGTGCGTCTGTCCTCTAATAGATCATAGGCAAGAACAAATCAAAATGCGAGAATAACTTGGGTTATTATATAAAATACATTGGAGGCTTTGCGAGAGACTTGGATTCGAGAGAGGATCTGGGTGGTATGCTCATCATGTAATCAGTAGCCGGTGCTGGAGTCGGAGCGTCAAGTTCCGGTGGGACTTCACGATTCAGACAGACCAGCGATTGGAGCACAGCAAACCAGACACTGTGGTGTTTGAAACGCGACCAAGAACACGGCCTAACATTGGACATAGGTCCTACTTGCACCAATTCCAGGGAAGGAACTTTTCAGATCCTGGACTGCCAAAAAGGCCAAAAGTGGACCATTTCAATCACATCTTCATCTAAATTTTCCTTCTGCTTGCGTGTCAAAAATAAAAAAAAAGGAATTGACGGTTTTTGTCAAGGACAGACGCATGCTTCGGCGTCACGTTGTGGTCTATGAGTGTTTTTTGGACTCCATCTATCCACTTCTTTCTTGGTCGTCCCCTTGCTAGCAAGCTCTCCCGTTGTTCGCAGGCTATCTTCTTCCGGGCCTTGAAACTAGAGTAGACCGATCATGTTGTTGGCATATTGGTAGTGATGGTGGCATTGTCTTCATGCGTCGAAACCACCTACTCCCTGCCAGACTGTATGATGCAGGACAGGTGTTGTTCCACACCATCAAAAACATTATCTCTCAATTTGTTTAAACTACTTCGTAGCAAAACTACTTCTAGCCTTCATTTCCTCAGCTTGAACTAAAAGAAAACGCTAAACACCTTTCTTCATGATGACTGCAATTAAAATTACAGATACACTTTAGGATCTCGTTTCGCCAATAGGCTTACCTCAGTAATTAAAGGACTAATTAAATCAGGCATTGCAAAGAAAATAGTTATTTAACCTGTAATGTTAAATTTTGTCATGTTTCTTTAGAATACCTGTCTTCAATATGCGGGTGCTTGAGAATTTCATGAAGAGTGAAAGACAGTTGATTTGAGGTGGTCTCTTGACCTGTTAAAGACGAAAAGATGATTTAAGAGTCAGAAAAAAACCCTAAAGGGGTTCGGAAGTGGCGTAGCACAGTTCGTCTGGCAGCTGGCTTTCCGAAAACCGATTTGGCTTTGGCATGTGGTTTTGGTGGTGCTAAATTCAACCTTACCAAGAACTAAAGTGTTACGTTATGCCATCATTGCCCTTTTGCTGTGGAAAGCATTTCCCCAGGGACTCCTTAGGTTCATATTTACGGTGAAAGTTGGGCAATAACTATAGAGCGTTTTCACGTGACGTCACGGCGGCCATACTGGTGTACCTAAACAATAGAATGGCGGCCATATTCGTGTATCTAAACAATAGAACGGCGGCCATATTGGTGTACCTAAACAATAGAACGGCGGCCATGTTGGTGTATCTAAACAATAGAACGGCGGCCATATTGGTGTATCTAAACAATAAAACGGCCGCCATGTTGGTGTACCTAAACAATAGAACGGCGGCCATATTGGTGCACCTAAACAATAGAACGGCGGCCATATTGGTGTACCTAAACAATAGAACGGCGGCCATATTGGAATAGAATGGCGGCCATGTTGGTCTACCAACTAATCCTCCGGGAATTGAGCTTTATTATCCTGCAAACGTTTTCTTTTGTTTCGGTGGAAAAACAAGGTTACTGATCACGTGAGTGAAAACACTCTATCGTAGTGCAACTATCAGGATATAAAGAAACCAAGTTTACAATCTTCCAAATTTAGCATGAGAGGCATGAACCGTAGATTTGATAAATGACAATTGTAACTCAAATGCACGAGTTCGCTGAAGATATTTACATTTATATTTTCATATATATATATTGGGTTTTTTTTCCGCATGATCAATCCCCACGCGTCTTCAATATTTTTTGAAGTTTACAAAAGCGTGGTAAAATTCCTATACGTATTTCCTCTGCATGTCGGTTACAGAAACTAGTCTGCGAGAAACCTATAAATTTCTCATTAAAATATGAATTGGCCGTTTAAAAGTATGAACTCTATCCTTGCCAGAGTTGGTCGAAAATATCGCGACTGTTTTCGTTTTGTTTTGTGGTTACTGGTCACGCGTGACTGAAACCAAATACATTTGAATTTTTAACACATGCTCAAAACGAAATGTCGAGGGGGCTGGCCATCTTCCTTCGTCTTCCCGACTTATATAGAAAGATCGAAGGAGACTCTTCTCGCAGGGTATTTAGACGTAACATTTTTCAGGGTCATCAATTAGCTTATATGAGGTAAATGCACTAACAATTGAATAAATTTGGTGGTTGGAAATATGGTAACCCCATCTATGGTTATGACGTAATCCTACGACCGTGCGTCCATCCCTTCAACCTTTCATATAAGCCAGTACGCGAAATGTCGCGAAGCTGGAACCCGCGTGTTTTGGCGGGAAGTTATATTACATTTCACAAAACAAGCAAAAAATTTGGAAGACAACCAGTAAAAAAGCTAAATATTAAATACATTTTTTTGAGGGGGAGGGAGAGGGCGAGGGGGGGATGGAGAGAGAGAGAGAGACAAGAAAATATTACAAGGAAGGGTTACGCTTTTGCCAACGCTGGCCGTGTAGCACTTATATTTCAACAGACTTAACTATTAGAAGGTAAAGTGAAGTGCTAGTTTTCTACCCCACCTGAACCATGTGAGCTTTAGCCCTACTGATGGAAATGGGCCCACACAAGGACAGAGGAAAAGTCTGACCAGGGTCGTGGGTTCAATTCCCACCCTGATCAGAGTTTTTCTCTGTCCTTGTGTGGGCCCATTTCCATCAGTAGGGCGAACGCTCACATGGTTCATATGGGGTAGAAAACTAGCGCTTCACATTAAACCCCAATCAGTTAAGTCCATAGAAAATAGTACTCAGGCGAAGAGTAAGCGATGCTCAACGTGAAAGAGAGGGTTTACGGTCAAGTCGCCCGAAAGTCATCTCGCCCGAAGTTATGTCGCCCGAAACCAGAGTCATGTTGCCC
>NC_090880.1:41746026-41761026 GCF_036669935.1 Montipora foliosa | reverse complement strand
CTCTCGAGTCCTTTGGAGTATCCTCCCAGTGCATCTAGAATGATGTTGTGCTGGTTTATGCAGTATCCTTTGAACTGTTGTTTTAGTTCCAGCCGCAAGGGGGCATACTTCTCTGTCTTATCCTGGTCTTTTGCAGCTCTATTGTCCACCCATGGAAAACTCATCTCTAAGATGGTGACAATGTTCCGCTTGTGGTCCACAACCCTAGCATCTATGGCTCTCACTACCATGTGGTCTGCGTACAGCGAGACATCCCAAAAGGCTTGTGCATCTGGGCTTTCGTAGATAGGTTTTGGCTCAATCAGGGAGTACCAAGGTGGTACAGTGTCTACGAGTTCTAGATCATGGAGCATCTCAAGAAACAGAATCAATTATGCCTGTGGAGGTATTTGCTCTAAGCAGGCATAACTGCGTGTTGAAGATTCTGTTTTTTGAGATGCTCCATTATTACTATTATTATTATCACTATTATTATTATTATTATTATTAATAATATCATTATTATTATTATTATTATTATTATTATTATTATTATTATTATTATTATTATTATTATTATGCGATTCTCTCTAGTTCTCTGGTGTTTTTCTGAGTCTTTTCAACTCAAGTCTCAGCAACTTCCCCCTGCTTAGAGACACAGCACTTTCCACAAGATGTGGAAAACATCTAAACATTATACTAATGGTATATATTATTTGCAGTAAATGCAATACTAATAGTGATAAACATTAACATGATAATAGTATTATAATAATAGTGACAATCAGTGAAAAGCTTTCCTGTATAAGTGAGTTCTAAGGTGGATTTTGAATGACTAAAATGATGTGACATTTTTAATGTCGGCTGGTAGAGAATTCCACTCTTTAGGGGCAGCACTAAGTTTATCTAATCACATGAGCCTGAGGGCAATTGAAGATTAATTTCACACGTATTTTCAAAGTTTTCACAAAATTGCCCAAGTCGCAAAGTGACAAGATCAATTTGGAAAATTTAGAAAATACAAGTGAAATTATTCTTATCCTTAATTGCACAAGGGCAAATTGTGATTAAATGTTTATCACATCAAGGGAAAAATTATTGAGGGAAGCCCATTCAGTGCTGCGACAAATGACAAACAACACACTCCCATTCGGTTAAAGTTCAATTCAATAAATCGGAAATAGCGGTTATGCGCCGATCAAATCGAAACTTCAACATCCCCCCTTCCACGGGCAAACCCCGGGCATTTGACTATCTTCTGTGCCTGGGGAGTGGGGAATTTGACTTTTGCCTGCATGGGGTGGGGAAAATTAAACAGGAAGTGTCAGGTTTCAAATGAATTTTTGTTTTTCGAGCGCCAAAGTTGCTAACAGCTATAAAACACATGTTTGGACGAGATGGAACAGTTGAAAGGAAGAGATGTAGCATTTGTGAGCGATTGGCTCACAAAAAAGGTCTTCAAAAGGTGTTTATTAAAGACAGGAGGAGCCGACGATGATTGTTCTTTAGTAGGGTATGACAGACGATAGGGTAGGGCATTTGAACACCAGTTTGGCCCGAGGGGGATCCAATCTTCAAAAGTTCAAATGCCCGGGCTTTTCCCGGGGGGGATGTTGAAGTTTCAATTTGATCGGCGCATTACTTTAACTGATTTTAACATGTGGACAAAAAGCACTTTAATCAGAGTCAGAACAACACAACAATACAAGCGATTCCTATGCAAATAAGTGAGAGGGTGTTCCAGAATCTCGCTTACGTTAGTGTTCTCCAAATGTTCTCTCCCTACCTTTCCGATGACATCCAATGTTACTCTAGCAAATTCCTCTGCCATGTTCACCACAGTTTTGCCGTCGGCAAGTCCATTTATTTTGTTCAGAAACAAGTCACAGCTACTGTTGAATGCAGCCATCAGGTTCATCAAATAGCGGCGGTGAAATGCTGGGTTTATGAGGGACCTGTGCTTCTTCCACAAATCATGATCCGAGACGGTTACTAATCCATTTCCTCCCACTCTTTGACCGAACGGGTAGGAGACATTTCTATAAGCTAGTCGAGATTTTGGTAGATTTAGAGTGACGAGACATTTTTTGGTCAGCTCTGGACCAGCTACAAAAATAACGGGTCGGTGGTATGCCCACATTAAAACTATGGGCCCGTAGGTGCTGTGAAATTCTAGGATCATTTGGTGAAATATTTTGCCCTTTTCTCGGTTTCTGATAATCAAAGGGATGTTACCCGAAATAAAGCTTTCCCTCTTGGGTCCGGGAAGATGCCTGTACTTCCAACGAACGAAGACCAAGTAAACGGAAACTGTTGTTAACGAGAAGCACACCAAAAATGCAAGTGCAACTGCGATCAAGAAAATCGCCGATGGTATAGAAGTTACAGAAGTCATGTCAAATCTGATGGCAAGATGGCGGAGAGAGATCTGGATCTGAAACGCTTTGGTTGAAGAAAACGAGAAAGAGGACTGTCGAGTTGGGATAGTGGACTGCAGGGCCCAGGTCCCGGTTGTTCGAAAGCTGATTAGCTTACCCAGGATTAGCGTAAACTTTTGTTTCATGTTTTCAACGCTTTGGTGAAAGTTTCCTTTGCTTATTTTTGTTTTTCAAGATTGACTTCTTCTAATGTAAAGTTTTACCGAATATCAGCCTTAAACAGCATTTGGGAGTAGAGAATAAAACTCCTTTGTTAACTTTTAAACTAAGATTAGCGTTAACCGGCTTTTGAACAACTGGCCCCAGATGTTCAATAGCGGATCAACGCCAATCCGAAATTAAAAGTTAACCAAGGAGTTTATTTCTCTACTCCCAAATGCTGTTCAACGCTGATATTCGGAAAAACTTCATAATAGAAGAAGTCAATCTTGAAAGACAAAAATAAGCAAAAAAAACTTTCATCAAAAAGTTGAAAACGTGAAACAAAACTTTACGCTAATCCTGGATTAACTTAATCGGCTTTCGAACAACCGGGTCCTGGTCAGATCATGGAGCCTTGAGTTTTGAACTTTTTCCCCTACAAACTGGCGAGGAACTATGAAAAGCCTGTTTTCGATAGTAAAGTAAGGCGTAACACATGAAGTCAGATGACTTGCAATAAAGGTACAAGGCGAGGTAATTTCATGGGTTGTATCGGCAGACGAAAATTTGTCACGGGAGAAAAATGAGTTTAAAACATGACACTATGACGTCGGTTTACAATGCCAATTCACATTTATTTTGTTTTCGAGGTTTCGCCTCTAGCCCACTGAGGTCGGCAAGTCTATTCCGGGGGTGGGGGCTAGGGAGTAAGGGTGAGGGGTTAGGGTAGGGTGTGAGGGGTACTATGGCTGAAACAACCCAAACCTTTACAAAAATGCTAGGTTTGGGTTACGTTTGGTTGTTTGGGTTGTTTATAGCTACGGTACCCTTCACCCCCTACCCCTCACCCCTACCCCCACCCCCAGAGGTTCCATGTCAACAGAGGTTCTCAATTCAATTGGTGCTTCAAACACTAGATAAACATTAGCTGTTTGATTGTAACTTAAAAAATATTTGGTAGAACTTTAATATCAATTCCCGGCCATAACCATTCCTGGATGCTAGATGACGTCACCAATATGGGAGTCGTAGGTGGGACCTAGGGTGGGACCTCGAGGAAACCCATTCACTACTCTTGTTCGAGCCTCAGCAACTTTGTTTCCTAGCCATATCCCAAGAAACAAATTTCTAGTTTCTAAAGAAACTGTGGTGCTGCGTGGGTGGGAGAGCGAAACAGGAAAATTTGTTTTTTATCAAACGTGTTGATAAAGGTCGAATTACCACCGTGAACGATTTGAAAAGCCGACGTTTCGAGTGTTAGCCCCTCGTCAGAGCGAATAGAGAAACTGTTGGTGTTGTTGGTTTTTATGCAGGTGTGGAGGAGCTTTGCCATTCGTGGAAGTATTGTAACATGAATTTGTAAATAAATTAATGGAATCAGAGGCTTTCATTGATTCCGTGAGCATAGAGTGTACTAGTTGAAAGATGAATTTTTGTTCCAGATTCTTGCAGCTTTCTGTGTTCCCGTGGTGTCAGGATAGGCCGCAAATTGTCATGTTGTGGTTGGAGTGATTAGGAAGATTAAAATGGCGCGCAACTGGTTTTGATGAATCTGTATAGTTTTTTTCTACATCTCGTAGGTGTTCGCGAAAGCTGTCCACCAATCTTCTCCCTGTTTCGCCTATGCAGGCCTTCTTACATGTATAGTGTGCAGGTTATGCAATAGATTGCGGAGATGCAGGTAAAGTGGTCAGTGATTTTAAGGGATCGATTCGGTCCTGAGGCCCGTTTCTCGAAAGTCCCGAAACTTTACGGGCCATTTTTGGGTGTCACAATTCACTTTGTATTTCAAGAACCGAGAGGATTTAAGTCGTCAAACTTCACAGACGAGTTTCTTTTAGTTAGCTTGAAAACATGTTAAAATATCAGCTTTCCAAAAGAAGCGGTTATTAATTTCACAAATGGCTTTTCGGGCCTTTCGAAAAACGGGCCCCTGAGATCTTAGACGTGTTAGAAATAAAAGGACAAGTTTTGCATCGTGTGTGCGTACATTTGAAAGTTCCCGGTTGGTTGTCAGACTTAAATGCGTTCCTAACTAGCAAGTTACCTACGTTTTTGTCGCGTTTGAATGAAATCAGTGGTGGCAGAGGAAATATATGTTTAGTTTCGGGATCACTGCGGAGAATTTTGGAATGTTTGAGAACGACGTCATTTTTGACTGCAAGGTTTTGTGGATGGGAGGTGAGGGTGAATGGAATTCTGTTGGTTTCTTCGTTCTGTGACGTTTGTAGTGCGGTTTAATTTCTCGAGCGATGTTTGCCTGTGGTGACAACGGAGTCAGGGTAGCCACGTTTTTTGAAAAACTGGCACATTCCCTCGCACTTACTGTTAAAGGGGCTAGGTCACGCCATTTTAGGCAATTTCAGCACTGATCGAATGGTCATAGAATTAACTAAAATATCAAAATAACTGTTCAAAACTATAGAAGAACTCTAACAAAACACAGGGAAGCCAAGAAGGGACATGGATGGACAAAACTGGAGAGGATTGAAATGGATTGAGTTTGGGTAAATTTGAAAAACGTCGGCCCACCTTTTTTCAAATTTATATCAGTCTATATCAAAATGTCATTTACAAAGCTTGAAAATCATTCTCAGTTGTTATGTGGCCGCGATTTTGCAAATGAAAGACTCTTGCTCTGCCAATATGACGTTTAGAGCTCATAATTAACAAAATTAAACAAAATTACCTAAAATAGCGTGACCTAGCCCCTTTAACGTCGGACTCGTCACTACAGAGGCGTCTTAGTCTAAGAAATTGAGAGAATGGGATGGAGTTTTTTTACGTGTTGTGGACGAACGCAGCAAGTAGTTTTGGGAATCTGTTGGTTTGTAGTGTACACTCGTAGATAAACCGTTGCCGTTGACTGAAAAACTATGTCGAGGAAAGCAAGTGAATTTCGGAAATTTCCCAGGTGTACTTTGGAGCCGGGTGGAAAGAATTGACTGAAGTAATGAATTGGTCGAGTTCCTAAGTTGTTGAATGAAGTAGCCCCGACGCAGATGTCATCTACTGAATAACGCAAATGTCATCTATTGCATAACCTGCACACCATGTAAGAAGACCTACATAGGTGCAAGTACCATCGTGGTCGCCGAGGTGAGGGACAGTGTGTATTCGGCGGCATTGAAGAAGACTCTTGAAAATCCTTTCTACTCTCTGTTGGAGACCGCGGCATTCTCCTTCCAATTTTTAAAGAATGGAGGAACTCTCATTATTTCAGACTGCTGGAGAGCATACGTTAACCTAGAATAGCATCGATGCACTCACGAAACCGTTAATCATTCAAAAGATTTTGTAAATAAGAACGGTAAACACACGAACGAAATCGATGGACAGTGGATCTGAAGAAAGGATTGCCCGGATTTGGTCGGCGAAAATGCTTGTATTCAGGACATATTACGGAATTTATGTGGCGTTATTCTGGCAGCTATTACTCAAAGTACCTCGTCCGCATAGTTCGAAGCTAATTAACGGGATACGAGTAAGGATCACTAAGAATACGAGGCATTGTTTACAGAATGAGGCTCCGTTTCAGCTGAACGAAAACAATGAATTTCACGTGAAAATTGCTTCCTACCTTCGTCTCGGCTTCGCTTGAACCTGCCATTTCCGTGGCTTTTAGCCACGTGCTCAGAAGGTAAATCTCGCGATGACAGGACTTATGGGTACCGGTACTGCCATAATGTATTTTATATTATTCATATTTCTCGTGACATCCGTGGCTGCAAAATTATGCTTGCTATTATCCTGACCTGTGACCTGTGTTTTAGACCCGCCGTTGTTCAGATCTATAGGAGTGTCGTGTACACCTTAAACTTTAATCATTTAAATCAGTTAAAGTACAATTATTTATCGCACCTTTAAGCTTACATTATAATGTTGCTGTGAATCATCAGATCAACATGCAGGCCACCAGCATGGATGAACACGTTCAGTATCTCGAGACACTTTGTCGTCTTTGTGGCACATATCTGCCGCGGACCAGGGTCAGTGTTGCAAACAAAAAAGTCTTTAAATTGCAGCTCTGAATGAAATTTCAAATCATTTTCGATCTCGACAGCAGAGAGTCTCATCCCTCCTCAATCTACAGCGGGTGCAAGCGATTTCTCTATAGAGTTCGCAGTTTCCGATCCAGAGGAAATTGCCACAAAGAAGGAACCATATGTGTGGACAAACCACATTGACGATAACTGCCCTTGTAGGGCTAGAATTTTGAATATTTTTGGAGGCATTTTTATCGCATTTTACTTTGCACAAAGCGTAAATTTAAAACCAGGGCTTCCAATCAAAACGCGCAACATGCAATTTCATTCATCGTAGGCCTCAATCGATCATGTGAAAGAACAAATAATCAGATCTTTGTCTCGCTCTATAAAGCCTGATTCTCATATGCCGCCGATGTATCTGCGACATAGCCGCCGGTACCACCTGGGATACTTCTCAGACGAATCAGAACATGCGCCACCGGCAACTGGAGCCATCGCAGAGCTTTACCGCCGGCATGCCTGCCGTGAAGTTGAACTCAAGTCAACTTCGTAGGCATGCTGGCGGTAAAGACTGAGATTGCCAATATTGCCGGCGACTTCTGTTCTCATATCGGAACAGTATCCCATGCAGTACCGGCGGCCATATCGCAGGTGCATCGGCGGCATATGAGAACCAGGCTTAAGAGTCGCCTCGAGCCACAGTACAAAAATCGGCAACAATATCTGTTGTACCAATAAAGGTATTTGACGAACAATTTAACACTTTTATGTCTAAAACTTGAATTGTGGGTGTGTTTGAAAAGAAATAACATGAGGTTCTACGCTTGAAGCGAATGGAGACGAATTTTTATCGCATTCCCAGGCCGACCGCGTGCTCTGACGAAGCGCCTCTTCAAAATTTCACTACACAATCAAATGATCGCGGTATCGCGAGAAGGGACACTGTCACACTATTTTACTCAAACTTCAGAACACGAAAAGATGTCTTTGCATCAATGAAGACCAAAAAATAATGCTGTAGCTTTGTTGCCAACAACCTTTGAAGTGCACTGGAGCTATTCTTTGTTGTTTGCGGCCAAGGATGGAGAGGATGGAAATGGGTTGAAACTTGAAAAAAATGGCCCGTTTTTTCACGTTTGGAGCCCATGTTTTCAGAAAGCCGCCAAAAGTTAAACACGAATAGCTCTGTGTGCCATAAATACATTTCATATCTTCTCCTAGTGTTGTCATGAATGTTGTACGCGTGAACTAAAGTACTAATTTAGATTTTTACCCATTTTTGACCTAAAAACAGCAAATTTTATAACATGACAGTGCCCCTTAAATTGCTTTGTTGCTGTGTGAAACTCGGCCTGTGATTGGCTAATTACAATATCTCGTTATTGACGAAATTTCGTAGTGATCTGACGAATCTCCGATGATTTAGCGAACTTATCCGAATGAATCAAGAGTGCATCATTCTCGAAATAGTTTCTATTTTTTTCAAGCAACTAAAAATATTGTCATTAGATATCAAGACGAAATTTAGCCACGCTATTAAGTTCCCATCTTAGATTCCTCACATCGCATTTTCCTCCAAAAAAAAAAGTGTTACCATGGCAACGACATAAGACGTTTAGAAGATATGGTAACCCAAGGTAACCCATCGATGCGACGAATTTTGATTTTATAGCTATGACGTCATCAACCGTCCGTACGTAGGGGTACTTACCTCCAGGCCAAGCTTTACGCAGAAGTTCGCAAGAAAAAACAGGCTGGCGGAGGAGCTTATATTCCTACGACGCTCTCGGTGAAAGGACCACAGCGTTACAAAGAATTTCTGTTGAAAAGAATCTGCTCTACTCTTCCAGAATGCAAGAGGTTTTAGAGGACAAGCATGTTAAAAATTGGAAATAAATGAATATTTTTAATTCTGTCTTACGTCCAGTCTCTATTATCGAATTTACCGCATTACAAAATGGCCGCCGCAAAAAAAATCAGCTTCTCCTTGTTTCCAGTACGTCTAGGCCAAGTTTACCTTTGGTTTTGAATAGTTATGGCCCGGACTCATTTTTCAATCACTTGTAAATTATTTTTAGTCCTGTTCCGGGACTCCCTCTTACCTTGCCCTGAAAACGGGCCAGGCCCAAATACCCCGCCCCAAAAACGGGCCCAGGCCCATTTTCTGGGCGGAGTAAGAGGGAATCCCGGAACAGGACTGAAAACTTTTTTGTTAGTTTTTGCAAGTACAGCTAAGGAAAGATTGGCCTCAAATTTTAAATCATCTAACCCTTAGAAAAAAGACAACAGAATCGAAGACGCATCACAAACAAACGCTAAACAAATTTTCAACAGTTAGAAAACGTGGGGTAAAATACAATACAATACAATACCTTTATTCTACGTGGTAAATGTTCTTAGCTATTAGCTACTTCACAGACATCCACGAAAAATAAATAAATAAGTAAACGAAACATAATAGAAAGAGAAAATAGCTCATAAAAACCTATATAAAAATATATGTACAATTAAAAATATATCAAAACTAAGAGTGGATCACAAGATTATAAACTAAGCAATAAGTATCTACACAAGTATTTGCGCAATTAAAATATAAAATTTGAGAAATCCATGTTAGACATTAAGTTCTTAAGTGTTCCAATGTTATTAGCGGCACAGAACTGATCCGGGAGAGCGTTCCAAATCTTAGCTGCAGTGTAACGCCACGATTTAAGTAAATAGGTGGTTGTATTCACTTTGGATAGCTCGAGGATATGTCACTGTCTACTTCTTCGAGTATGTCCGCGTCACTTTCGCTAAACCAAGATTAATCTACCAACTGCATGTCACAAGCCTTTTTAGCTCAATATATGGTAAGTAGGTACGTTTAACTTGAAGCCCAGAATTAATGAACAATATTTGAAAAGAGCTTTAAAATACAAAGCAATGTATGGCGTTTTTTTCCAACTTGAAGCTTAATTTTCTCTAAAAAATGCGTAGTCGCAATACCCCCACTTTTCTTTTTGGATACCAAGATAACTTGCGAAGTTCTGCTTTCTCCGCATAGTTTTGAACCGCGTAAAAATCTCTTTGTATTAATAAGCACCACCCATAAGAAATCCGAGATGCCCAGAACGTATGCGCAATAACTATATTAGGCACAATCCTTAAAGTTGTTCTGTTCAATGCACGGAGATATTAGCTACTATAGCTACTCTAAAAATCAGAGGGTAAAAATGATGCTTACTTTTACTTACGTTTTACCATGGGCACGAGAACAAAATGATTTTCACAGTATGGCGGGAAGCTTAAAATAGATTGAAAAAAACTATCTTAGGGCATAGGGGTGTCTTCTCTGCCCTCATTTTCTCTTGATAATATATATATAATATGACAAAACCAGCAAAATTAGAACGGTTTTCAATTGAGCGCCGAAAATAATAAGCGAATTGCTTTCTTTTTGCATTACTTCACTCAGTGATTGGTTCAAAGTTCTCGCCCCATTTTGTCAACACATCAGAAGTGAAACCAAAACCAATCGTGGTTCGCGCGTGCACATTTTCCCGCGCTTTCTGTCGGTTACGTCTAATTACTTCAACTTTTGATTGGTTTACTGGATTGTCTCCGTCCTTTTTGATTGGCTGAGGTAATTACTTTGGACTTGGTTTTACGACACTCGATTGAAACTTGCTATAGAAGAAAACTCAAAGAAAGCCACAACAGCATACTCCATTTTTAGTTGTAGTCTCTTAGACTATGAGATAATGATAAAATTGAAAAGAAAAAGATTCAAGACTCTAAACATTAAAAGCATACTGTAGGCGGGAGAGGCCAGACTCCTTGGCCTCTGCCATGAGGGGCAGATGCTGCGCCAAGTACGGCAATTGTTTGCATCGATCAAATTCAAAGCCTGCTTGCTTCTGTGCTTGAAAATCGTTAGGTTGTACTGATGTGAATCCCAAAGTCTTGTGCAAGAATGTTCCATAATCTTGTTATTCGACATACGAAAGTGTGCTGAAAGGAGGTAACAGTCTTAGATCTTCTAGTTCGGAAAAGCGGTTTATTAACATTGCGAGAGGAGCTAGTAAGCCGTGCACATACTAGAGCGAGTTTCAATCAAGTGTCGTAAAACCAAAACAAAGTAATTAATTTGGCCAATCGAAAAAGACGGAGACAATCCGGTAACGCACGAGCGAGCCACGATTGGTTTTGGTGTTACTTCTGATTGGTTGAAAAAGTGGTGCGAGAATTTTGAACCAATCACTGAGTGAAGTAATCATAAACCATTTACCAAAGTAATTGCCAATTATTTTCGATACGCAATTAAAAACCGCTCTATGGGTATAGGATGTACATCAGGGGAGTTATCTATGAGACCATGTTCAGCTTTGTAGAATAAAAACTAAGTCCAAATATTCATGCCAATATGATAAAAGTAATAGTCAGGTACGAACAAGTCGCTCTTTAGTGTAATGATAATAATAATAATAATAATAATAATAATAATAATAATAATAATAATAATAATAATAATAATAATAATAATAAAAATAATAATGGTGAGAACTAGAGCACATCAATGTCGTGGATTCGCGCCAACATCTCATTCGCTCTCCTGAGGTCTGCACTACTGTGGTTGAGAGGCTGACGTTGTACGCGAAGAGCTCCGTTGAATTACTGATAGTGACTTTGAAATCGATAAGGAATTAGCGAGACTTAACTCTTTTCCCAAGGGGGTAAAATGAGTGAAATTTGATACTTTTCATATTTTTAATTATTTCTCTACAGGTAATTACACAAGCAAGGCAAATTATACCTCAAATGAAAGAGAAAGGATAAAGCTACAATCAAGAAAAATTTTGGAGCCTACAAGTTGTTCCTACTTTACTAATACATTAACTTATGCATAAAATTTGCATACATTATAATACAATGAAGAGCTTCAGTAAGGCAAAGGGCCTTCATGGAATGAGGCTAACACATGACATACCAAAAGAAAAATGTTCCCTATACTATGGGAAAGATATACTGAAAATTTGGCTAAAAAATAATGAAAATTGAATTTTTTATGATTTTTTTTTGCAAACATACCAAAAAAGGAGTGAAATTTGATACTCTTGGTATTTTTAATTATTTTTCTCCAGGTACTTACACAAAAAAGGTAAATGATATCTCAAATGAAAGGAAAAAGATAAAGCTACGACCAAGAAACATTTTTGAGTCTACAAGTTGTTCCTACTTTTACTAATACATTAATTTATGCATGCAATTTGCATAAATTATAATACAATAAACAGCTTCAGTGAGTGAGAGGGC
Organism: Montipora foliosa; assembly: GCF_036669935.1. NCBI lineage: Eukaryota > Metazoa > Cnidaria > Anthozoa > Scleractinia > Acroporidae > Montipora > Montipora foliosa. The sequence continues at coordinate 41,749,184 of NC_090880.1, read as the reverse complement.
CTTGATGATGTGAGGTTAACACTTGATGGACCAAAGGAAAATGTTCCCTATTATGTGGGAGAGATATCCTGAAAGTTTGGCTGAAAAATAATGAAAAATGAATTTTTTTCAATTTTTTTTGTAAATTACCAAAAAAGGAGTGAAATTCGCTACCGGGACTATAATTTCTTTATTTCTTCACCCAGGAATTTGTTACGGTGGAAAGCACTACCTCCCATAAAAGATAAGTGAATAGGTTCCCCAAAAATACACATTTCAACCAACAATCACCAACCCTGATAGAATGAGGGCCTTCAGAACTGCAGAAATTAGCATACATTATAAAATCAGAACTCAAATGATGGAACAAATAAACACCAGGCGATTTGAAATAAGCAGGGCAAAATGTCCTAAATGTCCCCTAATAATGACATGTTCTAGTAATGACATGTACAGCAAATTGAAATGGATTACAACTACCACAGAACATAATTATCTCAATTACTTGTGGAACAATGGTCCTCTATCAATCTATGGTTGTTACACTTCATCTGCCTTGAGGAAATACCTGAAAAAAAAAGGGGTGGGGTACCCACCACTCACCCCTATCATCTCTTGAGAGATCACAGTATCTCTCAAGAGATGATAGACCCCACACTCAACACAAAACGGCATTAGTATGTGATAACAACAAGCAATATGTAAAATAAGTACAAAAACATATAAAAATGCTACTCTAATTTTTTTGGTTTTTTTTCTTTTTTTTTTCAATAACACAATGGTACTAACATTATATACAGTTCAACATTATATACAGTTCTTAGCTACCTTGGGGTTCATTTATTTACCAAATTTGTCTTGAAACTGCCGTGAGTGAAACACTTGCCAACAGTTTCGTTCTCTTGTGACGTGCATGTGTAACCTCTGGCACTGGGGTGCACTGCAGGAGGAGTACACAAAGAAGCGACCCCTTCCCTCCCGCACGCACACCACACACTGCCTTTTCACGTCCAAAAAAATTGGACAGTGAGTTACATCAAATGCACCTAAGGTACTAGGCCTTACTGTTTCATTAGTGGGGGGCTTATCTACGTCAGGGAGATCACAAATGTTACGAATAAGCTCCTCCCTGTAGGATGCCAATGAGTATTTGGCAGGTCGCCTAAGAGCTTCATTATCAGGGAACTTGCGTTGTTGTTCCTTGAAAAGGATGAAACTATTCACTACAGCCATATCAATAAGATGGAAAAATAAGGTTTTCCACCACCTCATGCACTTCCTCTGTACATTGTGGGTGGCCAGGATCTGATCTGATCGATCCACGGCATTCATGTACTGATTGTACATGTGGAAAACCTTGGGCTGCTGAACATCAGTGGCACTCCAGGTACCACCGGCCTTTCTCTTTCGGCTCACCTGTGTGGTCTCATTTGCATTTCCCGAGGTAGTAATCATTGACACTACCTTGTTGTCAACCCATTGCAATGCCAACACAGGTGCATCCCTCTCCCAACGCATAGTTCCTTTAGGCTTACCTTTGCCCCACACCTTGCCATTCTTCAGACTTGCTGGGAAGTCCCTTCTGCTATCTATAATTGTACCGGTAACAAGTGTTCCACGGTCAAACAAGTCTTTGGCAAGGGTCATAGACGTATAGAAATTATCGATAAACAAATGGTACCCCTGGTCGAGATAGTTATGCATTAGGGTCATAACAACATCATAACCAAGGCCATGCTTACTAACTTCCCGCCCTGCTTCCTTACCTATGTAGATATTGAAATCTTGAACATAGGCATTGGAGCTATCGGCCAATACCCATAACTTTATGCCCCACTTAGTGGGCTTATCCTTGATATATTGTTTGATGCCCGACCTGTGTCGGGACTTCACCATGCGCTCATCAATGGCGACATGTTGCCTCGGCTGGTGCAAGACCCGGCATCTTGTTTTAAAATACTGAACAAATGCCTCTACCTTATGTAACTTGTTACCAGCAGGCTCGTTTAGGGGATCCACGATGTGCAGAAAACCCATAAGGGCTAAGAACCGCAACCTGGGCATGATTGATCGAGCCCATAGTCCGTGGAACAAAGTAGCTGTGCTCCAATATTTATCCACTTCCCCCACTACTTTTACTAGCCCAAAATAAATCAATAGAGCTATGAGCCTTTGGATTTCGTCAGATGTTGTTTCCTGCCAGCTTCCATCCGGCCGGGTGTAACTTTTGTAACCCCCAGTGGCAATATGGATGTAAGCATTGGTGTTGGTATGCAAAACAATACTCTCGACCATTTCCCTAGTAAAGAATAGCCGGAAAAAATCTATAGGTTTTACCATGCTATTCCTGAGGAACGGTCCCTCAAGGTGAATACCGGGTTCTCGAGCAGGAGTGAACTGGGGGTGGGGAAATTGAGAGGGATTACCGACGTCAGGATCATCATAAGTGAGGTAAGGGGCGTCAGCACTTGCCCCTGCCCGGGCTGCAGGGGCACGAGCTGCAGGACCTTTCCCCCTTCTCCCGTTTCCACCTTTTCCTTTTCCTCTATGGGGGGCTGCCGAAGGCGCTGCGCAGGGGAGGGCGCAAGATGCAGCACTAGTTGCTGCACGGGTAGAATAAGATGACCCGACAGAAACAGAAGAGGGTCCAGCAACAGTGTGCTGTACAGGAGTGGGCACTAGAGAAGAGAGTATCTGACTACCAGAGGCCACCAACTGCCCAGCAGATGTTGCTGAAGTTGTAGAAGAGGTGGAAACTGGATCAGTTACTACTACACTTATCATAGGAGTTGATTGTTCCCCAATGATCTCTTCGTCACTGAAAAGAAGAAAGTTACATGTTACGAATTTTTAACAAATGAAGCTGAAATGAATCACAAAAGAATCCGTCGGTTGAAATAAGTTTTAGCAAAAATATCATAAGAATTCTTTAACAAATGAAATCGAAATAAATCACACAAGAATCAGTGGGTTGAAATAAGTTTAAGCAAAAATATCATATTTCATAACGGTAACACACGATCGATTTTGAATTTTGGAGGCATTTTATCGCATTTTACTTCGCAGAAAGCGTGAATTTAAAACCAAGGCTTCCAATCAAAACGCGCAAAATGCAATTTCATTCATGTTAGGCCTCAATCGATCATATGAAAGAAAAAATAATCAGCTGTTTGTCTCGC
>NC_090880.1:41716026-41736026 GCF_036669935.1 Montipora foliosa | reverse complement strand
CCTCTATCTCTGATTATGTGCATCAATAGTTGCTAATCCCATAATTTATAGACTCGTACCTAGTCCCCTTGGGCTTAAAATCAGGCAATTTCACTTTGTCAGGCTGTATGATGTAGGGCAGGTATTGTTTACATGAACAGTCGTGGCTCAGTTGGCTAGTGCGCGGCTTTCGGAGCGAGAGGTCCCCGGTTCGATCCTCGGTGACTTAAACGTCTGTTTCGACTTTCCTCTGATCCGTGTAGCTATAGCTTTAAATCCCCTTAAAACGGCGCACTGACAGAGGGAGGGGGGTAAAGGGCGCACCGTCGGCTTCCATTGATACCAGCCTCGTAGCTGAAGGAACTACCGACGTTAAATAAAGTTACTTTACCTTTACTTTACCTTTATCACAAGGATCATCTCTCCATTTATTTTAAGTACTTCGTAGCTAACTTGCTTCAAAACTACTTCCATCCTTCACTGATTTCTTTGAACTTACAAACACGCTCTTTGCTACACACCTTTCTTGATTATGATTCACTTTTCGATCTTCACTTTCACTTTTGGATCTTGTGTCGCCAGTATGTCCTTACCTTAGTAATTAAAGGACTGAGTATGTCCATGATTGCAAAGATGATAATTATTTTATCAGTAATCTTGAAATTTCTGCTACGTTTTTTGCATACCTGTCTTCAATATGAGGGTGCTTGAGAATTTCATAAAGAGTGAAAGACAGCTGATTTGAGGTGGTCTCTTGACCTGTTAAAGACGAAAAGATGACTTAAGAGAAAAAAAAAACATAAAGAACAATGTAAATGCCTGCTGGTCTGGCTGCTGTAACCTGCGTGGAAAGCTTTAAAAGGGGAGGGGAGGGAGGGAAAACGGGAGGCACTTTCCTAGCTTCGCGGGCGCGCTTTCCCTTTCCCATCCCCTTTCTAGCGCCTGCTACGCTGCATGCTGGGTTCGCAATTCCCGATATGAACATTTCTTGTGTTTTGTCTTGTTGGTGCTTTATGCAATCTCACCACAAGCTGATAATAACCGAGAGGTTACATCCTCCCAGTTATTAAGTTACAACTATTTATGACCGAGGTTGTAGGTTGAATTCTATGTGTTGTCGGAAAACCTTCCCTAAGGTACTTTGTGTCCATATTTTATGGTCAAAATTGGGCAAAAAAGACAGAGGGAAACCAACCTTACAATCCTTCAAATGTAGCTTACGACGTAAGAACAAGGCAGAACAAACACTCCGATTGACTGGTTTTTGGTAGGGATTTTGAAGTACGGACCATTACCATGGAAATGGTCCTTTTCCGCATTTTTTCACTCTCCTGGGAAATTCAAGTTGCCCCCCCCCCCCCCTTCCCCCGCTCGCTTAGCAAAAAGGTTATTATGAGTAAATTAGCTTTTTTTTAAACAAGTTGTTAGTTCAGTGTCCCCGAAAAGCTTACATGAGCTAAAGAGATTGACACTTGAATATAGCTGATTGATAAACTGACTTAACTGATTAGAGCGTAAGTGCTAGGTTTCTACCCCATATGAACCATGTGAGAGTTAGCCCTACTAATGGAAATGGGTCCACACATGTACAGAGAAATTCGAAGGGGGCGTTTATTTTGTTTATCAATTTCTGGCCTCAAAATGACACTATCTTTATTTCTAGATAACCCAAACTGTAACAAAACGGTAAAGAAAATTACTTACTATGTGCTCACATGGATATTTCTATCCAGGAAATGAGAAGCAAACCCATATGACTTTGAAGATCATTAATTTTGTACTATCACGAATGTCACATTCATTAAAAGTACCGTATACGTCTCGTATATCGTACCGAGTACGCAACCTCGTTTTTCTCGAGGGGCGCTTATTCCAAATTTTAAGCCTTAAGAGGGGCGCTTATTTGAAGCTGTGGGATAATTCGAGCATAATGCCATTAACGGTATTTTCAAGAATAAGGCAAGGGTAAACGTTAGATAATGATTAAAAAAACGAGCAGCAGTGTTTTATCGGGGTTTAAAAACACGAGGCGTCGCCTCGTCATCGTCGGAATCCCACCCAGAAAAAAGAAATGATTTATTTGGAATATCATAATTCATAAAAAATATTTACCCTGTGAGTCAAAGTTTCATTAAGATTCTATTGCACTACAGGAATCACTACACCTGTCATTATGGAAACTACCTGACCTGCTATAAAGAAAGTTAGAAATTCATCAACAAGGTTTTCCAAAGTTAATGTAGGCTCTGCTTCCGCGACACTTAAGATGTGTGCCAGAATATCACTTGGGAAATCATCCCCATTTGACATAGCCTTTTGTCGCTCCTTGATCACCTTTGTGGCATAATTACGAAGGTATTTAGCTGCCTGGGTCACACGTCTCTGAAACGGAAATTGAGTGAAATCCACTCGCCAAAACGGACTTCGAAAACTAACTTGGATTCCTTCAAGAACGTTGGAAATTGCTGACGGGAATAAGCTGTCTGCATCTCTTATAGCATCAACATCAACATTAAAGGCCACCTGGTGAACAGGAAAATGTATCAGGATGTTTGATTAAAGCAAAGTTATAAGCATACACACAGTGTGACTCAGACGTAGTAAATGTGAGGCAGAGAAATAAGTATGACATCAGAGTAAATCATAGATGAAACAATATGGCCAAGACAGAAGACTTTCAGCATATCACCATATCTCCCCATATTGTGTAATGACAGCCCCTTTCAGGGTTCCTGTGGGCATGGACACTTGTCTAAAACATCTTTTTATGGTGCCCAGGGAAAATTGAGGTCACCATGCTGGGGCATAAGCACCACCTCCGGAGATAAAAGGGAGCTTAAGCAGAGATGACGGCGACGAGAATGCCACAAAACAATAGGTTTAATGTGCAAAGACAATAGTTTTGATTTGCACGCCCTACACATGATCAAATGATCAAATTTAAGGTTATGTGGAGAACAAGAGCACCTGACGATAACTTTTTAATTTTCTCTCTAAATATCTACACAGTTCTCACCAATTGTATTCTTGGAATGTGGGATGGACTCACACTTTCCATGCAGAGTGACTTGGAGTAATTGCAAAATTATTACAATAACAGGAAATAATATTTTTAGAGGACGTTGTCATAGCCATCGTCTTCGTCCTTGCTTTAGATCCCTAGTGCTCAGGCACCGACCTTAGTCTTACATGCTTTCACCAGTTTCCGTTCAATCATCAGTGGCAGATTTTGTTGAAACGAGTACAAATGTGATCAACTCTACAGTTGTGCTTGTAAATAGTGCACTGGTCTACCTCTGTCCAGTAGGGTTTATTAATTCAAGGTGGCTCAAACCACTTTCAACAACTTCAAAAGTCTACCTTGTCAGAAGGATTGAGTCACGTAATGGCAATTGTTACAGCACCCTTAATGAAACAAGAAGCACAGATTATTGTGACATAGTAGGTCACGCCATAGAAACAAAAAAGCCATCCTACACTTTCTCTTTAAATGCTTAAACATCTTTAAAATGAACCAGGTGACCCCAACTTCTTATTGCTGGAACGTGATCTCAGCCAAGCTGCCTCAAGTTCTCCAAAAACTAAAAGAAATTCTGTAAGGGCGAACTCAACCCCCTTCCAACTCTCTAATTACATACATACTCAGCTGACCACTCCCCCATAAGAGCTTTTCAGGGCCAATGAAACACAGTCAGTGAAACAACAGAACAGGGCCCAGTTGTTAAAAGACCAGATAACTTTATCCGCTGGATAATTTATTATCCAACAGTTTCCATCTCAGCAAAGACTTTTGTATTTCCTCACATAATTGTGAATATACTGACACTCTAAGCATGTTTGAGTAAAGGCGTGCCCAAAAACCCCTCCCAACGTTTAAAATCAATGTAGAGTATTCTGGATAGTGACATATCCACTGGATATTAATTAACAATTATTCACCGAAGGCGAAGTTCTTATCGGTGAATATTCACCGAGACGAAGTCGAGGTGAATATTCACCGATAATCACTGATCCTGAGGCGAATAATTGATTTAGTATAAATACACAGGTGATTATTTCAAAAAAGAGAAAACAAAATTCAACTCAAAATCATCTTCACTTACAGTGGCAAAACGACCACTGGCAGCCATTTTGTCCGTCAAGGTGATTATCGGCTGATAATCCGAGATAGCGAGCCAGTGAGAGCGCGCGATTTTGTATAATCACCTGTGTATTTATACTAATTAAAGTTATCCAATCTTTGAACAACTGGAGCCAGAACAACAACAACTGCATGCTAAGAATCCCAATTGGCTGGAAGCAAACTAAGCTACAAGTACAGCCAAGAAGTTGAACCAGGTACTACCGTACCAGGATCAAATTCAACTTATGGTTAGAACCTAGGATCTCCGGATCTCAAGGTGAGCACCCTTACCACTGGCTAAACACACCGTCACTTCCAATTTTGGGGCAAATTAGAGTAGCTACCACCTCTGAAGTCAAGCTGTTAAATTAAAGGAAACAAGGTCATCCATATATCTTAACTAATGTTCGTATCCCCTAGGTGTTTGCCTGGGAAATGTGATGCAAAAGTCACCATCGCATAAAAACAGCTATGCTGTCTGGGGCGATTTTTTTCTTATTGCCGCACCATGGTTTTCAGAACGAAGAACGTGTCATAACAATACAAGCTGTACAAGAGATTCCTAAGCAAGTAAGTGGGAGGGTAATAAATTATCTACCCGGCGTCCTCAACCGATAACGTTGATAATCGATAACACTCGATAACAATCAATAACAGTCGATTAATTTTTTCGAAATTCGATAAAAATCGATAAAAGATTTCGTTGTGAGTAATCGATAATTATCGATTTTATCAATAAATATTGAATTTATCGAAACTGAATTATCATACCATTTTTCAATCTCGTACCCAGAGTCCTCGGGCTTCTTGGCCAGCGCGTGAACGCCCGGAGAGACTCTGGGATAATCGACTTGAACTATATTTTTGATTGGCCGCTTGCGTAACAATGGCAGTCCGACAGGAAGAAGCCCCAGAATTTGGAGGGAGATTCAAAATCTAAAACTAGTTTCAGTGCTGTTTGGTTTTTTCTACCTCAGAAATATATAAATCACAAAAATAATAAAACGACGAGTTTTGAATTATGTCTTATACCGCACGGGAATTTTCCCACCCTGCTAAAAAGTTATTACTGTTGCTGTTACAAAAGTACCGTGGGAAAACATTACATCAGTGTCTTTGAGGAGAAAGCGGTGGAATAAGGTCTTGTCGAAGCCATTCAGAATTACAGAAACATCAAATTGTAGAAGAAGAGGACATTTGTGTCGTTTCCACAAACAATTTGTCGATCGTGTTGCTTGCACGATGACATTCTCATCGCACTCTGAACGATGGGATGTACGCTGAAACACTAAAAATACACTCAGCGAAAGCATCAGAGGTTTCCTCTTCAGTCACTTGCTCTTACTGTAAGCCAATGATCATTTCTCCAGTTTCTTTGTGTGTAACGCTAAAATTCTTGTTTCTCGAACACTTTCAACCCGCCAATTCTACTGTTTACGGTTTTCTCTTTTCTGCTTCCGTTTAAACTCAAGCATACGTAATAAGACCGGAACCCACGTTTTCTGGGAAAATGGAGATTAGGGAGCTTAAGCAACGACAACGGCGACGGCAACGAGAACGTCACCAATTTGCATATTTAGTGGGTAAAAACAATAGCTTTGCACGCCCTGCACGTGCGTTTTTCACTTTTGTCCATTTCGTTGCCGTCGTCAGCAAAACAACAACGTGAAATAGCCAAGTTTTTGGTTTTGTAAAGAACGTCAGCACTTGAGGATAAATTTTCATTTTCTCTCCTAAAATGGAGTGCCGTTCCGACTGGTGTCATCTTTGAGGAATTACCACACCCTTGTCATATTAAAAACGTTGAAATAATCCCGAAGCGATTGAAATAACGCAAATTTATATTTTGAGATGACGTTCTCGTTGTCGTCGCCGTTGTCGTTGCTTAAGCTCCCTAATCCCAGAGTCGACCCCAGAGTCTCTCCGGGCGCTCACCCGCTGGCCAAAAAACCCGAGGACTCTGGGTACGAGATTGACCATTTTTCGAAACGAAAACACCAAAAGATATTAAAGAGCTCGCAGAAACATATATAAATAAAAAGAAAACAGAGAAAATTTAGACGATAGCCTTGAACCCGAGAAGCCGGAAAAGGAAAAATAATTTAAATTTGTGATCGAACAATAAAATCAAGAAGACAATCATAATGCAGTATCTTTGGTCTCTTGTACAGTGCTTGTCAACAGATCATTTCATAGCCGCCTTTGAAATCTACATTATTTTAAAGGGTCAACGGAAACAGGATATTATTTATTGATTCTATAACGTCGGAGTCTGAGGCAGCGTTTACACGAACGCGGTTTTATTTGTAACCGCATAGATTTCGATGCGGTTATACCTTCTGTTTACACGACACCGATCGAGACTGTTATCGAAACCGTGTCGATTTGAAACCGGTGCCAAAACTGAGTGGAGCGTTTTCAAAACGATGCGGTTTCATCTGTCGTGTAAACAGCGAAAGCGCATCAATTTGAATACGGTTACCATTTTGGCGCGAAATTTGCATTGTTCAATTCAAAATAGTGAATTTAGCACGTAGTGCAGAGCCCGCTTATGACATCACGACGTTTATTTTCTGGCGAAAACGGTTCCGTGAAATGCGCCAGTCCCCCCCCCCCCCCTCCCATCCGGGAAAGGCGGGGACATTAGCGGAACAAAAACCGATCATCGACTCTCAAAACTCTCCCGGTACACGGGGTCTTAGACGAGAATTGCTTCTGCGTTATTTGGAGTTGTAAAGAGACTGGGACCAGCTCAGAAGGCAGAGAAACGTATTGCACCGACCAGCGGTCTGGGTAAAAACATTGGTTTGGTGTTGGGGCTCTCATTCTCGCGGGCTCAAATTTGTAATATCTGTGCATGACTGGGACTTCACTGGGACTAAGGTTTTCCGGTATTTAGCCGCAAATAACGTGAGTGCTTTTCAATCTATTCCTTAGGTCTTGCTTGCCATCCATCTCCTAATTTCGACCCAAAAATGTTACTTGTGAAAGTTTAATTAAAACGTGTGTATCGTTTTTGTGTACATCTTTCTAATTTTGTTTGCTGACCCGATTTTCTTCGCTTGGTTGACCATGCATTCATCCTGTGCGTTCACATTAAAAAAACTGATGATTCTAAATATCCACTTTCATTAAATATTTCAGGCTCTCGCTGAGTTGGGCGAAAGCCGTAAGGCCCTTCCTGTTGGGGGAATTCCCCTATGTGATGCATTTCCAGCCATAAAACAGGCTTTTGACATAAGCGATAAAGATTCCATGTTACTAGTACAACAATACGATACCGAATGGAATGATACCTTGGATACCTTGTCAAAGATAAACAACAGAGCGAGACTTCGGTTGGTGAAAAAGGTATTTGTAATATGCTTGAATTGTGGTGATTCCCAAATGCTTTTATTGAAGACAATAAAATTATTTGTAAGCTTATTATGAAATATTGATTTTTGTTTCCTTTTTTAATTCAACTATTTATAGAAAGCCAGTGCTTCTGACAGCTTGGAAGAAGGTAGGTTATTGAAGATAGATGAACTTTTTGTCATGATGTATAAAGTTTATATATTTTCTGTCATGTTAAATCTTACCAGTAATTGTCAAAGGAGGTAGATGAAACCATATATTCATTCGTAACTGTGAAGTAATAGACCTAATCGGCAAACTCAATGTTGTACCCAATTCAAACCCTTTAGAAATAAAACGTTTTGTTCCAGGTATTTCCATGTCATTTAAACATGAATGCTACATTATCATGCAAATACAATACAAAAAGAATCTTAGTCCCAGGTGATTTGAATTGGGTACAACATTGAGTTAGCCAATTAGGTCTATCTTGACCTTGTGAATTTATTTCCTGTAGGTAAACATGTACTGCTACCCTGCATAGTTGGTGAAAAATCTGCTGCAATAGGTACGTTTGTACATTTTTGTGACGTTGATAGTTATGTACTTGTTACGAAGCATTTATTATACTACTATTAGTTATACTTTTGAGTGGAATAACCTACTTTGTGAGGCTGAAAGAATCTTTAACTGCAGTGCTTGTCATGTCCTTCATTCCAAACTGCAGGAGGCAGAGGGTTCTAATTTTTATAGACCTCTGTCATAATGGTGGCCAAATAAAATATTCTCTTGTTTTAATGCTAGTAAGCCTTTCATGCCTCTCTATGACAAGCAAATTTGAAAAGGATTTTTGTTTCAAAATGAGGGGAGTAGGTCTAATTAACATAAAGACGAAAAAATGTAAAAGTGGTCACCATTTATGAAAGTGGTTTATACAAGTTTGCATGTCATCTCTGGCTTTGTTCTCCTAACTTGAAAGTTAATTTTGTAGGTGCACTGTCCAAGGAAACAAATATGGTTGTGAGAGGAAACATTGCGAGTGGCAACAGTATTTCTGACAATGGTATGTGTAGACATTAAAATTTTGAAGCCTAAATGACTTTACATGGATTGTACTATGGTTTGAAATGTGGCAAGCGGTTTTTGTGTTTTCGATAACTCTTATGTACAGATACATAATATGATGCCTATATATTTTTAAGGTCATCAAAGAACAATTTGCATACAAGGAAATCAGCTATTACTTGGGCCAGCCATAAAGGTGAAAAATTGCATGCCTTTAATGTTCACAGGTCTAGTATTGAAGTTGATACAGCAGCATACACACATTTGGGTAACTGTAAAATTCTGAGAAAAAGCCTGCCGTGCACAAGCCCCAACAGATATAATCCCCTTAACTCAAAATGCTAATAAAACCTCCATTAAAGAGCCCTTCTGTGTATAAGCCCACAAAGACCAAAGCACCAAATGAATGAATATTATCATTTTCCTAGCCGATTTCAAAATGAAAGTATACCTCCTATAATATGTCCCTTTGTGTATAAGCCCCTTCAAATTGTCATTAAAAAATATGAGCCCTGAGCTTATTTTTGGGATTTGAGGGTGAAATACAACTTTGGGATTGTAATCAAGAAGTTGACTTTGTTTAATGACGCTGATGCATGGATAAGGTTCACTGTAATCACATTAATTTTCCAAGCTGAAGAAATATGGGGCATCAGTGTTCTTCACTTGTTGAGAAGACTTATGTTGCTGCCAGCTTACAGAGTATAACTCTTACAGAGTATAAGGTATAACTGAGGTCCAGTAACCGAAATGATTCAAATGAACCTCACTTTGGTTAACCCTATATTTTCTGGCATCTGTACATGATTTCAATACAATTTTTCTTCTTTCTCTATTAAAAAATCATGCATGAGGTTAAAACTATAATTATAATGCATATTGCAGATTCAAAGCAATACTACTGTGGAGGTCTCCTTAAAAGTAGATCCAGAAAAGTTGAGGGAAGAGAGTGCAATTTACAAAAATCTAACACCTGGCTGTTTCCTATATGAGTACCGCAAAGCATTAAATGATGCTGCTTATGAACTTGCTGTAGAAATCCACAGTTAGTACAAAACAAGGGAGAATTACAAGCAGTGCCAAAGAAGAAAATTGATAGCGATGCTTATCTGTACAAGAGAAAAAAGTCCAGGTCAGCTGATTTATCTCTTAACGATCGAGCCACCTCCCGAGCCCTCCAAACTAACCCCATCGTTGCGGTCAAAAAGAATCAGTGAAATAGAAGAAGATCTGAAAGAAATAAAAGTAGAAATGACATTGATTGAAAAATCAAGATTTAAAGCAAGGAATGTTGATAATGACGAAAAAGCAAGGCACTTGACGCAGGCGATGACCCCACTGAGAGAAAGAAAGCGAAAATTGGAGGACGAGCTTACATTGCTGCAGAAGAAAGAAGCAAAATCAATCCTACAAAAGAAAAAGAGAGATGCCAAAGAGCTTATTGAAGACAAGGGTCAACTGCCAACCACTTCACAAATCGCAATTGACAAGTTGCTGGTTGCAAAAAGAAAGAGTGACTTGCAACAGAAAGATGACATCATTGATGTTAATCATACGGTTGAAGAAAAAGGCATGCACTGTTCAACTTCTGTACCCCAAATGGATCAATCAGACTCGTCACGGCAGAAGAACATTGAAAATATTAATTTTTTAGAGATGAAAGCGGTAGGCCAAAAGATGAGACTTTCAAACACTATCTGAGGCAAACAAAGAACAACTTGAGTGTTACTTTTAAGGAGCAAGATGGTCTTTACATATCCCACTTGAATAACATTTCTCTGAGTCAGTTCATTTCTTTTAGGTCTGAACTGTGCCGTAATAATCACAGAAATGACTGTAAGGAATGCCCTTTGTTGATTGAAGTTGCTGTTGCTATTATTCAGTCTGGGGTATGTGACGTTTCCAAACTCTATAGAACACATTATTTTCTCCTCAACCTACCGCTTGTCAAACGCTGTGAGGAGATTCATGCAGCTTCCTGTTGTGATTTTTAGAGTTGGTCAGCGAAGTGGAATGCAAAAGTTGTTTGTTGTTGAAAAACAGGAAAATGTCGATTACAAGAAATTGGTTGGCTTGGTTGAGAAGTTTACGTTGCAGCCAAACCTAGAAACCGGAGGGGGAATGAAAAAAGATACTTTACTTGCTCTTTGTAACTTGACATCAACAGAGAGTGACAGAAAACTAATTAAATTTGCCGTTTGTGAAGCCATTAACTATTCAAACAAAAAAGCTGGAACCAATTTGTGAAATTCAGTGGATCAGTGATAATCAAAGTAGTGAGTAAGATGTGATTGAAGAAACTCGGCCAAAAGAGTTGGAAATGTCAGTTAAAGGCGCAGATAAGAACACCCAACAAGAGGAACAAGGAAGAATGTCTACTCACAAAGCACATGGACCCAGACGAGGGACTGAATAAACAACCCCACGTATTTGCCCCAAACCATGACCATTTATTGCTTATGCTCAGGGAGAATCAGTTAAATTGGTTCTCCTTTGAAGAAGAGTTAAGACTTTTGACGCGGCAGTGCAGCAATGAAGTTGTCTTTCAAGTTCTTCTTGACTTCAGTGAAAATCTTTCGTCAGTGGACTTAAATGATGATGAAAGTGACCGTGTAGAAATATCTAGACAAGCATATTTGGATAGTGAGAGGGTAGCTGTTGAAAAAGTGGAATGGACTGACTGACTCAGGTAGTGATGATCCTGAAGATTGGGTAAACTTGAATTTGCAATCTGATAAAGGAAAACAAGTGTTGTTAAAGCAGAGAGAAATAATAAAGAGAATGACTAAGAGGAAGGAAGCAAAAGAAATTGCTGAAAGAAATATACCTTCACTGGTAGGTGGGGACAAGCGAAGACATTGAAATGAGAATATTTCCCTGGGAGTGGGGACATTGGCTCATTTTTTGGAGTTTTTGTCCAATGTCCCCGCCTTTCCCGGGTTGGGGGGATTTACTTTGACTGGTGCATAGACACTTCCAAACCGTATCGGCTTTGACGCGGTCTTGAAGTCATGAAACCATGTCGATGTGAAACCGCGTTGCTGTAAACGCTGTCTGAGTTTCGATTTTCATCGATTGACCGATAAAGTCGTTTAAAATCAATTTATCGATTGATATCGATTTAGCGAATGATTTTCCGAGATCAATTTGATTGACCACCCCGGGTAATGTAGATTCTAGTTTACGTTAGCGTTCGCCTAATGCTCTCTGCCTACCTTTCCGATGACATCCATTGTTACTCTGGCAAACTCCTCTGCCATGTTTACCACAGTTTTGCCGTCGGCAATTCCATTTATTTTGTTCAGAAATAAGTCACAGCTGCTGTTGAATGCTGACATCAGGTTCATCAAATAGCGTCGGTGAAATGCTGGGTTTATGAGGGACCTGTGCTTCTTCCACAAGTCGTGATCCAATACGGTTACCAATCCATTTCCTCCCAGTCTTTGACCGAATGGGTAGGAGAGAATGCTATAATCTTTTGGAGATTTTCGTAGATTTAGAGTGACGAGACATTTTTTGGTGAGCTCTGGACCAGCCACAAAAACGATTGGTTGGTGGTATACCCACATTAGAACTATAGGCCCGTAGGTTCTATGAAATTCTAGCATCATTTGGTGAAATATTTTGCCTTTTTCTCCGTTTCTGATAATCAGAGGCAGGTTACCCGAAAAAAAGCTGTCCCTCTTCGGTCCGGGAAGATGCCTGTACTTCCAACGAACGTAGACCAAGTAAACGGAATATGTTGTTAACGAAAAGCCCATGAAAAGTGCAAGTGCAATTGCGATCAAGAAAATCGCCAATGCTACAGAAGTCATGTTGACACGCGATGGCAAGATGGCGGAGAGAGAGAGAGAGAGAGAATGGAAAGGAAAGGAAAGAATCGGACTGGTGAGTTGGGATAGTGGACTGGTCAGATCATGAAGCGTTGACCTTTGAACTTTTTCCCCTACAAAATGGCTAGGAACTATGAAAAGCTTGCTTCCTCTAGTGAAGTAAGGCCTAACATATGAAGTCAAATGACTTGCAAGAAGGGTGCAAGGCAAGGCAATTTCAGGGGTTGTCACTGGAGAAAAATGATTTTAAAACATGAAACTAAGTAAAGCCGATCTGTTATTAGCATGACTTTGAGAATCACCGTTGGCCTCGGTTTAGAGTGCAAATTCAATTTTTTCCGTTTTCGAGCCTTAACCTCCAACCCACTGAGGTTTGCATGTCTATTCCGGGGGTGGAGGCAAGAGGTGAAGGTTGAGGGTAGGGAATGAGGGGTACTATGGCTGAAACAACCCAAACCTTTACAAAAATGCTAGGTTTGCGTTAGGTTTGGTTGTTTGGGTTGTTAGCTACGGCACCTTTCACCCCTTACCCCAAATGAAATGATATATGAAATGAATCAGTGACATTGAACTGCAGCAAGAGAGTATGAAGGAAAGAAAGGTAATCCCTCGTATTGGTATACCTTCCCATTTTTACCGATGTTGACAGCTGAGCGAATTCCCACGCAATGATTGGTAAAATGGGGACATATGATTGGCTATCATTTAACCCTCGTGGGAATACCGGGTCTCGCTGGGGATCTAAAAATAACTTAAAGAGGGATTACGATAGGAATACGGCCAATATGAGGAATGACCTCTCTTGACTGCGGATATGAAATCAACTTGTGAATCTATGATCCTCGCAAGCTTCACTTGATTTCATATCCGTAGTTCACTATATGATTCATTTCATATATCATTTCATTCTTTTATTCATTCATCACAGGAATCACGTATCCCCTCGTTGCCTAGAAATAGCCCTTACTTGTTTTGCGTGGTTGGCTTATAAAACGAGGTATATTCATAATAATTATAGCCCGCTATTACTTGGTGTAAAAGCAAACTTGTTTTGCGTGGTTGGCTTATAGAACGAGCAATATAAATAATAATTGTAGCGCGCTATTACTTGGTGTAAAGGCGAACTTGTTTTGCGTGCTTGGCTTATCGGACGAGGTATATTCATAATAATTATAGCGCGCTTTCAGTTGGTGTAAGAGCGAACTTCTTTTGTGTGGTTGGCTTATAGAACGAGGAATATTCATAATAACTATTCCGTCCTTTTACTTGGTGTAAAAGCGAACTTGTTTTGTGTGGTTGGCTTATAGAACGAGGAATATTCATAATAATTATTGCGTGCCGTTTTTACTTGGTGTAAAAGCGAACTTGTTTTGTGTGGTTGGCTTATAGAACGAGGAATATTCATAATAATTATTGCGGGCTTTTACTTTACTTCAACCTTAAGCTCGATATTTCAGTACACAACATGATATTATAATTCACAAAGGCAGAAAATATCACAGAATCGTTTTCCAGCGAAACATTTTATAGAAACAAACAACATAAGATGCACTAAAACGCCATTCGCGTTGCAATGACTTTCCATTTCTGGTTAACGAGAATAACAAACTCACGAGGCAGAATGTATATTTATATTTAATTAAGTTAGCACAACAGAAAAACGCTAACCTCATTTTGACACGAAAATGCTTTACTATTGCCATAAAACCTATCCAGTTAAGCTCGCCGGCATATTGAATTCATAAAGGCAACCTTTTCCAGCGAACAAAATTTTTGAAACAAACAACATATTTGCTCTTAGAGGCGAAAACCTCTTCCTATTTCATTGGTTGGGGGGTCATTAAGACCATGTAAGGGGTCACCCAGAAGTCATACCAGCAGAGGCCCTTTGGCTCACAGGTTCTCACACGTTCGTACGACGAAACAGATCTGTCCTTGCGTAATATGTAGCTCTAACAGTGCACGATATTGTTTTGGTATTGTCTATCATTGTAGTTAAGTGCCATGGTAGAAGCCTTGGGTAAATAGCCTGAGAAGACATGTGGTTACTAGCAAAGTACTGAACCTAGAAAGACTGAAGAAAATAAATGGGAAGTGAGAAACATTGGCTTGTGGGCTGACATGTCGATAAACTTCTGTTCACCACAAGTTTACGCGTGCCATCTGAGCATCTGACATATACCCCTTCGTAAAACAGAAGCATTGGACCGAAAATACTATTAACGTTAACAAATGCAAATTCAGCAAGGTACAGATTTTGTCAGCTTGCTTTATGCAAAAACAAATATTGATGTAAAAGTAAATAAATATTGATACACAGTTTTAAGAAAGAGCAGAAGGAAGTTTCCAGGACGGTCGCTCGAGAATAACATATTTACAACATGAAAACAACATTAATTTTGAACCGTGAATATAGAATATAAACAGTTACCATCAGCGACAAACATTTTGGGAGATTTTTGCTACGTTCAATTTTGTTATTGTACGTTTTGGCTGCACAAATAAATCGCAAATCGGAAGTGACATCGCCGGAATTCAGCGGGCGCCGTGATTAAGTTACCGCGGCATGTTTACTTGCCAAACAGTGAAGGTGGCCTTTATGAATTCATCATGTCTTATAATATGCGAGCTTAACTGGATAGTTTTTATGGCAATAGTAGAGCATTTTCGTGTCAAAGTGAGGTTAGCGTTTTTCTGTTGTGCTAACGTAATTAAATAGAAATATACATTCTGCCTCGTGAGTTTGTTATTCTCGTTAACCAGCCATGGAAAGTCATTGCAACGCGTTGTTTAGAGTGTCGCACCGGTATCGCAAGGTCACAGGTTCAAACCCCGTTGTAGTCCTGAATTTTTCAGGCTTTACTTCTCTACGCAGTTGCTAACATTTCGTTGATAAATGCTTGAGTCTATGCTTAAAAGCCTTAGGTTGTATTGATGTGAGAGTCTTAGTTCTTGCGCAAGAATGTTTATATTCTTGTTATTCGACATCCCGTAAAGTGTGTTCAAATGAAGTAATTAACATTGTTACATCTTCTAGTTCGAAAAGCAGGGCATTAACACTGCAAGTGGAGCTACAATAGTAAGCCGAGCACATACTAAGGGTAGGGTATGGGGAGTACAAGGGACCATGTACAACTTTGACAAAGGTCAGCTCATATAGATGATATTTGTTCCAAGGCTAGCAAACGACTCTATGCCGTGAGAGTTCTTAAGCGTAGTGGTGTACGTACAACCTCAAGATCTACGATCTGTTTTCTGTTATTTTATTAGACCTTTATTAGAATACGCTTGCCCTAACTGTTTGGCACTCTTCGTTGACATGTAAGTTGAAAAAAAAGACCAGTTAAAAGCCATCCAGCGTCGGGCGCTTCGTATTGTGCACTGCAGTTGTCGTACAAAGAAGCGCTTAAAGTCCTGAACCTGACTACACACTGGGAAAGACGTGAACACCAGTGCGTGAAATTATACAAGAATGTAGCCCATCCTGATAGTAAACTGTGTAGCCTTTTGCCAAGACCTACGACTAAAAAGTATTTCCTTAAAAATCCTAGAAGACTTCCACTTTTAAATGTAGAACTAAAAGAAGCCAAACAAGCTTCATACCAAGCTCGATAAAGAAATGGGACTGAACTGAATTGCAATCAAGATTGACGTACTTTTATATATATATGTACGTAGTTAAATTTTTGTCATCTCACATTTTTGTAATTGTAACATTGAGTTTTTCAATTCCCTTTGGAATTGCAATTCGAATGATTTAATTAAATGATTATTACTATTATTATTATGTAGAATTGAGCACAGGGTTTTTCCCTGGGGTGAAATATCCAGTCAAGTCTCATCCCGAGATCTCAGACTTCCAGCACTTTTCTGAGGATATGTGCCGATCCGAGGAGTGCCGACTTTTGCATCGTAATTCTTGTTCGATCCTTAATACCTAGTTGCTCCAAGTGGACTGCCAGCTTCTTTGACACTGAACCCAATGCACCTACTACCACTGGCACCACTTTTGTCCTTGATTTCCAGATCCTTTTAATCTCTCGTGCCAGGTCATGGTACTTTTCATACTTTTCAGTTTCTTTTTGCCGTACGTTGCAGTATCTCCGGAAACAGCTATGTCCACAATGATTGTTTCCTTTGCCTTCTTTTTCTGAATTACAATGTCTGGCCTCCTGTGATGGATTTCACGGTCTGTTTGGATGGTAAAGTCTCACAACAGTTTTGCTTCCTCATTCTCTTCTATGCTTTTGGGGGAATGCTCATAACATTTGTCACTGCACTCCTCCCAATGTATGACCCGCCCAACAACATCATGTCTCTTTTTATATTCTGTCTGCGCAAGCTTATTATTATTATTATTATTATTATTGTTGTTGTTGTTGTTGTTGTTATTATTATCATTAACTTTTTTTAAAAGGAAATTAAAATCAATGATAATGAAATCATTGAAGTTTTTGCAATATGCAAACGATACTAAGGCAGTCCTATCAGATCGAAATTCTGCGAAACACTGAATGAATTTAAGAGCCTCAGCGGGTTGGAGGTGAATGGATGGAAGAAGAAGCAACTGGTCTGTAAACGGAAACGATAGGGAGTTTTAGCAAAGACGACGGCTACAGCAACAAAAGCGTTAGTCCAAAATATAACTTAGCGCTATCGCAAGTATTTCGCGATTAATCCGTTTTGTTTACATTGTACAATACAGGCGAACTATCCTGTAAATGGATGGGTACGAACAGTTTTAAAGTCAAAACTGAAAATGACTTTTTCATTGTTATATGCTCACGTTGTCGTCAGAACCTAAAATTTGGTGATTTCACGTTGTTGTTTTGTGGAGTACGGCAAAGAAATGCACGGAAATTCGTGTTGCACGTGCAGCACGAGCATTTTTCCTTTTTCAACCAATAATATTCTTGTTTTGTGGCGTTGCCGTATCCGTACCCGTCGTCTTTGCTAAAACTCCCTGATGATGCGGAAGCCAACGGGGATTATAATGATAATTGCTTGCTCCATCATCATCATCATCATCATTTCTCTTTGCGCCAGTAGGCGCATAAGGCCGTATTGCTCGCTCCAACAGCCATGCAAATCATAGATTGGGTTTGCTTTGTTTCACATTCCTGTCTCGTTTTTCTCGCACCACAGATTTTTGTCTGTCCTTACTATATGTACTACCCACAAAACGTACCACCCATTGTAAGCAATTTTGTTTATTTCTATAAAATCCACAAATAGGTTTAGATAGCCTACAGCGCAGGCGTATTTTGGGCGCGCGAGTGCACATTCTCGTATTAGGCCACCATCTTAGATTTGATAACTGTTGAAGATTGGGGCGAGGAAATATTTGCCGAGGGAGTAGGCGTTAAGTGGAAAAATGGGCAACCCGCCACTGCACCAACCCTCTACCGGTCAAGCAGCATCTAATCTCAATCCAAGATGGCGGCATCGAAAACCTGATTTATCTAGCGTTCCGTTCCAAAATAACGCCTGCACTGCAGTCTAAGGTTTAGACGCACACGCTACCCGCAAAAGACGACCTACAATCTTGGACAAAAAGGGTTGAGAATATTCAAAGAAAACAGGGGTTTCTTTACGCACTGCGCCCTCAGCCACCCCCCTCCCCTATAACCAATGTCGATAAGCCCAGGTTCGTCAAGCAACATTGATCAGGGTGGGGGGAGGGGGCAAAAAGAGAGTGATCGTAGTTAGTTTCTCAACAATTTTGTCCAAGATTGTAGTCTAAGCTAGTAGCCCTGGGACGCTGAATACCAACACTAAAAAGCACAAATTACATTACGTTAAAATGACAGGAAATAACAACTTCAGATGACAAAATTTAAGTTTGGAACAAAATAACACTGGATTATGATACAAATTTACACATATTTCCCTTTACTCTAATCTTTAAGCTAACCTGGGTGAAATCGGGGCAAACATGGAATAATTTTGGTGTAAAGAAACGTTTTTTGCTCTATCAGAGGTGAGGAATCCAAGTTGATCCGGTCTGACTTTTATACCTGCCCCTAATACATGTACTTGTTAGTTCTGTGGCCATAAGGACAATTGGAAGAAATTTAAAGGTGCGTGATGTTATTCCGTTTAATCTCTCAGACATGTTCTCGCCTACAAATCAAATACACAGCTATTACACTTGATCAGCTGTTGGTAACTATTCTATTAATTATTTAAGAACAAACCAACCTAGGTACTCGTTTTCTAGGATTGGATCAAAAATCTGGAACAGCATCCCAGAAAATCTCAAAAATCTTCCAAAAAGCAATTTTAAGAACCAGGACCCGGTTGTTCAAAAGCCGATTAACGCTAATCCTAGATTAAAAATTAATCAAGGAGTTGATTTCTCTACTCACAAATGCTGTTCAATGCTGATATTCGGCGAAACTTTACTGCATTACAAGAAGTCAATGTTGAAAAACAAAAATAGGCACAAGAAACTTTTACCAAAAAGTTGAAACATGAAACAGAAATTAAGGCTAATCCTGGATTAAGTTAATCGGCTCTCGGACAACCGGGCCCACATAACCAGGACCTTATTCCAAATGCTTCAAAATCACGAGAGGTATTTTGACGTTAATGAACTAATTGATGCGATGTCCAGTGCTAGGGTGGATTTCTCGAGGCCTTACTATCATCTATCACTTTTTTACGTCGATCCGAGGTGAGCAATCAAAGTTGATCTAGTCCGACTTTTGTAACTGCCTCATGCAGTAGGCCTTACTATGCCTTACCAATTGTGCTTTTCAGAGTTTCCTCCCTGTATTCAGTGTAAAAGAAAACTGAGTTCTACATGATCTGTGCTGGCCTGTCCACTATCCGAAGTCTCTAGTCCAATATTCTTGTTTTTTTCTTTTCTCAAAAAGCGTTCCAGATCTCTCTCCGCCATATTCTTCCGTCGCAGAAGAAAATATGTCTCCTCTTTTGTCGGCGATTTTCTTGATCGTGATTGCACTTGCATTATTTTTGGTGGGTTTCTCGTTTACAGCAATTTCCATTTACTTGGTCTACCTTCACTGGAAGTACAGACATCTTCCCGGACCGAAAAGGGACAGTTTTTTTTCGGGTAACCTGGCTCTTGTGATCAGAAACCAAGAAAAGGGCAAAATATTTCACCAATTGATGCAAGAATTTCACAGCACCTACGGGCCTGTAGTTGTAATGTGGATATACCACCTACCCTTTATTTTTGTAACAGATCCAGAGCTCACCAAACAATGTCTCGTTACTCTTAATCTACCAAAAAGTCCGCGACTTTATACAAAAATGGCCTACACGTTCGGGCAGAGATTTTCAGGAAATGGATTGGTAACCGTATTGGATCACGACTTGTGGAAGAAGCACAGGTCCCTCATAAACCCAGCATTTCACCGCCGCTATTTGATGAACCTGATGTCAGCATTCAACAGTAGCTGTAATTTGTTTCTCAACCACCTGAATGAAATGGCGGATGGCAAAACTGTTGTAGACATGGCAGAGGAGTTTGCCAGAGTAACGTTAGATGTCATCGGAAAGGTAGGTAGAAAACATTAAGATAACACCAACGCAAGTCACTTATTTGCTTATGAATAGCAATGGTGCGATAAGAAGACTAACGTTATCGGGTGAAATCGCTCCTCGACTGTCTGTCACAGTGACCAATAGACCATTTT
>NC_090880.1:41698526-41713526 GCF_036669935.1 Montipora foliosa | reverse complement strand
ACATAAGGGGCAAAATTCGACGTCATAAAAGAACCTCACCACGTAAAATGTAAAAACAGCACGTCAAAGGAAGACCTCACCGCGTCGTGATGGAAACGCAATACATAACCATCAAACCTTGTTACATAATGACAAAACCTCACCACATAATGACAAAACCACATCACATAATGCCAAAACCACACCACAAGACAAAACTTCAAGACCAATAGAATAAAGAATTATACTTAAGAATGTTATGGCTATCCATAGAAACTGGTGGAAGCATGTGGGGACCAAGGTCAGTGCCTGAGCAGGAGGTGGTGCCCTTGACCCTGTATGATTTCCTACTTTTTTTGCTGAACACCATGAAAGAGGTTTGTTTAGACTGGTACCCACGCCCATGGCAAGTATGAAAGGGGCTGTCTTTACACAATACAGTCAAGCAGATTATGGAGATGTGCTGAAGGTATTCTTGACTGACTTGGCCCCTTTCATCTGGGATTTATGTGATGCTTATTTTTCTGAGTCAAACTGTGAGCATGCTTAAAAACTTCACTTTAATTGATTTTTCTGATGCTTTTCCCTGCTCAGGTTGCCTTCAATGTTGAAGTTGATGCAGACAGCATATTCCCTTCAGCAATTTCCAAAGTTTTTAAAGGCATTCAAGAAAGTTTGCAAAGTCCGTTTTGGCGTGTGGATTTCACTCAATTTCCATTTCAGAGAAGTGTGATCCAAGCAGCTAAATATCTTCGTAATTATGCCACAGAAGTGATCAAAGAGCGGCAAAAGGCTGTGTCAAATGGGGATGATGTTCCAAGAGATATTCTGTCACACATCTTAAATGTTGCAGAAGCGGAGCCTACCTTAACTATGGAACACCTTGTCGATGAGTTTATCACCTTCTTCATAGCAGGTCTGGTAGTTTTTATTTACTGCTGTGGACACCCTTGATAATGGATGATTCCTGAGATACAGACTGCAATCATGGACAAAAGGGTTGGGAAGGTAGCTTCACTTTAGAGATTACCCCCTCCCACTTACTAATGTTGGATTTTCCAGGACAAAAAATGGTGACTTTTCTTGCAGGAAGAACTCCAACATTGAATATAGGGGAGGGGGGCCACAAGAGCATGGTATTTCCCAAATACTTTGGCCAATAGTGAGAATAATCGAATTAAGTTTGAAGTGAACTGATGCCTGCAACCTTCCCAACAACTTTTGACCACGATTGTAGTCTTAATGAAACATTGATTCACAAATCAAACGTGTTTCTTGAATTACACGTGTATACTTGACCCTTGATATTATAAACTATCAATTTTTTTCCATGGGCAACACTCCACCAATGCCGTTGAGTTCATGTCTAAAGTGACATTGGGGAGGACATTGCAGATACAGGAGAGAGTGATCAAATTCAGCTTAACATACGCTGTGATGGGCAAAGGCATTGCACAACAAATTGGAGAAAATGTTGTAGAAAACTGAAAGGAGATTTTTGTGCAACATTCCTTGCAATAATTATTATTGACTTGTTGCTCTGTATGAACACTCAGCAATACCTCATGCAACTTGTCTTATATTTTCATTGGATTATTAAAGTATTATTGCTTGTCTCACCATGTTGGTTAATACTTGTGGTGTTGGTTGTAGTGTTTTGATTGCATACTGCCAGTGTTCTTCAGGCGATGAGGTAAACTGGTTACGCGTCACCTTATAAAGCTCAAATCTCTGCTCTCTGATTGTTGGTTTCCACAGTTTTGATTGGTGCATTTCTATCCTCGCTGTTTTGGTGAATTGCTTCTTCAAGAGTAGTCGAAACGACG
This sequence comes from Montipora foliosa, assembly GCF_036669935.1. Classification (NCBI taxonomy): domain Eukaryota; kingdom Metazoa; phylum Cnidaria; class Anthozoa; order Scleractinia; family Acroporidae; genus Montipora; species Montipora foliosa. The sequence goes on along the minus strand of NC_090880.1, from coordinate 41,711,721 downwards.
TGAGCTACATTGCAAGTAACAACATCGCGAGATAAACTCTAATACTTTGATATTATATCCATCCTGAACAACCAAAACGTATTCACAAAATATCATTGGGCGAGACAATACTTGACAAGTGCACAGTGCACGTGTACAGGGTGTTTCAAAAGTTCGTTCCGATTGAAAATTGCATTTTGTCTCAAGACTTTAACGTATCTTTAGGCAAATTGAAACCGATTCAGTTAATAAGTTTATATAAATAATTTTTTGAAGCAATTTCAATCTAACATTTTGAATAAATGACAATACTTTTGAATTTTCGCACTCAATGTGCAAGGGCGCGTGCTATGTCCCGCCATATTTTTCGCGCACATTGTCTGTTTACGTATTTATTGCCTTTTTTTTCTTGATTTTCTCTGCTCTTTCACGGAAATCACAGTCACTGTCAGGCCATCATTGTTTGTGCTAGAGCTCAGGCAGCTATTTTACGGTCATCTGGCCATTCGGTCAAAGAAATTGCCAAATTGTTTAAAAAGACCGAACGTCATAAAGAAAGTCCTTCAAGGACAAACCAAGGAGCGGACGGCCGTCTGTTTTCACAAACTATGCGAGAAATATAATCACGAATGCTAAGTACAAACGTAATAATCCAGCAAGAAAGATTGCTAAAAAACTTCAACATCACAATATCAACGTTTCCAGCACAACGGTGTGGAGATTGGCCAACAAAGGGTGGAAAGCTTTCAAGCGAAAGAAGATACCACTGTTAAGTGAGAGGCAAAGAAGGCCTCGTTTGAAATTTGCCAGGAAATACTCCAAGCTCACGGCTGAGGATTGGGGGAAGTTTTTATTTACAGATGAGTGTTGTAAGTATCTAGCTCATTCCCCGAATCCAGAAAACCACATCGTATGGGGCCCTCAGGAGTGCGACGTTCCCGCGGCATACTAGGTGAAACAAAGTGCGAAGGTGATGGTGTGGGGAGGTATGACGGGTCGTGGTCTGACGAAGTTACCCATCTTACCCAGTGGCCAGACCTCAACCTCCAAGTACTGAATCAAAGAAATTGTAGAAAACAGAAGCGACACCGTTAACCTCAAGGCGGCACGTTACAGACGGACCGACGAAAAAAAGCTGTTTAGCTCAAAGAAGGCAATGACCTTCAAAGGCGGAGCAGACAAGGTGTCAAACGAATTTGCCAAACTTTTATACCCATGGACGACTTGCCCGCAAACTCACCTGATCTGGACATCATTGACGAGACAACGTACAAAGATCCAGCCCTTAAAACACTGGACGAGCTGGAAGGCGACTACGGTTTGGGCGAAAAAATGCCAACTCTCGACACGCTTCAGGAACTCGCGCCTTATTCTGTACCGCCGCTTAGAAAATATCATAAAAAATAAAGGAGGCCATTCTGGTGACTAATATTTAAAATATTCGATGTAAAATCAATAAGGAATAACATACTTAATTTTCCAATCTTACAATTGTCCCAAGAGAAAACAAAAACAATGCTTATGCAAAATTTAGGGGGACAAACAAAGAGTATTATGGTATTTTCCGAAGTGGGCTATTAGGGTCAAACCTGGACATATCTTGGAGGCGAGTGCCCTTGCGACTGCGTCTTCCCTTCTTTCACTGGGTTTATGTAGCAGCATGGTACATGCAGGATGTTGAGGTAGCAGCATCAACGCCAAATTCACTAGGTGTTCGTAACGGCATTTGCAAAGCCAGCAGCTAGACCACTTTGCCACGCCACTTGCACAGTCCTCTGGGTTTTTTTCTCGTACCTAAGTCATCCTTTTGTCTTTAACAGGCCAAGAGACCACCTCAAATCAGCTGTCTTTCACTCTTCATGAAATTCTCAAGCACCCTCATATTGAAGACAGGTATGCAAAAGAAACTTAACAGAAATTTCAACATCACAGGTAAAGTAAATTATTATCTTTGCAATCCCTGACATAATCAGTTCTTTAATTAATGAGGTAAGCATTCGGGTGCCGCAAGAACCAAAAGTGTAAGTGTTGTAATCGTTATGAAGAAAGGTGTGTAGCAAAGGGCGGTTTTTTAATTAAAAGATAAAGGATGACAGTAGTCTTGAACAAAGTTAGCTGCGGAGTTGCTTAATAGGCCTTATTCACGATAGCCGCCATGTTGGTTTTCGTATTGTCATGCAAATTAGCAATGCGTTATGCTGGGGGGCAAACATTGAAAAAAAAGCAAATTGCGGAAAATCGGCTCAACGAAATATTGAAATAACATTACAAAAAGTCCATTTTAGTATTTAGAATTAAGTACCTTTTATAAAACTTTTTTATCTTTTGATTGCCTTTGACATTTTGACTTTCTGCTTCGTTAGCTGCTCATTTTTCACTAAAAAAACGTCGAAGTAACTTGTGTAATGATTGTATTGTACTGCTTAGGTGATAAACATTCAGTGAACGTTAAACAAATCATCTGTGTGGCTAAGATTTTCGTTATAACCTCTCGAACTTGTGTTGTTTGCCCCCTAAGAAGTGTGTAGCTAATTTGCATGATAATAGCAAATCCAACATGGCGGCCATCGTGAATAAGGTCTATTAAAAGAACATCCATGTGACGGTGTGAAACAAGACCTGCCCTGCATCGTGCAGCCGGACAGAGAGCTAAATGGTTTCTGTACGTGAACCATAACAGCCAACATGCCTAGTTTACAACAACAACATGATCGGTGTACTCTAGTTACAAGGGAACAGGAAGATCAAGAAAGAATAGACCTTATTCATAAATGGCGGTCACATTTATAATTCTTTTGTCCACCTGCAAATTAGCCTACCAAGCCTCATTTTAGAGCAAGAATTCTTTTCAATTCACTGTATGGTATCGAGGCTTGGTAGGCTAATTTGCACTTTGACAAAAGAATTATAAAGTGACCGCCATTTATGAATAACGTCTATTGGATAGATGGAGCAACCTCGTTCCCAGGGTCTCTCTTCTCTGCCTTCATTGTACACTGGGAACGAGGTTGTAGGTGGAGTTCAAGAAACTCTCAAGGACCCCCAAGGACCACAACATGACACTGAACTATGCTCCCCCCCTCCACCCTTCCGTGCCCATCCCGCCTCTTCCCACCCCTCCCTAACACGCCTTGGTACAAGCAGAAGGAAACGATTTATTATACAAATGAAATGCCTCACTTTTGGACTTTTTGGCACTGCAAAGATTTGAAAAATTAGAGTTGGAGAAAGTTCTTTTCCTTTAATTGGTGCATGTTGGACCTATTTAACAATTATAGGCCGTATTTTCGATTTTTGTTAATTACTGCTTGGTTCGTTCGCTTGGTTTTTCTCGTTTTTCAATAGGCCAATTCGAAAAATACCATAATACTCTTTGTTTGTCCCCCCAAATTTTGCGTAAGCATTGTTTCCAGTTTCTCTTGGGACTTACAATGGTCCCAAGAGAAAACAATAACAATGTCTATGCAAAATTTGGGCAGATAAACAAGAGTATTATGGTATTTTCCAAAGTGGCCTATGAAATACGCGGACAAAATCCAGAGGTACAGCCAAAAGCACGTGACCTTGAAGCGTGTAACTTGCAACTCTTTTCCTTAGAACAAAGCTTGGGATTTTAGGACACCAATTTTATGCCCAAATATGGACAAAAATAAGATCGAAGCTGCAAAGGCGGGAAAATGCACGACTGAGCTACGTTACATCCAAATAAGGAAATGTTTAAACATTACTGAAAAAACCGCTGCTCCGAACCAGAGTTAAACGCTTCAAGGTGATCAGAGAGCGTCTGGTACAGCATAATTGACTTATTTCTCGATAGAGACAAAACCAACGTGGAGGAACACTTATTTTTCCACTTTCTGGGTTATCCAAGAAACGAGTATTTATGTTCTATTTATTGAATAGTTATTGAATATTAGGACTGCCATTTTATTGTTTACAGTTGTATGTTCTTGGTTAGAGGTTGATAGAGCGACTTTCGTATGACCTTGAAAAAGTGTTCGCAATTTGTTTCACGGACCAATGTTTGGCAAGATTAAAACAAAGCTTCTCCTTATTCCTGCCAAGGAAACTCTGCCCTAATATGGGCAGTAAACAATACGATTGCCCAATCACATTACTGCATTTCAAATGACGTCAAGCGAAATGTCGATCGCTTTCCAGAAAGTTCCATGGAGAGATGACGTTGTATGCATCCGCGTTCGCTACGCCAATGAAAATTCGTGCTCGTTTGTTTTTGTTCGATAAGCCAATTAACTGTTCTGCATTTTTGTTTACGTTCTGTTTTCACGTTTATTTTTCAAGGTCATATGAAAGTTGCTCTATTGCCTCCCAAATAACTTCGTCTCATTATTATTTATTGATTACTGTAGAATTGTTCAAGAAATTAATTGTGTTCTCGGTTGCCGTCAATTCGTTGAATACAAAGACCTTGGAAACCTTCAATACTTGGGGCAGTCTCTGAAAGAAGGACTGAGACTTCATCCAACGGTGAATGGAACTTCACGAATAGCAACAAAAGACGAAATGTTAGGCGAACATTTTATCCCTGCGGGATCTTCAGTCACCTTAAGTTGGTATGTATTACATCGACTTCCAGAGCTATGGCCCGAGCCGGAAAAGTTTGATCCAGATAGGTTTTCTCCTGATGCCAAGAATTCAAGCAGTGGCCTAGGATCTGCTTATTTCCCGTTTTCCATGGGTCCGAGAACCTGTATTGGACAGACATTTGCCCAGTTTGAGGCTCGAGTGCTCATGGCGAGGCTGTTACAAGAGTTTAAATTGACATTGTTGCCAGGGCAAAACGAGATTCAGCACGAAGAGAGACTGACCATGAGGCCTAAGGGCGGAGTACTCTGTCTCATGAACAGAAGACGCGAAAATGAAGTGTAACGGTTTTTTTAATCGTACTTCCAAGTGTCATCTCGTGCACATGGTAGAATTTTGGCAAATATCGCATACGACTGCCTCGGGACGAACGGTTATGAAGAAAAGATAGAGGACGAGAGGTTAACCGTTGTATACTCATCTTTTCATCTAAACCATAAATTGGGTTGTTTCACGTTCTTGTCAACGTCTTAGTGACAGTGATGTTTCATTATCAACACAAGCACAAGCATAAAAAAGAGCAACGTACAAAGACGCACAACAGTTTCAGGTTTCTTCTTTTAAGTTTCTATTAGTCTTCTTTTATTTTGATATTTCACGTTTGCTAATCCTTTATATTGAGTGTCAACAAGTTGAACTTCATGGGGCACGTCGTTGCAACATATCTGGAAACATGTACCCGCAAGACTTTCATGTGTTTGCAAATGTTGTGTCCCTGCTACATTTCCCCGCTTCACGACCCTAATGCATGTCGCCTCAGTGTGTACTACACACCTTTTTGTCGCTGCAACATGTCCCTGGAAAACTCTTCGTGTCTGCCCACCTTTACTCTAGTCAGCCTTTGACGTCATTTTCTCCTCTATCCAGCTCTCTCAAAAACTCAAAGTTAGTAATGACGGAGCCATTAAACAGGAAAATTCCAGTTAAAATAATCAGGTGCCTTTTTGAAATCAAGGCTTAAGACTTTGGTCGCTTAGTGTTTGGTTATTATAGAGCGGTTTTCAATTGAGTGTCGAAAGTAATTAGTGAATTACTTTGGTTTATGATTACTTCACTCAGTGATTGGTTCAAAGTTTTCGCGCCATTTTTTCAACCAATCAGAAGTGAAACCAAAACCAATCGTGGCTCGCCCGTGCACATTTTCCCGCGCTTTGTGTCGGCTACGTGTAATTACTTCGAGTTTTCATTGGTTTACCGGATTGTCTCCATCCTTTTTGATTGGCCAAAGTAATTACTTTGGTTTTGGTTTTACGACACTCATTTGAAAACCTCTCTAGTTTTCAAATCCAAACTAAAGTAAGAATTGCTTTTTTTGGTCGCAGGGGCACTGAAACTGTAATGCGCATTCATGTAGTCGTTCTCCTACCCCAATCTGAAGGTGGCTATTATCGAAAACGATTAGGCCTCCCGTCCACATGAATACGGCGTTTTCGGTCTCCAGACTAGATTTTTGAAAACGAAGGTTTATTGTGTTCTTGTGGACGGGTGCAACGGAGGTTTTCGAATTTGATGACATCAGGTTCGAGTCTATTCCCTGCGAAATTAGCATTAATTCATGTAAGGAACATGACGTTCAATCGAGTTATCATTCACTTCTTCTTGGTCTCGTGTCAGCCCTTGTTGCCTATTTACAATAGACGTCTTTAAATTGTGTGCTTAGTTACCTTGCCTTTAAATAAAAATGAGGCTGGTGTAAACCTTGTTATGATACAGAGCTCATTGCTTTTCTTATGTAAATTCTTACACAAAAACATTAACATAAGAAAAGAAGGGAGTTCTGTATCATAACAAGGTCAACACTAGCCTCACTTTCATTTAAAGGCCAGGTAACTGAGCATACAAATGTAAAATGATCTAGAGAGGTTGTGCACGGCTGCCATGGTACATAGCAGGAACAATGAAAATGTTTTGCATTAGAAAGAACATTTGTTTCCATAGGAAAAAGATTCTATTCTTCCTGCCATGCAACATGGCTGCCGTGCAAAACCTCTATTGTAGGTTGCCTCTATACAACTATGTGTATGCTAGAAAACGGTTCGAGATTTTAAGGACAATTCTGTTGCGTGCCGTGGAGAGGGTTCCGTTGCACTGACGACTAAGGCGATGAATAGGTGGTTTTCACGTTACGTCATCGCCGCCATGTTGGTGAACGAAAACAAAAGATCTCTCGATCATTAGCTCCTTTTTTTCGTCCACCAGCAATTGTACAATGCATCATTGTTATCTGTGTCTCTAGAAATTGGTTGCAAACCACCTTTTGCGAGACTGGGACAGACATGCGTGTAGTAGGACATTCTTGTGAATAACATTATTATTTCTGAGGATTGGAGAGAGAACTTATGCCCGTTTTAAACGTCGCATTTTGCATGTGTCGAATGTAATGCAAATGACAAAAATCTATTCTTTTCGCCTATTTGCATTAGATTCGGCACATGTAAAATGCCACGTTTAAAACGGGCTTTAGAATAAACACGCTCTACATTACAGCTGGAGAATGCCATTTTTTTTTAATCGTCCTTGGTCTTGGCCTTCAAAGTCCAAACAAAATGAAAAATGAAATATAGTTTAACAAAAAAAAGAAACGCTTTCTAAAGCCTTTACTCGGAATACCATGTTTCGCAGAAGTAGGTGGAAGAGTTAGAAACATCCTCAAGGATTGAATGGACGAAAGCGATGTTCAAATTTGCTAAGTACGGAACAAAAGAAGTGAAAGTGAAGTCTGGAGGGCTCATGACAACGGATAACGTATGGGCGAACATCGCTTGGTGATTACAAATAAAATCAATAGATCACCAAGCAAAAGTAGTAGTTTGATTTGGTACAGTTTGTCGGATCGTAAGGGATAGTGAGACACTACCACAGCGAGATTGAAAACTTGCGAAAACCATTCTTTTAATTAATGTGGCTAAGTAAAATTTAGCCCTCCTCTTACCAGCTACACTGGCAACCAGCTGCAAAGTTTCGAAATTAACAGTGTTGTAAATAATGCGGTGACCTCCCTCTAGTTTGCTAACATGAAGACCGCGAAACAATTAAAAAATTGACATCTGCGGATGATTCTCGTACAAAGAACAGCTGAAAGAAAAGTAAATTGCTATAAAAGCGTGTTTTTTTATCTTCGAACTGAACATATTACCTTGCATACGGCTGGCGCGCCTGAAATTTGAATTGACCAATCAGGATTCAGCCGGCGGGAAAAAACATTACTGAAAGTTAACAGGAAAAGCATTGAAATAAGGCCACTAATCTCACTGGAGATGGCATTAAATATTCAGGAAAAGGGACATACAATTTCCCAAACCATATCAGACTGTAAAAAGTGAAAAATATGAAGCATTAAAGTAACTCCAAGCTTGCAATTTGGCGTCAAAAATTGGTCACCGGCTTCCGGCATGACAACTCACTCGCAGTTCGTGGAGTGTCGCCAGCTAGGGTAATAGTTGTGTTATTTTGAGCAACAATTTGCTGTTCCTCGTCAAATTAAACCCGGAATCTCAACTTAACTATGAGAAGAGGCCAAGTCAACTTTAGCATTGCCTTTATTTTTGTTTGCTTTGAAGAAAAATGCTATTATCGTGTCGTTTCGGTAGGACAGCTACGTTCCGACTGCAGCTCGTAGTGCGGGCGCAGCCGCCTTATGACATGACACGACACGACGTCTGGGTGACCCCTCAAATGGTCTTAATGACCCCGCACTTGAAAAAAATTACTGGAACGCTGCAGTTCAATACCACCCAACTCAGTGCCTTCTGTTTGTGTGTATCGCGTACCACAGGCAACCCAGTGTACGCTTATGGAACGTCTAGTTTAACAAAAACTTGAACCCTTGGTTGCGTGACAATTATTGACCTTTAATTCAATCAAGATGGCAAACATAACGTTTGCAATTTTCGTGAACCCCATTTTAGTGGCATCTTTGTTCGGTTTGGCCCTCATAGTATATTCGATTTACTTGGTTTACGTCCACTGGAAGTACCGCCATATTCCTGGACCGAAGAGGGAGAGTTTTTTCCGAGGGAATGTGTCTCTGATGGTTCGGCAACGTGCGAAGGGAAAAACTGTCACTGAATTGGTGGTAGACTTACGCGATATTTATGGCTCATCAGTATTATTGTGGATTTATCACATTCCTATTGTTTTCATATCCGACCCAGAAGTCGCAAGAAAATGTGTAGTTACTCTGAACCTGCCAAAGAATCCACATGCTTACTCGAATTTCGCATTCCCTTTCGGTCTAAGATACGTGGGGAATGGATTGGTAACTGAAGTGAACCACGATTTGTGGCAGAAGCACAGAGCCCTCCTAAACCCAGCATTTCACCGCCGCTATTTGATGAACCTGATGTCAGCATTCAACAGTAGCTGTGACTTATTTGTCAACCACCTGAATGAAATGGCGGATGGCAAAACAGTTGTAAACATGGCAGAGGAGTTTGCTAGAGTAACGTTGGATGTCATCGGAAAGGTACTATGTTTGCAGAAAATAATATTATTTTTAATGTCTCAGATAGTACGTACGCTGATTAGCCAATTGGCCGCTAAACTTGAAATTTTGTTGTTCGGTAAGCTACGGATCGAAGTTTTCTAGCATTAGCATAAATAGGGATGATATCTGTTCACTAACATTGGTTTTGTTATTCAAATATGCCAACTACAGGACCAAAAGACCTTTTGTTTCGACAGCCAATGAGGCTGTGCTTGGCACATTAATGACAATAGGTGACGTCAACGATATCTTTCTTATTGAAGTGCAAAGCAAGTGGGCTTATGCAACGTCGGTTGATTGAAATTCATACTTGCCCTACAGATATTCCCTTTTTCAACATTTTGTGTAGAAGATTTTGATTTTTTGACATAATGCAAACTGAAAGGTACATGCACATGGATATACTTCATTGGCAAATATTTGTTTACAAGCCTTCCCTTTCTATTCTTATTAATCCGGAATGATGCAACATCATTGAACACATAACATCGGCTGTTGTAATGTTGAACAAGATTGCATATTGTTGAATGATGTGTAGAATGGCTTATCGTAATACAATTTTCTTTTTTTTTTTTGTAAACTTCACACTTGCACACAAACGAGTACAACACAAATTGATTTTTGTAACTACAAATTTACTTATAGAAATTTTATGGCATAATGGCCTCCGAGAATCAATATTAGTATAAATAATTTTGCACTTCACAAAAAAGCACAGTTAACATCATAATTCACAGTCTAAACACTGTATAATAAATAATTCAATTTCCTTGCATCGCTGCTCTCTGAGCGTGTTTCTCCGACTATGATAGCAGCAGAGATAAAGAGGTTGGTTTCAAGGTTGTTTTTTGTGGGGTAAAGGTTTATTTAGCCTAGGTGCGTTTGAGGAAAACAATGACAAATTGGTTTGCAAAAAAACACTTTTTCTAGCGAGAATTTTGTAATCACTGTTTAAATGTCTCTGCGAGCGGAAGTCATTTTCTTTTGTTTTCGCTGGGCTGACAAGTACGGGAAAAGAAACCGTTGCCATGGATCGAAACTCACTATGATCGACCTGCCGTCCACAGCCTTTGATGGCACTCTTCAAACCACATGCCCCATGATATATTTGCTGACTGTAACTTGAGCCCATTTTGTCCCGGTCATTCCTTTACGGTAATTCCACTGAGGTCTCTTTTCTAGTACAACAAAAAGAAAAGAGACTTTTGCTAACAGGGAATGTTTAAATGAAAGAATTGTCAATTTGTTTTTGTTCATCACTGTACTTTTTAGGACTGTAACAGGTCTTTTATTTTCAACGAACTTAGACTTCCAAAAACTCTTACAGAGCTATAGCTTTGTGTTCTTTCTTCACAAAACAAAATGAAGCCTAAACAATTCAAAAGTTCAACAGACGGATTTTACATAATTCATTTATAGACGTTTTTCAGTTTTTGTAATATCGTTACGGCTAGGACTGAACTTTACGCCCAGTCCATCTTAGGCGATGCGCAGTCTGGGCCGCTCGTCTGTGGTGTGCTAACATGACTTGTAATGTTTATTGTTGATCATTAAATCGGCGACAAGGATTAAAACAAAGCATGTTGGAAACCCTCAAGAAACCAAAGTCCGGAGTGTTATCAAGCATCAGATCAAGTGTGACAATAGAACCGGAGACCCAGGTCAGAGAGAGAAATCGTGACAGCCATGGAAAGGCAGATTTGAGCGAGCGGTTTGGTGGTTGGACGTAAGCACCGGTGATAAACAGGACTTATTGCTACTTGTAGGGGGTGAAGAGCCGACGAAACTTGTGGAAACTCTGCCAGAGCAGCTGACAAGCTACAACTCGCACTTGGAAAAGCTTGGCCAGAATTTCGAGTGGCCGCCAGACGTGTTTTTCAAACTTTGAGACGGCAAGCAGACAGCAAGGTATACACTGTGAATATCTCACTGTTTCCCTAGCTCAATCCATTATTATGCTGACAATTGTGAAGATCCAATGACCGAGCTGAGAAACGAGATCATTCGTAAGAAGTGGGTTCTAAAATTGGTTAGGGAGAGTAGACGGCAAAGGCCTTTGAGGTGGCCCGAGAAGGCAGCGTGATTATAGCTGCAGAAGATAGTGAGCATCGACCAATAAAGAAAAGTCCAGTTGTAAAAAAAGTTTACTAGGCCAGGGCGTTACAGCTCCAAAAGTGGCAACAACGTGGGTAAGGCCACTGACCGAGGGCAGACTCACAGCAATCTCACCTGTTCAAAGTGTGAAAACGACGCACACCCGAGGGAAACACCTTGTCCAGCAAAGGGAAGAAGGTGTTTGCTGCAATCGCTCGGCTCGCGGAAACGACAAGAGGGCGAACCAGCTGGAACGAGGTGAAGACAGTGAATTGTACTATGTTTCCCGAGAAGGGAACGATAAGGAAGATGTATATACATACGAGATCAAGTCAGGTCACTCCAATAACCCAACTGTAGAGTTGGAGGTAAACGGCACACCCATCACATTACACGTGGACACACAGGCAGACATAACAATAGCCCTTTGCAAAGCACCAAGACAGCAATGAGGACATACTCAAAAGAAGAAAAAGGCCCAGCCCTACCCTTAATTGGGACGTTCAAGGCCACGTTAGCCGGTAGGGGAACAAAAGTGCAAGAAATCGTATATGTCGCTAAAGGGCAGCACAAGACCAAGACCCCTTTAAACTCGCAGGCTAATGGAGGAGCAGAACAGTTTATGAAAATTGTGAAGAAAGTATATCGGGTCTCTAGATTGCCAGGGGACAGTTTCAAGCAAGAGATCTACCGTTTTTTTCGGGCATACCGAGCTACACCACATTGCACTACAAAGACGACTTCGTTCCCGGGGTCTCTCTTCATTACCATTGCTTCTCAACGACAATGCAGGCAGAGGAGAGAGACCCTGGGAACGAGGTTGCCACTAAGATTGCACCAGCAGATTTCATGTACCCTAAATATAATTGGAAATTTCGCACTAGGCTGCCAGTGGGGAAAGTACTGCGAGAGCTTGACTTCGAAGAGCTCTTCCAGAGGGACCTTGAAGAGAAGATGAAGATAAAGACTATGCAGATAGATAGCGTCAGGTAAAGACTATCAAACATACAGATAGGAGACTCGGTCCTGGGGCCCGTTTCTCGAAAGTCCGAAAACATTTCGAACCCGAAAAGCCATTTGTGAAACTGCCAACCGCTTGTTTTGGAAAGCCGATCGTTTAACATGTTTTCAAACTAACTAAAAGAAACAAGTCTGTGAAGTTTGATGACTTAAATCCTCTCCGTTCTTGAGATACAGAAGAAATTATGACACCCGAAAATGCCCGGTGAAGGTTCGGGACTTTCGAGAAACGGGCCCCTGGTCCGGAGAGAGGCAACTGATAAGGGATCGCCTGCATATGAGAGGCAGCCACTGCACGTACAGCACAGAAGAGGTTCGCATGTCATTGCAAAGATAGCAGATGGTAGCAACGTCACTCGCATCACAGCGCTTTTTAAGAAGGTCCAGTGCTGCTTGGAGGAAGATGCACGGAAATGGTCCACCAGTAGAGAAAAATCAAAGGTGCTGCCGCGGGAAGATGGAGAGAGCGCAGTTGCAAACCAAGGACCGGAAGCGGAGGCAGTAGAAACTTGCACCGGAAGAACCCCTAGTGGCACACTCAGTGGATCACCAGATAACCAAACGGAGAGCGCAACCAAGGAAGTGGAAGCAAGGAGGAGTGAAAAGCAAGGGAAGGATCCTGAACATGTCTGAACTGTGATGTCGAGGAACTACAGTCTCCGTTTTTTGTTGTTGAACATAGTTAACTTTGAGCTGATAGTTATCAAATTATTGTTGTTTCATTTACCATCACCAGCAACGTGAATGCAAAGGGGGAATGTAATATCGTTACGGTTAGGACTGGACCTCAGGCCTAGTCCATCCTAGGCCATGCGCAGGCCAGGCCGCTCGTCTATCGTTTTCCCTAATTTCTGTTTGTTAAATTTCTGATTTTTTTTTATAAACGACTTATTTGTAGTCGGAACTATTTTAATTCAAAATTTCTGAAAAATCTAAATACGCGTTTGTGAGAAATTTTGTAAAACAGCCAACAACTGTTGGTCTCGTATTTTCGAACTAACGCGCATGCGC
>NC_090880.1:41683526-41693526 GCF_036669935.1 Montipora foliosa | reverse complement strand
ATTGAAGGAAATAGTTCTGTTCAATTCAGTTTTGTAGGACATCTACATTTAAATTAAAGGAAAGATGTGGGGAAAAAATAACTATAGTAAAGTTGGCTAATTATATTGTAAATAGCATGTACTGTTACTGTTGCAATGTACTGTCATTATTGTACGTATTGTGTAGTATGTAGTGTAAACACTGTTGTGTATATTAAAAAAAAGGTTAGCTAATCGGTTTAAATCACAGCAAACTGTTCTTTCTAATTGTGATTTTTATGTTGTATTGTAGATTTGCAAAAAATAAATATGTTGCTCTTTGTAGTGTGTAGTTGTGTGTCGTAGCACGAGTCAACCACGAGTCAGGTGCAATTTTCGTTAACTGAGTTTTCTGTCTTTAACTCAACTTTGAAATTACCAGGCTTCAAACTACTGCCGAAGGGAACTAAGATCTTATGGTGGTAGTTTTGTCAAGACAAGGCAAACAACAGCATAAAGTTTGCGACTACTTGCGCGTGGTGGGACATTCTTGTGAATGACATCGTTATTTCTGAGGATTGGAGAGAGAACTTAGATTGTTATACCTCCCAACTCAAATACATTTTCCGATTGGAAGAGAACGTGTCATGGGTCAAAACTCGCTAACTCCCTAGGGCGAACAAAACTCACAAACTCCCTAGGGAAACAACGACTTGAAGTTTCGACTCGCACGTGATCAGGTCGTGCACCTTTGAAATAGAGGCAAGTTCCGTGTAAAAATCCGTGTATTGTTCTATTTTGACTTGGGAGGGACCCTCAGAGTTCACTGTTTCCCTTGGGGCCAGTCATTAAGTGCTTAATGATTACGCACTACAGGTGGAGATTAGCATTTGCGAATCGTTTTCGCGTATTTGTGGAGTGGGCGGACCAATACGATTCGAAAAATGTGTGGACGCATATTTTTTCACATTCGAAGAAAAAGAATCTCCGTTTTCGGAAATATCCGGTACGTGTAGACGAGGCTTGAGTTTTGGTTTGTCGCATATCCATCTGCTTTCGTCGCTTGCAGAAAACGGGAGCGACTAGCACGTGATCGGTCAGTGACAGTGACGTACACAGTTAAAAAGTTGGAAGAGCTAGACTTTAGGAAACTTGGGTAACGCTGGTATTGTAGAAGACGAAAACTTAAAAAACGATGGTCCCCAATCATCGTAGATTTTACAGTTTTCGGACCCTCCCAGATTTTGCGAAGATATCTGAAAACGGCTGCAGTAGACGTCTGCCCTATAGATTTTGATTGCAGGTATGCAATTTAGAAGATCAACAGTACACATTTTGAGTCCCTAACAGTACGCATTTTTAAGACTGAATTTTGCGCCCACCTTCGCAGACCGACGTTGGGCGAGCTGGGAAAATCAAAAGGTTCACGATTTTTTCTGCGATGGGTACGATTGGAATGTCTTCGATTTTCAGCGTTCACAAGTCACAAATTAAAATCTGGAACAGTCGGCAAACGAAAAAAAGCGATTGTCTGCGATTCTCTCCAAACTGGAAAACGTTAAAGTGCCCCTGTGACCAAAAAATTAATTCATATTTTTCTTTGGATTTCAAAACTATGTTAACAAAGCACTAAGTGACTCACGTTTTAAGCCTTGATTTCAAAGACACCTCTTTATTTTAACTGTAATTTTCCTATTTAATGGTCCGCCATTACTAACATTATGTTCTTGAGAGAGCTGGATCGAGGAGAAAATGACGTCTAAGGCTCACTAGTTTAAGAATGCAATACGTGGGTACGCCGCAGAGTTAATATGCAGCACGGAGGTTTTGGGCTTTCAGACTTTTAAACTCACGCTCGGCGTATATAATAAGCTGCGTTCACACGCTGAAATTTTAAGCTAGTGAGCCTCTGACGTCACTTTTCCCTGGATCCAACCGTCTGAGGTCCAATCGGTCAGTTTTGAACGTGAGTAATGGCGGACCGTGTAATCCAAAACTTATACTCAAAGTAAACGGCCTTTGGATAAAAATCAAAGCTCAAAATTTTGCCAGTCAGGTGTTAAGCAAACACACTTTCAAAATCTGAAGGAAAAAAGGAAGTGTTTTTTTTTATCACAAGGGCACTTTAAGCACTGTTCAGCAAAATTAAAGGATCCCTACGATCTACTCATTCGTTTCACACTTAAGTGCGTTTCTTTACTTTCGTCCCCAAAACATTGGAATAAATCAGGGCCAAATTAAACTAACGTTTTGTGTAGGACACACCACACGATAATACAGATGCGGTTTTCTCTCCTACGCTTAATATTAACGCCTTCTATAAAGATAATTTATTCTTGGTGTGGATGAGGTATCAGTCACAGTTCCGGCAAATTGTGGCATCTGGAGATGTTGAAACTTCAGTTTCTAAACTAGGAGTAGTCTCTCCATCGTGCGAAACCGGATTATTGTTGTGTTCCATTATTGCACTGTTTTTTTTGTTTTTGTTGCTGTTTTTTTCGCCTTAATTTTTATTGCATTTAAATATATTATATTACGTCATCGGGGCCAACATTCATTTAACCTGGGTTTCCTGTGCAGTTAACTGAACCCTTGGTTGCGTGACAATTACCAGTATTGCTCTTCAGTTCAAGATGGCAAACACGACGTTTGCAATTTTCATGATCCCCATTTCAGTGGCATCTTTTCTCGGTTTGGCCCTCATAGCATATTCGATTTACTTGGTTTACGTCCACTGGAAGTACCGCCATATTCCTGGACCGAAGAGGGAGAGCTTTTTCCGAGGGAACGTGCCTCTGTTGTTTCGGCAACGTGCGAAGGGAAAAACTGTCACCGAATTGGTGGTAGACTTACGCGATATTTATGGCTCATCAGTATTATTATGGATTTATCACATTCCTATTATTTTCATATCTGACTCAGAGGTCGCAAGAAAATGTGTAGTTACTCTGAACCTGCCAAAGAATCCAAATGCTTACTCGAATTTCGGATTTCCTTTCGGTCTAAGATATGTGGGGAACGGATTGGTAACTGAAGTGGACCACGATTTGTGGCAGAAGCACAGGTCCCTCCTAAACCCAGCATTTCACCGCCGCTATTTGATGAACCTGATGTCAGCATTCAACAGTAGCTGTGACTTATTTGTCAACCACCTAAATGAAATGGCGGATGGCAAAACAGTTGTAAACATGGCAGAGGAGTTTGCTAGAGTAACGTTGGATGTCATCGGAAAGGTAATATGTTTGCAGTAAAGAATATTATTTTTAATGTTTCAGATAGTACGTACGCTGATTGGGCAATTGGCCGCTAAATTTGAAATTTTGTTGTTCAGTAAGCTACGGGTCGAAGGTTTATAGCATTAGCATAAATAGGGATGATATCTGTTCACTAACATTGCTTTGTTATTCAAATATGCCAACTGCAGGACCAAAAGACCTTTTGTTTCGACAGCCAATGAGGCTCTGTTTGGCACATTAATGACAATAGGTGACGTTAACGATATCTTTCTTCTTCAAGTGCAGAGCAAGTGGGCTTATGCAACGTCGGTTGATTGAAATTCATACTTGGCCTACAGATATTCCCTTTTTCAACATTTTGTGTAGAAGATGTTGATTTATTTTGACATAATGTAAACTGAAAGGTACATGCACATGGAAATACTGTACTTAATTGGCAAATATTTGTTTACAAGCCTTCCTTTTCTATTCATATTAAACCTATATTTACAGGTACATCCAGAATGATGTAACATCATTCAATACGGTTGCATGGGCGTTGTAATGTTGAACTAGATTACACATTGTTGAATGATGTGTGCAAGAAGAGCATCATAGGGCAAGTTATAGACGAAAGTGAGAAGTGATGCTTTCTAGGACTATTAACATGTTTGAGGAAAAGGAGGGTGGGAGGAAAGGCTCTATTGCTACCACACCAACTGATTTGAAACCAACTAGAAGGGATTATCATAATACAAATTTTTTTTTTTTTTTTTGTAAAAGCTCACACTCATACACACAAACAAGTGCAAGCACAAATTAATTTTTATAACTGCAAATTTACTTATATAAATGAATGAAATAATGGCCGCGGAGAAGCAATTAGTATTATTATTATACATTGGTGTCACAAGCTCGATTTTGATTGGCTATAAGCACGCAGCTAATTCTTGCTTGCTCTGTTTCTCTTACGTCATACCTACAGACAATAGATTTTATATATGTAGAATTGACGTCATACCTACAGACAATAGTTTTATGCATGCAGAAGTGACGTCACCCAACACACTAACCAGCAGTTCGATCAGTTTTGTCATGGCGGAGCTCAGCTCAGGAATATGCATAATAAAACAATTATTGAATTCGGTTTTCGCATGTTAGCGATAATTATCAAGGCCTCAGTTTGTGTTATCCGCCTCAGCCTTCGGTTTCAGCAGATAACACAAACTTTGGCCTTGATAATTATCGCTAATAATTGTTCAATAATTGTAAAATTTTGCAATTTGGAAAAAAAGCACAGTTATAGTCTAAACACTTTATAATAAATAATTCAATTTAATTGCATCGCTGCTCTAGATCTATGACCTTGCTTCTCTAATAATGATAGCATAAGAGGTAAAGAGATTGGTTTCATGGTTGTTTTTTGGGGGGAGTAAAGGTTTAGCCTAGGTGCTTTTGACGCAAACAATAAAAAATTGATTTTTAAAAAACCTTTTTCTATCAACGAATTTTGTAAGCAGTGTTTAACTTTCTCTGCAAGCAGAGGTCACTTTTCTTTTGTGTTTGCTGGTCTGACAAGTACATGAAAAGAAACCTATGCCATGGGTCAAAACTCACTATCATTGAACTGCCATCCACATCCTTGGATGGCGCTCTTCAAACCACATGCCCCATGATATATTTGCTGATGGTAACTTGAGCCCATTTGTGTCCAGTGATTCCTTTACGGTAATTCCGCTGTTGTTAAGTGAGCCCACATAGCGTGAGGTATTGTGATGATTCAGTCGCTAAGTTTCCACCACGCATGCTCAACAAAGTGAGTTTCGATTCATGGCAGAGGTCTCTTTTCCCATGCAACGCAAAACGAAAAGAGACTTCTGCTGGCAGGGAATGTTTAAATGAAAGAATTGTTCAGTTTTTTTTTATTCATCACTGTACTTTTTAGGACTGTAACTGGTCTTTTATTTTCAACTCTCTTAGACTTCCAAAAAACTCTTTCAAAGCTATAGCCGTGTTTTCTTTTCCATGCGCAGGCTGGGCCGCTCATCTGTGGTGTGCTAACCTGGCTTGTAATCTTTGTTGTTGGTCGTTAAGTTTTCCCAAATTTTTGTTTGTTAAATTTTTGATTTTTTTTATACACGACTCATTTGAGGTCGGAACTATTTTAATTCAAAATTTCTGAAAAATCTAATGATGCATTTGTGAGAAATTTGGTGAAACAGCCAGCAACTCTTGGTCTCAATTTTTTGGCTAATGCGTAGAATTTTGCCAGGTTCGTTGAAAGGTTTTCACTTTAAAACGTAATGGAAGTGATTTTAACCGCATTTCCAAGACCATCGTGAGAATGGAAGAGAAAAGTTTTCACCATATTTGTTTTGTTTTCCGAAAATCCGCGCTAACCGTCAATGAATACCACTGACCGAGGAAAAAATGTGTTCAGCCACCTTAAGTCAAGGAACTCTCGGAACAGCTTTAGCTGGATTCTATGCCAAATTTAGAAAAGACAGTTAGAAAAACCAGGGAGATTGAGACAGTTAAAAAGCTACAAACCTTTCTGCGGGGAAATAAAGCAGAAAACCAGTCAGCTGGTGTAAACTGAGTATCTAAAGGAAAAGGTAGTATTCACATTTTAAAGGAAGAGACCTGAAGAATTCCCTTAAAGTAAACCATGCAAGTGAACACACTTTTTGAACCATATTGCTTTTGCCTTCCACGTGTTAAAAAAACGTTGGTCTTCAAGAGACTCAAACTGCAACAAGTGTGCGTAAGTGGCTCTGTGGAAAAACGGTTGCAAGACATGACAGGGAAGGCTCTGGAATTAAGCTCACAAGGAACCAATACGAGTGGAAGGATTTTCCTGTGTGCACTTACTGAACTACAAGCTATTCAAGGAGCTGCCGAAGAGTCATGTAATGCAATAGTCAGCTTAAAGGGAAACCAATAAAAATTTAGGTAGACGTTGGTACTTGGGTCACTGTAATTCTACCAAGCTGGTACCAAAACCTGAAACCAATTCGTGAGCTCTCCAGGTCGATTAAGCCGCTAATGTGTCCATATAAGCAGAAACTGGATCCCCTAGAAAACTCTAAAGCCGATTTACAAGTGCTTGTGCTAATTTATAAATGCAGGGAAGAGGGTCAGTGGAATCACTGAAGCTGGTTAACAGAATGAAAAGTCCAGGCAACGGTGACTGCAAGAGTCATGGGGCAGAGAAATAACCCAAGTTGTTGAGAAAAGTTTGGTATCATGAAAGACAGTTACAAAACCACACTCAACAAAGATGTTTAACCCTTTGTAAAGTAACTGTTTCAAGGAAAGAGCCTCTTCCGCTTAATCCGAAGATCTAAGACGAACTTGCCGGCTGAGTGCTTGAAACGGGCACCAAATCCAGAGTCGACAAACCCACTGAGAGATGATCACCCATGCTAGTAATTTCCAAGAGTTGTGAAAAGGTTGGGGTCTGCGTAAGTAGGATGAGTAGGTTAAGAGTGAGAACCAACCTTGAGTAGGTGTGCAGGTTCCATTGTATTTGCAGAACATGACGCTAACTTGGCATTGTGGCAAATCAAGCCAGCGTGGAAATAGAGACCAATGACGACATTTATCGCACTTTGTCGGAAACCCTTCTGTGTCAATGTCCAATCTTCTGGCATCAGTTGTGGGTAACCAAACTCCAGGATATCGTGAGTCACATCCCAGATGGATTTGTGGGTATAGAATGCAACGAAGATGGTGTCTCTCCATTGTAAAGACCAGCAAGAAGAGAATAAAGGTCAGAAGCTTTTCTTATCCATCTATTCCTTGATTGCACTCACTTAAGCCATGTTGGTGCCAAAACAATACGAAAATGTAGCTGAAGTTTTGCATAATAACGGAGTTAATTTTCCCTATTGCATATTCTTTCCACCAACATGACAGCCGTGACGTCAGATGCAATCAGAGAGTTATCTTGTGTGACATTGTGTGACTTGTGACGTGTGACTTGTGTGACATTTTGACAAGTGTGAATTCATCACAGACCGGGTCAAGTTCCTTGGACAAGTCATCAGCACAAATGGAATCCTGACTGGTCCTAAAAAGTTTCAAAAGTTTGCAGAGCTACCACCTCTGCAGAATCTGTACAAAGTACTAAGACTATTTCTGGCAAGGGTAAACCAATAAGCAAGTTTTGAGATCACCTTGCAGAAAAGACAAAGAGCACCAGAGACCTCAGTCACAAGGGGAAACAGAAGGAACTGGGGAAGCGAGTTGCAGAAAGCATTCGTGCAAATCAAACCTTACCTCCTGTGAGTCCTAGTCCTGGCCAAGGAGACCAAAGTAGCGGCAGATGCGTCACCTTACGGCCAAGGCAGGCTAAGCCCTCAGACAATTCCTGGAGACCAGTATCATTTCAAGTGGCTCTGGGAGTCTAAGAGACTCTGACTCGTAGGAGTAAATCAGGGTCAAGGCAGCCGTCCTGAAAACAGACCACAAGCCTCCTTAGCACCTCTGCTGAGTACCTCGCACTGGGTCAACTTCCTCCGCGGATCAACACATTTGACACATTTGGTTCGTAGTTCTGCTAAGAACTCACACTCTGCCATGCAACTTTCAGGGATTTAAAATAAGACTTATGAGATTCCACCACAAAGAGATCAAGCATATTACAGGAAGCAAGTTGTTCGTATCTGGTGCAATTTGAGGCTTTAAGTATAGAAACAAGCCCACACGTGGTTTATAGGTCGCAAGCGAGAGATAACGGCACACACCGGAAGTGTTTTTCTCCGTGTTACCTTTTTTTCATACCCAAGGGTTCATCAACTGATGAAGATGCAAGACGAATACCCAGTCTGCAGCCCAGTCCAGAAGATCCAGTAGAGAACAAAGCAGAGAGCGGTGCATTAATGCCTTTGCAAACTGACATTGCAAAGGTGCCACCCTTAACATCTATTTTAGCAACTATACCAAGTCTTAAAGTTAGAGAAAACCATTAAGCTTTTATAGTAGTCTCTAGAATAGTAACGTGATCCAGGATTGTTTCTTGTAAAATTGTCCTCGCGAGCAAACAGGTGAGATGTCGAGTTGTTATGTGAGTCATACATAATGTGCTTGAAGATAAACGCAGGTTAGTTACTTTAAAGACAAGTTTGTTTGGCGTGTGTGGTCTATATTGACAGGAATGATCACCGAAGCGAGTCTGAGGAAAATGCTTCATATTTTGCACATTTCAACATTTCCACTGCTACAAAAGAAATGATTTAAGAGATGTCTTTGTTTCTCCGTTGTTGTTTATCAAAACATTGGGACCAGAAAATTGTCCAGATAATTGCATCCACATAATGTAGGTTCCACTGCACTCAACTTTAATGCCATTGAAGGGTTAATAAACTAGTGTTGCAATATAATACATGGTCCTGGTTAGTACTTCTTAATCAAGAAGGCTGTGGAAGATCTAAGCATTTGCAGACGTTATTACAAAGGTAGCCGGTAGTTGAATCTTTGTCCTTTCGCATGGTAGTCGCTCAAATAAATGAATGATAGATGCCTATTACCAAATAACAAATTCCCTGTGAAAACGTTTCTTAACCGAGATTTAGGAACTTGTGATTTTTAAGAATCTGAACAAAAGTCTTAGCTGCATTCTTTGAATATCTCCAGAGACCTGAACAGATCCTTGAGGAATCTTGCAAATCTTTGCCCTGATGTACCTTTTTTTCACTAACTCCTCGAAAGATTAAGGAATTATGCAAGAACTTTTAGAAGCTGATTTTTAAAGCCCCGTGCAAAGGGACACAGCGTTGTTGGGTGTTTCATGTTGCGTCCGCTTGTACACCATGTTGCATGTTGTTGCACGAAGTTTGAAACTGGTCAAACTTTTGAGCCAACAACTCCCAACTTTTTTTTTGTTCCGTGATCGCCGAAGCGTAGTGCAGAAAATGTTGGATCCGTTTGTACAGCTATTCCAACATTGTTGGGTCACGCACGCGCATTGTACATATGGTCTCCATGGAGACAGTAACGCATTAACATGGCAGCCGAATTTTGTAAGTTTACAATGTCAAGGTGGTTTCCTTCCCATAATACACTGCACGTCCTTACTTTGTTGGGACTTTTTTCGTTCGTTTGCACACAACTGCCGACAACATCCAACATTTGCCGAAGCAACATCTCCCAATAATGTTGGGAGCTGTTGCGTCTGTTTACACGGGGCATAAGAGATCTTTGGTAGGTCTTCAAAGTGGTACTATGATCAAAAAATCATTTTCTTTTTTTTCTTCAGATTTTGAAAGCGTGTTCGCTTAACACCTAACTGGCAATATTTTGAGCTTTGAGTTTTATCCAAAGGCTGTTTATTTTGACTGTAAGTTTTGGATTTCGTGGTCCGCCATTACTCACGTTCAAAACTGGCCGATTGGACCTCAGAGGGTTGGATCTAGAGAAAATGACGTCATTTACTCACTAGCCTAAAATTTCAGCGTGTAAACGCAATTTATGCAAAACACGGGTTGAAAAGTCTGAAAGCCCGAAACTCCCGTGCTGCATATTAATTAGGCCGCGTACACACGCATTCCATTCTTAAACTAGTGAGTGTTTGACGTCATTTTCTCCTCGACCCAGCTCTCTCAAGATTTTAAAGTTAGTAATGGCGGACCAATAAATAAGAAAATTCCAGCAAAAATAAACAGGTGTCTTTTTAAAATCAGAACTTAAAACTTGGGTGAGTTAGTGTTTGGTCGTAGTACCACTTTAAAGATCCGTATCAACGATCCTGCGAGGCTTTTCAAGAAGAATGTTCATAGGGTTTAATGTGACCCAATGCAAATACATATATGTAACCTCGAAAAAAT
>NC_090880.1:41633526-41673526 GCF_036669935.1 Montipora foliosa | reverse complement strand
TTGTAAGATCGCGCGCGCTTTAAATTCAACGGCGATTTCAAAATATGTAACACTGAAGATGACGGATGTACCGTGGAAACATGTCTGGAAAATTAAAGAAAGTTGTTATGTTTATACGACTAGCTATTAATATTATTTTTAAGTTACGCACTGTTGGATGCTATTAAGTGACAAAAGGCAGTAATTTCTTTTGTGCGTCCTCTTTTTATTCTAAAGCCGTTTAATTCACTTCAGAGAGGATTTGTTCTGTGAATAGATGAGGATAGCCCCTTTTGGATAGGCGGGACGTGAAGTTGCATATATTCTCTTCGAATGTCTTTCGAGAAGAGTTTGTTCTAAGTAGTTATATATGGGGTTTCTCTTTTTAAAAAAGCCTTTCCTTACTCCTGGAGGGTGGCAGGAACCAAAATTTGTATATTGAATTTTTTCTGTTGGCTTAAAATGCGTCGTACATCAAGGATATTTTCTTTTCGATACCACGATAATGCCCAAGACATAGCTTCCAGCACCGACTGAAATTTCCGATGAGTATGTTATGTTTCAATTGAAGTTCTGTGGGCTAAATTTTAAAGTGGCTGTCCAATGAAGTTTTTTGCCTCGAAATATACTTTCGAAATGTCTGCTTGTCTGCTGATCATATGAAAATGAGCGCACCGTCAGCTTCTTGGGAGACCATGCCAGCCCCTGGCTGAAAGAGTAACCGACGTTAAATAAAAGTACCTTTAATTAGTTGATGAGAAATTAATCCTCTTTTATGGAAAGCCATAACTTTCCGTATGTAATCTATATTCCTTTGGTCTTGAAGTATTGTCTTGATGTTTTGGAGTTTTGTCATAGTGTACTGTGGCAATATTATTATGTGGTGTGGTTTTATTTTGTGGTGAGGTTTGTCATTAAGTGGTGTGGTTTTGTCATTATGTGACGATAATTTGCTGGTTATCTGTTATGTTTCCATTATGATGTGTTGAGGTCTTCTTATAACGTGCTCTGTTTATAATTACATAATGCACCGATTAAGTCGAAACTTCAACATCCCCCCATCCCGGGCAAACCCCGGGCATTTGACTATCTTCTGTGCTCGGGGGGTGGGGTATTTGATCTTTGCCTATGTTGGGTGGGGAAAATTGAAGCGAAGAGTCAAGTTTCAAATGATTTTTTTTTTTTTCGGGCGCCAAAGTCGCTAACAGCCACAAAACACGTGTTTGAACGAGATGGAAGAGTTTAAAGGGAGGGATATAGCATTTGTGAGCGATTGGCTTACACAAAAAAGTTAAGGTCTTCAAAAGTCGGGGACAGACAGATAAATCTGACGACAGGATAGGGTATTTGAACACTATTTTGGCCCGAGGGGGAGGGAATTTGAACGATCCAATCTTCAAAAGTTCAAATGCCCGTGGTCACAGCACGTCAAAGAAAGACCTCAACACGTCATGATGGAAACACGACACGTAACCATCAAACCTCTTCACATAATGACAAAACCTCACCACATAATGACAAAACCACACCACATAATGCCAAAACCACACCATAAGACAAAGTTATGGCTTTCCGTACTCTTTGGAATTTCCGACATTCGAATGGAAGATCTAAAGTTTTCCAAAGTTTTCTATATTTTCTGAAAATCTCTCCGAAAAATGAGCAAGTATAGATCCTGTTAATAGAGGGGTAGAACTACACAACTCAAAACATGAGAAATCCATCCACTAAATAACATCGATAAACGTACCTTATGGGTGATTTTACAAACTGTTAACTTCAAGAAACGACGAGCGGCGAAAGTATATTAGAATTCTACTAAACGTAACAACACTAGAACGAAGGGAATATTAAAAAAAACTCTCGCAAAAAGAGACTGGCTTAAAACGAAATAAAGTGACAAAGGAAAACTATTTACATACGAAATGAACTAAGAGGTGTTGATATGAACAAAGGCAAACGGTGAAAAAGTGAGAAGAAAAACGAAAAAAACGGCGTTAACTGGGCAAAAAAAGGAAAAAAAGTGAAATCAAAAGGGGGTGAATTAGGTATTTCGCTGTAACAGATCCACTTAATTTCATGCAGCTTTTGAAGTCGTATTTGTCAGTGGCATGAAGCAATATAGAAGGAATTTATACTTGTTTTTTCCGTGTATAAGGTACGGCCCAAATTTCAACCTGGTCTTCCATAGGCATCCCACGTAATTATCACCATTTCCTAATTTTAAACTTTTGGGGTAAAAAATAAAAATGTTAAATTCACAGTGCATTGTCCATAATGCATGAGCGACAAATACGAAAGATTTAGCACATGTATCTCTTTTATTTCGTTGTTTTTATCAACCCTACTGATAAAGATTCAAATTAGTTTATTTTACAGACGAGAAGATTTCTTTTTTATGTTGACAGTCTCCTTTTGGATTTAAACATGGACACCAGCTCTTTTTTAAAAGCTTTCTTGAAACCATGCTTTTTAAATGCCTTACTCATCTGCTCCAAGGCATCAAGGACTTCCTCCGTCGTAGGTTCTCTTTCGGTAGGATGGTCAGTGTCGCATCTATCTCTTAGACCCATTCTCTCTCTGATCTGGGGAACATCATTCACTTTGAAACCCCCTTTCGTCAGGAAGAAGCCCTGCAGGTCACAAATCTGGCGGTATGTCCCGTCTTGCATATACGCTATGATTTTGTCCAGATCACGAGCAGAGTTCTTCAAATTTTGAACCGTGTATTTAATCACCTCAGCAATCAAATCAGGAACATTGTGACGAACAATGCTGTCCCGAATATGTTCGAATCGTCCAGTTCCATAGGGCACCCACTCTTCCAGAAAACCACTGCATTCAACACTCTTCTCGAGGCCGCATTTAACACCTTCGATGATTTCTTGGCTCGGTTTTGGAGAAAGCCCCACCGTGTTGATACCTGCCTTCTTAATAATGCCAATGTTTCTTACTTCATCTTGAATTACTTGTAGGCATGGTGTTCCGTAAAGCGACGTATTCTTACAAACCAAAAACCCAATGGATGGTACAGCTTTGATGCGGCAAGCAAGTTTTTCCTCACCCCCGGGTGCTATTTCTTTGCAAAAGGTTTTATAATTGATGTGGGGCTTTGCTGCATTGACCTTTTTAAAAGCATCAGAGAATGGATCTGCATATACCACTGCTGAGAACATAAGAAATGTTATGGCCACCATGATGAAACGGACTTTGCATATTTCCATATCTGCGTAAGTAAGAAAAATGTAATATTGATATCGTGTATGCTGTACTTGTTATATAGTACTGTTCTCGCTTTCTGTCTGACGTTAGATCTTTGCTTTTGGGAGCAAACTGATCGATATATACGTCCATAGACTGAGGGGCAATACAAGATCAGGACTCATATACGGACCGACAGAGAGCTAATTTCGCTCGATGTAGCAACTGATTTACAGAATCACATTCACACACACATTCAACAACTTTTTCTGCTCTGGATACTAAATGCAAATTTTTAATCATTTTGCCTGAGAGAAGCATCGTTGTAGAGTGATAAAACCAACTTTCAGCCGAGCATTCTCCAGGTGGAATAAAAAACTTGTAGAAAACTGGGCGGACTGTTCATTTATCAAAAATCAAGAGAAGCTATGATCCTCGCAGTTATGAACGCAATTTTAGCAATTTGCGTTGTAAAGCCTCAAAAATTCAGGAATTCAACGGGGTTTGAACCCGTGATCTCGCGATACCGGCGCGATGCTCTAACTGAGCTATGAAGTCACTGACGTTAGGAGGTGGTCATTTGTGGGTTCTAATGTTGCCGTCATGACTGAATCAACGAATGAAATGATATATGAAAGGAATCATATATTGAACCGCGGATATGAAATCAAGTGAACCTATGATCGTTCATACTGAATTGCGAGGATCATAGGTTCACTTGATTTCTTATCCGCAGTTCAATGCATGATTCCTTTCATATATCATTTCATTCGTTGATTCATTCGTCACGGGAACATTAGAACCCACAAATGACCAGCTCCCAACGTCAGTGACATCATAGCTCAGTTGGTTAGAGCGTGGCACCGGTATCGCGAGGTCACGGGTTCAAACCCAGTTGAAGTCCTGAAATTTTCAGGCTTCTCTATGGTAAAAAGGTAAAGTCACTGCTTACGAACCAGAGGGCCCATCAGGCCGGCGCTTATCTCCGGTTTCCGTAGCATGAAGCGACTAGGAGTATTTATACTCCCCCCTGGATGGGATGCTAGTCCATCGCAGGATTACCCCCAGTTTTTCACCGGTACCCATTTATACACCTGAGTGGAGAGAGGCACCGTGAGAGTAAAGTGTCTTACCCAAGAACACAACACAATGTCCCCAGCCAGGACCCAAACCCGGACCACTCGATCCGGAGTCGAGCACTCTAACCATGAGGCCACCGCGCCTCCCACTGGCTTCTCTACGCAATTGCTAATATTGCGTTCATAACTGCGAGGATCATAGCTTCACTTGACTTCATAGCCGTCATTCATTCATCAAAAACTCGTCTAAAATCATGGGCCAAAGGTTTTCAACTGGCACGAACAAGCAGGAGTTCCAGACATCAGTGGCATTTTTATAGCGTTTTGTACAAGTACAATATAACTAACTCGAATAACCTACGTGTACATTCAATTGGCTTATCGAACAAAAACAAACGAGCGAGAATTTTCATTGGCTTAGCGAACGCGGATGCAAACAACGTCATCTCTCCAAGGAACGTTCTGGAAAACGATCGGCATTTCACTTTGACGTCATTTGAAATAGAGTAATGTGATTAGGTAATCAAAATGTTTACTGCCCATATTAGGAGTTTCCTTGGCGGGAATAAGGAGAGGCTTTGTGTTAATCTTGCCAAACATTGGTCCGTGAAACAAAGTGTAAACACTTTTTCAAGGTCATAAGAAAGTCGCTCTATATCTCTTGGTAAATGAATCGAGCGGGAAATTAAAGCACACCATGAAGTCAAGTGGGCCGTTCTCCAGAATGCGGCCTGCAAAGCGCAAATACTATCTGAGAGACATAATCTTGAATATCACTTGTTGCCGTAGAGAGTTATTTATGCTGTTTCCTGCTAGAATATACTTTTTCTCTGTTCTGGTGCTTTTAATCAGATTCAAAGACAATTAAATTTCAGGGTTTGTATAGGACATGGAATTAGAAATTCGTGAGAATACGAATTTGCTATTCTTTGTTTTTGGTAAGTGAAAAGAAGGAGGGATGAAATGTACTCCATGAATGATCCCTCAGCAGAGACAATTTTCTGA
The DNA here is from genome assembly GCF_036669935.1 of Montipora foliosa. Classification (NCBI taxonomy): domain Eukaryota; kingdom Metazoa; phylum Cnidaria; class Anthozoa; order Scleractinia; family Acroporidae; genus Montipora; species Montipora foliosa. Next base: position 41,668,262 of record NC_090880.1, on the reverse strand, counting down.
AAAGTTTGGAAAGCAAAACATTCAGCATTGGTTGAACCCTAAAATTTATTATTTTTCTTCCCTTTTATGTTGATCCTTTTTGTTTTAACTACATCACAATAATCAATAATATTATAAATATTCCTGTCTGATTAACTGTCTTAACAGGGTCACATATACTTTTTTGTGAAAACGTGATTGCTACTACCGTATTTCTCGTTCTGTGCGGCGTGATTGAAGCTTGTATTTATTCGTTATTCATCCGGAATTTCTAATTTCATGATCTTTTAGCGTCAGATGTGATCGCCTTCCTCACTGGGTCTGATATTCAAATGTTCTTTCTAGGTAGCAAAGCATCTGAACTATTATAAATTGATCTCCATAAATAGTAAGAAAAAAGAAAAATCGTAACGAGAAATTCTTGGCTATGGACATTTTCTGTTTTCCTTCTAGTCCTCGAACTGATGAGAACAATAACGAAGGAATCTCATTGTATGTTTGCAGCAAGAAATGTTGTGGAATTGTTTTGTTTTATCTCAGTCAATTTGTGTAGTACGTTTCAAGTTGTTTTTAATAACTTTCAATGACTATTTTCTGTTTTTTAATTATCTAATAGACATAAAAAAGAAAGTAAGCAAGTTTGCCATAGTGGTGATTCGGATGATCACTGGCGTTGGGTAATCAGCTGTTTTCGTCCAAAAACAGGCACACATTAGTAAGTTTTTAAAGATAACTGACCTACCTTCTTCGTTGATTTTCCTTCCTTCCGACAACGGAACAGACAAACTGATTGGTGTTTATATCTGCCTCTTTCCCAACAAAGAAGTAATATATGCACCTGTATCACCTGTCGGGTTCACGCGAAAAATGTTGCCATTTACGCTCGGATCATTGCTTGAGAGCAAATTCAATTAATCACCACTTATTTGTCAAAAACAGCTAAATGGGGGCTACGGGGCCACTTGTGATACCTGCATTCACATGATATGAATATAATTATCAGGAAAAGCTTTCCTGGGTGTCCTAATCTTAGACTACATCGCCATACGGGAAACTTTTTATTGGAGGAGCAGAAGATCATTTGCCCGAATGGAACTTGTTGGTCACAGATGCAAGAAGATGATTCTTTCATTTTGTGCATGACTTCAAGTTAATTCCCCATAGACCTTATTCATAAATGAGGGTCACATTTATAATTCTTTTGTCCACGTGCAAAATTAGCCTACCAAGCCTCATTTTAGAGCAAGAATTCTTTTCAATTCACTGTATGGTATAGAGGCTTGGTAGGCTAATTTGCACTTCTACAAAAGAATTATAAATTGGCCGCCATTTATGAATACGGTCTATACCGTAAGAGCAGGGGCGTTCAAAATAGTGCAAACATTTTCTGTAAATCGACATCAACATTTGTAAAAAATACAAAAACATGTAGTGAAAGATACAACGTACTCACTCAAAGAAGAATGAAGAATGATTATCTACGCCCAAATGACTCCAGGCATTAAATAATAAAACAACTATGTCTTCGCCCAAACTGTACATCAGTTTTTCCCGAATAATACTAATTTTTCCCGACTGGGGGGCCGGCAGGTTCTGTTTGAAGGAGCATTAAAAGGCGGTTTTTCTTGCGCAGAGTGCATGAGAAGACACGAAAGGTTTGCACTAGAAGTATTGTTCACACTGTGCTTTCCCTTGTAGGTGGGATCAAATGTGTCACGATCTAATGAGATGAGTTTTCAACGCTGCTAAAAGTAGTATGGATAATATTATGGCCCGTTACTGTAGTCATTGAATCATCATGCCTCTGAATTCCCATGGGAACAAAGGGCCGCCACAACATCCCTCCAACGAACGCGGTTCTGGGAAATCCTCTTCAGCTGGGTCAACGTCTTACCGGCTGCCTTCACCTCAGCTTCAACACTTCTGCGCCAGGTCTGTTTTGGTCGGCCCACTTTCCGCTTCCCTTGTGGATTCTATAGTTATTGAATAGGCCATTCATTTGATTACAAGTTGTCTTGAGTTCCGAGGAAGATGGCGCCGAAGAAGGTTTCTCGCCATTTACTAGCGTAAAGTGATGACTTGTGTCCGCATTGCGACTGGTATGTTCTCCACTTCGACGCCGACGCGATATAAATGATCGTCTTTAGAGACTATTTAAAACTGTTTTACGACCCCCAAAATCATTGTACTTACACGAAGAATGCGATGTCCCATGACTTCTGAAAGTTTTCGTATACGTTATTTATCAGAAGAGCTATTAGAAGAAAAACGTTTTCACTTACTTATCCACGGCCCTAATGACACTAGAATGCGTGCAAATCGAGAAAACTTAATTTAAGTCGGATAGTTTTAATTATACGCGATTTATTTATCGAACTTTTTTACTGCATGAGGTCAACACTGAACAAAGCTTAAAACAGATATCTGCGGACTGGAATGAAGGAAATAGTTCTGTTCAATTCTGTTTTGCAGGACATCTACATTTAAATTAAAAGAAAGATGAAGGGAAATAAATGATAACTAAAGTAACGTTGCCTAATTGGTAGAAATCAAAGAAAACCGTTGTTTCTAATTGTGATTTTTTTTGTTGTATTGTAGGTTTGCAAAATATGTTGTTCTTTGTAGTTGTGTGTCGTAGCACGAGTCAACCACGAGTCAGGTTCAATTTTCGTTAAGTTTTCTTTCTTTAAGTCAACTTTAAAATTACCAGGCTTCAAACTCCTGTGAAAGGAGAACTAAGATCGCATGGTGGTAGTTTTGTCAAGGCGAGGCAGACAACATCATAAAGTTTGCCACGACTTGGCACACCAAGCAGCTGTGGACTCCTCTCCTCACGAACCAGCCTACGATTTGATCAGAGTTGGTTTGATTTGATTTTTGTGACGGTAGTGCAGTGTCGGCAACTAGTGCGCCAGCGCTAAATGCAGTTGATATTTTTAAAATAAAGTTTATTGTTATTACCAATCATGCGTAATCAACTTGGATTTCACTGTCCTTTCTTGTTACGTGGTCCTGTGTTTTGTCCCAACTAATGTCTTTCACCTGATTCGTCTGATTCGCGGCCAATGATCTTCGAAATAACCGAGTGCAATCGTGCGGTTTTTGTTTTGTCTTTTTTTAACGCTGAGATTTTCAAAGATACAACATACCACATAGTGAGACTCTAGGTTGACTTTCAACACCTGACTCGTGCTGCAACACAAATCTACTCTGGAATAATTTGTAATGTTATTACCTACTAAATTTTCCTTGCACTCCTTTTATCTTCGTGGTATATTCTTGTACATACTTTACTTAAACGTAGAAATAAACCTAAAAATATGACTGGTATTACATAACTATGCTTCTATGCTTACAAAGTGATATCCGCGATATGAATTTTCTGTTTTCTCACTGATCCCATTTTGTGCAAAGCTTTAACCCTTCCACCGTCGAGGGCTTCCCAATTGACGAGTAAAATCGTCTGGCGTTAGACAGAGTAAAATTTTTAAGTGTCAACTGGCGTTTTTGGCGGTGAAAGATTTAAGCAGTTTTCCACTGCTCATTAAAAATAAATCGACGCCTGAAAGGACTTGCGGTTTATGCCTTAAAGCTCTTCCCAAAATCAACAACAACAGGGTTGAATTCCTCTGGCCTAGAGCTTTTTTTTGGGGACTACGTTGCTCCACCCAGTGCCATGAGATCATTGAGAAGGAAACCTTTTAAATGCATGTGGCATAAGGCTCGCCAACACTTTTCTCTGAACCGCCATGCTCCGGCTTGTATGCCTCAACTCGCATGGTAGTTCAGAGAAGTGTCCCGCGAGCTGACTCACACTATGCTACTAAGGCAGATCTTTTCAAGGTGGAAATACAGGGTGCTTTTCATTATGCCAAAGATTCCGGAAATTTCGGTCGGAAATCAAATGGAAAGTTCCGTTTCGGTTTCTTCCGACCGGAATATTCGGGATCGGTTGGAATATTCCGACCGAAATTCGCCGTTCCATTTTTGACAAACCGGTTCTTTGCCCTAATTAGGGAATTCGGAAAAGGAATAAAAAGTGGCAAGAACCATTCCTATTGGTTGGTCCGGTTTAATTGGAAAATGTCGTTCCATTTTCCTTCAGTATTCCCACTTATGTCTGAGCGGTCGGTTTGGCATAATGGAAAGCACCCACATCCTGTTGCAGTCAGCATATTCGTCTCGGCTGCATGGTGAAGCGTTGTAAAAATACTTTTTTCATAAAACCAATGAAATTGTGTCAGAAGGCAAAGTGGTACTTGACTTTTTGTGACCACACCAAACATCACTTGTGGTCACCCAACGCAGAAATTACTTTTGGTTATGGAACAAATTTTTTTTTGGCCCTAGATAGATAGATACTTTATTATCACCTTAGCTTGCAGTTATAACTGAATTGATAAGGTTAACATTACATAATTTAAAAAAAATAATTCAGTAAGTAAAATATTTTAACTATTATGATACATTAAGATAGATCTAGGACTGTTGTTACAACTATGAAAACCAAGGGAAAAGAAAAAAATAAATAAATAAATATATAAAAATATATATACACATATAAAATTATAAACTATAAGGTACTAAATGGAGAATTGACTAATGGTATTCGTTATATAAATAAAGAAAGTTTATTTAGAGTCATAAATCCTAGCGCTAGCGTTTTTAAAGGTATTACTGAACCTATTAGTCTTACACAAGGGCGTTGCAAAAACCCTTGGTTTACGCAGGGTTACTGAAGGATGATTAGTTTCCCTCTCAGTTTCGATGTGAGTCCATTTGCTTTACTACTAGTAATAGTTCTCACAACATCTACCCCCGGTTTGAATATCAATGTCTATTCTGTAATGAACCTTACAAAGTAAAGACAATTACCATGGCATTTAATTTAAAGTTTAGTAAGTACGACTATGTCTTTTTAGGGATTTGTTCTCCTATATGAAATAATGGGAGGATTTCTGTTTATTTCCCAAAGTCGTGGTTGATTTTCTATCAAATGCCAGAAGGCTATTAATATTATTTTTAAGTTACGCACTGATGGATGCTATTAAGTGACAAAAGGCAGTAATTTCTTTTGTGCGTCCTCTTTTTATTCTAAAACCGTTTAATTCACTTCAGAGAGGATTTGTTCTGTGAACAGATGAGGATAGCCCCCTTTGGATAGGCGGGACGTGAAGTTGCATATATTCTCTTCGAATGTCTTTCGAGAAGAGTTTGTTCTAAGTAGTTATATATAGGGCTTCTCTTTTTAAAAAAGCCTTTCCTTACTCCTGGAGGGTGGCAGGAGCCAAAATTTGTATATTGAATTTTTTCTGTTGGCTTAAAATGCGTCGTACATCAAGGATATTTTCTTTTCGATACCACGATAATGCCCAAGACATAGCTTCCAGCACCGACTGAAATTTCCGATGAGTATGTTATGTTTCAATTGAAGTTCTGTGGGCTAAATTTTAAAGTGGCTGTCCAATGAAGTTTTTTGCCTCGAAATATACTTTCTAAGTGTCTGCTTGTCCGCTGATCATATGAAAATGAGCGCACCGTCAGCTTCCTGCGAGACCATGCCAGCCCCTGGCTGAAAGAGTAACCGACGTTAAATAAAAGTACCTTTAATTAGTTGATGAGAAATTAATCCTCTTTTATGGAAAGCCATAACTTTTCGTATGTAATCTATATTCCTTTGGTCTTGAAGTATTGTCTTGATGTTTTGGAGTTTTGTCATAGTGTACTGTGGCAATATTATTATGTGGTGTGGTTTTATTTTGTGGTGAGGTTTGTCATTAAGTGGTGTGGTTTTGTCATTATGTGACGATAATTTGCTGGTTATCTGTTATGTTTCCATTATGATGTGTTGAGGTCTTCTTATAACGTGCTCTGTTTATAATCCCATAATGCACCGATTAAATCGAAACTTTAATATCCCCCCATCCCGGGCAAACCCCGGGCATTTGACTATCTTCTGTGCCCGGGGGGGTGGGGAATTTGATCTTTGCCTATGTTGGGTGGGGAAAATTGAAGCGAAGAGTCAAGTTTCAAATGATTTTTTTTTTCGGGCGCCAAAGTCGCTAACAGCCACAAAACACGTGTTTGAACGAGATGGAAGAGTTTAAAGGGAGGGATATAGCATTTGTGAGCGACTGTCTTACAAAAAAGTTAAGGTCTTCAAAAGTCGGGGACAGGCAGATAAATCCGACGACAGAGAAGGGCATTTGAACACTATTTTAGCCCGAGAGGGCGGAAATTTGAATGATCCAATCTTCAAAAGTTCAAACGCCCGTGGTCACAGCACGTCAAAGAAAGACCCCAACACCATGATGGAAACACGACACGTAACCATCAAACCTCTTCACATAATGACAAAACCACACATAATGCCAAAACCACACCACAAGACGAAGTTATGGCTTTCCGTACTCTCTGGAATTTCCGACATTCGAATGGAAGATCTAAAGTTTTCTATATTTTCTGACTGAAAATCTCTCCGAAAAATGAGCAAGTATAGACCTGTTAATAGAGGGGTAGAACTACACATCTCAAAACATGAGACATCCAGCTACTAAATAACATCGATAAACGTACCTTATCGGTGATTTTACAAACTGTTAACTTCAAGAAACAACGAGCGGCGAAAGTATATTACAATTCTACTAAATGTAACAACACTAGAACAAAGGGAATATTTAAAAAAACTCTCGCAAAAAGAGACTGGCTTAAAATTAAAAGGAAATAAAGTGACAAAGGAAAACTATTTACATACGAACTATTTACATATGAACAAAGGCAAACGGTGAAAAAGTGAGAAGAAAAACGAAAAAAACGGCGTTAACTGGGCAAAAAAAGGAAAAAAAGTGAAATCAAAGGGGGTGAATTAGATATTTCGCTGTAACAGATCCAGTTAATTTCATGCCAGGGGGAGTTAAAAACTCAGCAGCTTTTGAAGTTGTATTTGTCAGTGGCATCAAGCAATATAGAAGGAATTTATACTTGTTTTTTCCGTGTATAAGGTACGGCCCAAATTTCAACCTGGTCTGCCATAGGCATCCCACGTAATTATCACCATTTCCTAATTTTAAACTTTTGGGGTAAAAAATAAAAAATGTTTAATTGACAGTGCAATGTCCATAATGAGCGACAAATACCAAAGATTTAGCACATGTATCTCTTTTATTTCGTTGTTTTTATCAACCCTACTGATAAAGATTCAAATTAGTTTATTTTACAGACGAGAAGATTTCTTTTTTATGTTGACAGTCTCCTTTTGGATTTAAACATGGACACCAGCTTTTTATTAAAAGCTTTCTTGAAACCATGCTTTTTAAATGCCTTACTCATCTGCTCCAAGGCATCAAGGACCTCCTCGGTCGTAGGTTCTCTTTCGGTAGGATGGTCAGTGTCGCATCTATCTCTTAAACCCATTCCCTCTCTGATCTGGGGAACATCATTCACTTTGAAACCCCCTTTCGTCAGGAAGAAGCCCTGCAGGTCACAAATCTGGCGGTATTTCCCGTCTTGCATATACCCTATGATTTTGTCCAGATCACGAGCAGAGTTCTTCAAATTTTGAGGCGTGTATTTAATCACCTCAGCAATCAAATCAGGAACCTTGTGACGAACAATGCTGTCCCGAATATGTTCGAATCGTCCAGTTCCATAGGGCACCCACTCTTCCAGAAAACCACTGCATTCAACACTCTTCTCGAGGCCGCATTTAACACCTTCGATGATTTCTTGGCTCGGTTTTGGAGAAAGCCCCACCGTGTTGATACCTGCCTTCTTAATAATGCCAATGTTTCTTACTTCATCTTGAATTACTTGTAAGCATGGTGTTCCGTAAAGCGACGTATTCTTACAAACCAAAAACCCAATGGATGATACAGCTTTGATGCGGCAAGCAAGTTTTTCCTCACCCCCGGGTGCTATTTCTTTGCAAAAGGTTTTATAATTGATGTGGGGCTTTGCTGCATTGACCTTTTTAAAAGCATCAGAGAATGGATCTGCATATACCACTGCTGAGAACATAAGAAATGTTATGGCCCCCATGATGAAACGGACTTTGCATATTTCCATATCTGCGTAAGTAAGAAAAATGTAATATTGATATCGTGTATGCTGTACTTGTTCTATCGTACTGTTCTTGCTTCCTGTCTGACGTTAGATCTTTGCTTTTGGGAGCAAACTGATCGATATATACGTCCATAGACTGAGGGGCAATACAAGATCAGGACTCATATACAGACCGACAGAGGGCTAATTTCGCTCGATGTAGTAACTGATTTACAGAATCACATTCACACACACATTCAACAAACTTTTCTGCTCTTGATACTAAATGCAAATTTTAAATCATTTTGCCTGAAAGAAGCATCGTTGTAAAGTGATAAAACCAACTTTCAGCCGAGCATTCTCCAGGTGGAATAAAAGACTTGTAGAAAACTGGGCGGACTGTTCATTTATCAAAAATCAAGTGAAGCTATGATCCTCGCAGTTATGAACGCAATTTTAGCAATTTGCGTAGTGAAGCCTCAAAAATTCAGGAATTCAACGGGGTTTGAACCCGTGATCTCGCGATACCGACGCGATGCTCTAACTGAGCTATGAAGTCACTGACGTTAGGAGCTGGTCATTTGTGGGTTCTAATGTTGCCGTCATGAATGAATCAACGAATGAAATGATACATGAAAGGAATCATATATTGAACCGCGGATATGAAATCAAGTGAACCTATGATCGTTCATACTGAATTGCGAGGATCATAGGTTCACTTGATTTCTTATCCGCAGTTCAATGCATGATTCCTTTCATATATCATTTCATTCGTTGATTCATTCATCACGGGAACATTAGAACCCACAAATGACCAGCTCCCAACGTCAGTGGCATCATAGCTCAGTTGGTTAGAGCGTGGCACCGGTATCGCGAGGTCACGGGTTCAAACCCAGTTGAAGTCCTGAAATTTTCAGGCTTCTCTACGGTAAAAAGGTAAAGTCACTGCTTACGAACCAGAGGGCCCATCAGGCCGGCGCTTATCTCCGGTCTGCGTAGCATGAAGCGAGTAGGAGTATTTATACTCCCCCTTGGATGGGATGCTAGTCCATCGCAGGATTACCCCCAGCATTTCACCGGTACCCATTTATACACCTGGGTGGAGAGAGGCACCGTGAGAGTAAAGTGTCTTACCCAAGAACACGACACAATGTCCCCGGCCAGGACCCGAACTCGAACCACTTGATCCGGAGTCGAGCACTCTAACCATGAGGCCACCGTGCCTCCCACAGGCTTCTCTACGCAATTGCTAATATTGCGTTCATAACTGCGAAGATCATAGCTTCACTTGACTTCATAGCCGCACTTCAATATATGATTCCTTTCATATATCATTTCATTCGTTCATCAAAAACTCGTCTAAAATCATGGGCCAAAGGTTTTCAACTGGCACGAACAAGCAGGAGTTCCAGACATCAGTGGCATTTTTATAGCGTTTTGTACAAGTACAATATAACTAACTCGAATAACCGACGTGTAAATGCCTTTTACTGACCTCGTTTTCTCGATCCGTACTGGAAGTTACGACACCATTTCTTTTCCACTTCAATTAATGGCCCGAGTGCTTACCATAAACTGAAGTATAAAAACAAAGTCCCGTAACATTCATTACGGACCTAAAAACACGAGGTGAGTACAATGTTTATTAGAGCGAATTTCGTATGACCTTGAAACAACGTAAACAAAAATGTAAAACATTCAATTGGCTTATCGAACAAAAACAAACGAGCGAGAATTTTCATTGGCTTAGCGAACGCGGATGCAAACAACGTCATCTCTCCAAGGAACGTTCTGGAAAACGATCGGCATTTCACTTTGACGTCATTTGAAATAGATTAATGTGATTAGGTAATCAAACTGTCTACTGCCCATATTAGGAGTTTCCTTGGCGGGAATAAGGAGAAGCTTTGTTTTAATCTTGCCAAACATTGGTCCGTAAAAGAAATTGTGAACACTTTTTCAAGGTCATAAGAAAGTCGCTCTATATCTCGTGGTAAATGAATCGAGCGGGAAAGCACACCATAAAGTCAAGTGGGCCGTTCTCCAGAATGCGGCCTGCAAAGCGCAAATACTATCTCAGAGACATAATCTTGAATATCACTTGTTGCCGTAGAGAGTTATTTATGCTGTTTCCTGCTAGAATATACTTTTTCTCTGTTCTGGTGCTTTTAATCAGATTCAAAGACAATTAAATTTCAGGGTTTGTATAGGACATGGAATTCGGGATATTCGTGGAAATGCGAATTTGCTATTCTTTGTTTTTGGTAAGTGAAAAGAACGAGGGATGAAATGTACTCCATGAATGATCCCTCAGCAGAGACAATTTTCTGAAAAGTTTGGAAAGCAAAACATTCAGCATTGGTTGAACCCTGAAATTTTTTTTTTTTTTTCCCTTTTATGTTGATCCTTTTTGTTTTAACTACATCACAATAATCAATAATATTATAAATATTCCTGTCTGATTAACTGTCTTAACAGGGTCACATATACTTTTTTTGTGAAAACGTGATTGCTACTACCGTATTTCTCGTTCTGTGCGGGGTGATTAAAGCTTGTATTTATTCGTTATTCATCAGGAATTTCTAATTTCATGATCTTTTAACGTCAGATGTGATCGCCTTCCTCACTGGGTCTGGTATTCAAATGTTCTTTCTCGGTAGCAAAGCATCTGAACTATTATAAATTGATCTCCATAAATAGTAAGAAAAAAGAAAAATCGTAACGAGAAATTCTTTTCTGTTTTCTTTCTAGTCCTCGAACTGAGCAGAACAATAACGAAGGCATCTCATTGTATGTTTGCAGCAAGAAATGTTGTGGAATTCTTTTGTTTTATCTCAGTCAATTTGTATAGTACGTTTCAACTTGTTTTTAATAACTTTCAATGATTATTTTCTGTTTTTTAATTATCTAATAGACATAAAAAAGAAAGTAAGCAAGTTTGCCATAGTGGTGATTCGGATGATCACTGGCGTTGGGTAATCAGCTGTTTTCGTTCAAAAACAGGCACAAGTTTAGTTAGTTTTTAAAGATAACTGACCTACCTTCTTCGCTGATTTTCCTTCCTTCCGAAAACGGAACAGACAAACTGATTGGTGTATATATCTCCCTCTTTCGCAACAAAGAAGTAATATATGCACCTGTATCACCTGTCGGGTTCACGCGACAAATGTTGCCATTTACGCTCGGATCATTGCTTGAGAGCAAATTCAATTAATCACCACTTATTTGTCAAAAACAGCTGAATGGGGCCGAGGGGCCACTGGTGATACCTGCATTCACATGATATGAATATAATTATCAGGAAAAGCTTTCCTGGGTGTCCTAATCTACATCGCCATACGGGAAACTTTTTATTGGGGGAGCAGAACATCATTTGCCCGAATGGAACTTGTTGGTCACAGATGCAAGAAGATGATTCTTTCATTTCGTGCATGACTTCAAGTTCATTCCCCATAGACCTTATTCATAAATGGCGGTCACATTTATAATTCTTTTGTCCACGTGCAAATTAGCCTACCAAGCCTCATTTTAGAGCAAGAATTCTTTTCAATTCACTGTATGGTATCGAGGCTTGGTAGGCTAATTTGCACTTCGACAAAAGAATTATAAATCGGCCGCCATTTATGAATACGGTCTATACCGTAAGAGCAGGGGCGTTCAAAATAGTGCAAACATTTTCTGTAAATCGAGATCAACATTTGTAAAAGATACAAAAACATGTAGTGAAAGATACAAGGTACTCACTCAAAGAAGTATGAAGAATGATTATCTACGCCCAAATGACTCCAGGCATTAAATAATAAAACAACTATGTCTTCGCCCAAACGGTACATCAGTTTTTCCCGAATAATACTAATTTTTCCCGACTGGGGGGCCGGCAGGTTCTGTTTGAAGGGGCATTAAAAGGCGGTTTTTCTTGCGCAGAGTGCATGAGAAGACACGAAAGGTTTGCACTGGAAGTATTGTTCACACTGTGCTTTCCCTTGTAGGTGGGATCAAATGTGTCACGGTCTAATGAGATAAGTTTTCAACGCTGCTAAAAGTAGTATGGATAATGTTATGGCCCGTTACTGTAGTCATTGAATCATTATGCCTCTGAATTCCCTTGGGAACAAAGGGCCGCCACAACATCCCTCCAACGAACGCGGTTCTGGGAAATCCTCTTGAGCTGGGTCCACGTCTTACCGGATGCCTTCACCTCAGCGTCAACACTTCTGCGCCAGGTCTGTTTTGGTCGGCCCACTTTCCGCTTCCCTTGTGGATTCTATAGTCATTGAATAGGCCATTCATTTGATTACAAGTTGTCTTGAGTTCCCAGGAAGATGGTGCCGAAGAAGGTCTCTCGCCATTTACTAGCGTAAAGTGGTGACTTGTGTCCGCATTGCGACTGGTATCTTCGACGCCGACGCGATATAAATGATCGTCTTTAGAGACTATTTATAACTGTTTTACGACCCCCAAAATCATTGTACTTACACGAAGAATGCGATGTCCCATGACTTCTGAAAGTTTTCGTATACGTTATTTATCAGAAGAGCTATTAGAAGAAAAACGTTTTCACTTACTTATCCACGGCCCTAATGACACTAGAATGCGTGCAAATCGAGAAAACTTAATTTAAGTCGGAAATCAAAGGGGGTGAATTAGGTATTTCGCTGTAACAGATCCAGTTAATTTCATGCCAGGGGGAGTTAAAAACTCAGCAGCTTTTGAAGTTGTATTTGTCAGTGGCATCAAGCAATATAGAAGGAATTTATACTTGTTTTTTCCGTGCATAAGGTACGGCCCAAATTTCAACCTGGTCTGCCATAGGCATCCCACGTAATTATCACCATTTCCTAATTTTAAACTTTTGGGGTAAAAAATAAAAATGTTTAATTGACAGTGCAATGTCCATAATGAGCGACAAATACCAAAGATTTAGCACATGTATCTCTTTTATTTCGTTGTTTTTATCAACCCTACTGATAAAGATTCAAATTAGTTTATTTTACAGACGAGAAGATTTCTTTTTTATGTTGACAGTCTCCTTTTGGATTTAAACATGGACACCAGCTTTTTATTAAAAGCTTTCTTGAAACCATGCTTTTTAAATGCCTTACTCATCTGCTCCAAGGCATCAAGGACCTCCTCGGTCGTAGGTTCTCTTTCGGTAGGATGGTCAGTGTCGCATCTATCTCTTAAACCAATTCGCTCTCTGATCTGGGGAACATCATTCACTTTGAAACCCCCTTTCGTCAGGAAGAAGCCCTGCAGGTCACAAATCTGGCGGTATTTCCCGTCTTGCATATACGCTATGATTTTGTCCAGATCACGAGCAGAGTTCTTCAAATTTTGAACCGTGTATTTAATCACCTCAGCAATCAAATCAGTAACATTGTGACGAACAATGCTGTCCCGAATATGTTCGAATCGTCCAGTTCCATAGGGCACCCACTCTTCCAGAAAACCACTGCATTCAACACTCTTCTCGAGGCCGCATTTAACACCTTCGATGATTTCTTGGCTCGGTTTTGGAGAAAGCCCCACCGTGTTGATACCTGCCTTCTTAATAATGCCAATGTTTCTTACTTCATCTTGAATTACTTGTAGGCATGGTGTTCCGTAAAGCGACGTATTCTTACAAACCAAAAACCCAATGGATGGTACAGCTTTGATGCGGCAAGCAAGTTTTTCCTCACCCCCGGGTGCTATTTCTTTGCAAAAGGCTTTATAATTGATGTGGGGCTTTGCTGCATTGACCTTTTTAAAAGCATCAGAGAATGGATCTGCATATACCACTGCTGAGAACATAAGAAATGTTATGGCCACCATGATGAAACGGACTTTGCATATTTCCATATCTGCATAAGTAAGAAAAATGTAATATTGATATCGTGTATGCTGTACTTGTTATATAGTACTGTTCTCGCTTCCTGTCTGACGTTAGATCTTTGCTTTTGGGAGCAAACTGATCGATATATACGCCCATAGACTGAGGGGCAATACAAGATCAGGACCCATATACGGACCGACAGAGAGCTAATTTCGCTCGATGTAGCAACTGATTTACAGAATCACATTCACAAACACATTCAACAAATTTTTCTGCTCTGGATACTAAATGCAAATTTTGAATCATTTTGCCTGAGAGAAGCATCGTTGTAGAGTGATAAAACCAACTTTCAGCAGAGCATTCTCCAGGTGGAATAAAAGACTTGTAGAAAACTGGGCGGACTGTTTATTTTTTAAAAATCAAGTGAAGCTATGATCCTCGCAGTTATGAACGCAATTTTAGAAATTTGCGTAGTGAAGCCTCAAAAATTCAGGAATTCAACGGGGTTTGAACCCGTGATCTCGCGATACCGGCGCGATGCTCTAACTGAGCTATGAAGTCACTGACGTTAGGAGCTGGTCATTTGTGTGTTCGATAATGTTGCCGTCAGGAATGAATCAACGAATGAAATGATATATGAAAGGAATCATATATTGAACCGCGGATATGAAATCAAGTGAACCTGTGATCGTTCATACTGAATTGCGAGGATCATAGGTTCACTTGATTTCTTATCCGCAGTTCAATGCATGATTCCTTTCATATATCATTTCATTCGTTGATTCATTCATCACGGGAACATTAGAACCCACAAATGACCAGCTCCCAACGTCAGTGGTATCGCGAGGTCAAGGGTTCAAACCCCGTTGAAGTCCTGAAATTTTCAGGCTTCTCTACGGTAAAAAGGTAAAGGATGGGATGCTAGTCCATCGCAGGATTACCCCCAGCATTTCACCGGTACCCATTTATACACCTGGGTGGAGAGAGGCACCGTGAGAGTAAAATGTCTTGCCCAAGAACACAACACAATGTCCCCGGCCAGGACCCGAACCCGGACAACTCGATCCGGAGTCGAGCACACTAACCACGAGGCCACCGTGCCTCCCACAGGGTTCTCTAGGCAATTGCTAATATTGCGTTCATAACTGCGAGGATCATAGCTTCACTTGACTTCATAGCCGCACTTCAATATTTGATTCCTTTCATATATCATTTCATTCATTCATCAAAAACTCGTCTAAAATCATGGGCCAAAGGTTTTTAACTGGCACGAACAAGGTAAAGGTAAGGTAAAGGTACACGTTATTTAACGTCGGAAGTTCCTTTACTCTCTAGAGAGTACTCTCCCAGGAAGCCAAGCAGGAGTTCCAGACATCAGTGGCATTTTTATAGCGTTTTGTACAAGTACAATATAACTAACTCGAATAACCTACGTGTAAATGCCTTTTACTGACCTCGTTTTCTCGGCCCGTACCGGAAGTTACGACACCATGTCTTTTCCACTTCAATTAATGGCCCGAGTGCTTACCATAAATTGAAGTAGAAAAACAAAGTCCCGTAACATTCATTACGGACCTAAAAACACGAGGTGAGTACAATGTTTATTAGAGCGAATTTCGTATGACCTTGAAACAACGTAAACAAAAATGTAAAACATTCAATTGGCTTATCGAACAAAAACAAACGAGCGAGAATTTTCATTGGCTTAGCGAACGCGGATGCAAACAACGTCATCTCTCCAAGGAACGTTCTGGAAAACGATCGGCATTTCACTTTGACGTCATTTGAAATAGAGTAATGTGATTAGGTAATCAAAATGTTTACTGCCCATATTAGGAGTTTCCTTGGCGGGAATAAGGAGAAGCTTTGTTTTAATCTTGCCAAACATTGGTCCGTGAAACAAATTGTAAACACTTTTTCAAGGTCATAAGAAAGTCGCTCTATATCTCTTGGTAAATGAATCGAGCGGGAAATTAAACCACACCATGAAGTCAGATGGGCCGTTCTCTAGAATGCGGCCTGCAAAGCGCAAATACTATCTGAGAGACATAATCTTGAATATCACTTGTTGCCGTAGAGAGTTATTTATGCTGTTTCCTGCTAGAATATACTTTTTCTCTGTTCTGGTGCTTTTAATCAGATTCAAAGACAATTAAATTTCAGCGTTTGTATAGGACATGGAATTAGAAATTCGTGAAAATGCGAATGTGCTATTCTTTGTTTTTGTAAGTGAAAAGAACGAGGGATGAAATGTACTCCATGAATGATCCCTGAGCAGAAACAATTTTCTGAAAAGTTTGGAAAGCAAAACATTCAGCATTGGTTGAACCCTGAAATTTATTTATTTTTCTTCCCTTTTATGTTGATCCTTTTTGTTTTAACTACATCACAATAATCAATAATATTATAAATATTCCTGTCTGATTAACTGTCTTAACAGGGTCACATATACTTTTTTTGTGAAAACGTGATTGCTACTACCGTATTTCTCGTTCTGTGCGGCGTGATTGAAGCTTGTATTTATTCGTTATTCATCAGGAATTTCTAACTTCATGATCTTTTAACGTCAGATGTGATCGCCTTCCTCGCTGGGTCTGGTATTCAAATGTTCTTTCTCCGTAGCAAAGCATCTGAACTATTATAAATTGATCTCCATGAATAGTAAGAAAAAAGAAAAATCGTAACGAGAAATTCTTGGCTATGGACATTTTCTGTTTTCCGTCTAGTCCTCGAACTGATGAGAACAATAACGAAGGAATCTCATTGTATGTTTGCAGCAAGAAATGTTGTGGAATTCTTTTGTTTTATCTCAGTCAATTTGTATAGTACGTTTCAACTTGTTTTTAATAACTTTCAATGACTATTTTCTGTTTTTTAATTATCTAATAGACATAAAAAAGAAAGTAAGCAAGTTTGCCATAGTGGTGATTCGGATGATCACTGGCGTTGGGTAATCAGCTGTTTTCGTCCAAAAACAGGCACACGTTAGTAAGTTTATAAAGATAACTGACCTACCTTCTTCGTTGATTTTCCTTCCTTCCGACAACGGAACAGACAAACTGATTGGTGTTTATATCTGCCTCTTTCCCAACAAAGAAGTAATATATGCACCTTTATCACCTGTCGGGTTCACGCGAAAAATGTTGCCATTTACGCTCGGATCATTGCTTGAGAGCAAATTCAATTAATCACCACTTATTTGTCAAAAACAGCTAAATGGGGGCCACGGGGCCACTTGTGATACCTGCATTCACATGATATGAATATAATTATCAGGAAAAGCTTTCCTGGGTGTCCTAATCTTAGACTACATCGCCATACGGGAAAAGTTTTATTGGGGGAGCACAACATCATTTGCCCGAATGGAACTTGTTGGTCACAGATGCAAGAAGATGATTCTTTCATTTCGTGCATGACTTCAAGTTAATTCCCCGTAGACCTTATTCATAAATGGCGGTCACATTTATAATTCTTTTGTCCACGTGCAAAATTAGCCTACCAAGCCTCATTTTAGAGCAAGAATTCTTTTCAATTCACTGTATGGTATCGAGGCTTGGTAGGCTAATTTGCACTTCTACAAAAGAATTATAAATTGGCCGTCCTTTATGAATACGGTCTATATAGGGGCGTTCAAACTAATGCAAACATTTTCTGTAAATCGAGATCAACATTTGTAAAAAATAAGTATGAAGAATGATTATCTACGCCCAAATGACTCCAGGAATTAATAATAAAACAACTATGTCTTCGCCCAAACGGTACATCAGTTTTTCCCGAATAATACTAATTTTTCCCGACTGGGGGACCGGCAGGTTCTGTTTGAAGGAGCATTAAAAGGCGGTTTTTCTTGTGCAGGGTGCATGAGAAGACACAAAAGGTTTGCACTGGAAGTATTGTTCACACAGTGCTTTCCCTTGTAGGTGGGATCAAATGTGTCACGGTCTAATGAGATAAGTTTTCAACGCTGCTAAAAGTAGTATGGATAATGTTATGGCCCGTTACTGTAGTCATTGAATCATCATGCCTCTTAATTCCCATGGGAACAAAGGGCCGCAACAACATCCCTCCAACGAACGCGGTTCTGGGAAATCCTCTTGAGCTGGGTCCACGTCTTACCGGCTGCCTTCACCTCAGCGTCAACACTTCTGCGCCAGGTCTGTTCTGGTCGGCCCACTTTCCGCTTTCCTTGTGGATTCTATAGTCATTGAATAGGCCATTCATTTGATTACAAGTTGTCTTGAGTTTCGAGGAAGATGGCGCCGAAGAAGGTCTCTCGCCATTTACTAGCGTAAAGTGATGACCTGTGTCCGCATTGCGACTGGTATGTTCTCCACTTCGACGCCGACGCGATATAAATGATCGTCACTTGTCGCCTAAACTCTTCCAGAGGATCTTCGATCGAAAGATGGTTGCTCGTCGAATGGAAATTATGGAAATTGTCTGTTCGTCCTTTTGAGTGATATCCGTTTTTCTTCTCCAGAATATACTCAACAATCGACGATCCGGATGAGTTTTCTCGCAGTTGCAAGACTTTTTGAACTCATTGGACTTGATTAGCAACATGCCAACGAACATTTGCTTCTCGACGTTTGGATTCAAATATCCTCAACCCCGCCGAGCATATTGTCGCTGTCTTCAGTTGAAATGGACGATTCAGACACGCCTGAAAAGGGCGTCTGTAAATGCAGGAATCCGGAATCGGAATCAGAATCGGGAATCCGGAACTGGATCCGGAATCCAGAAACGGAACAGGATCCGAGACCGAAACCGGAATCGCAAACGGAATGAGAACAATAAAGGTCGATGATATCCAATTGTTTTATTTCAGCTAAAAAAGTTGAATGTTATATTACACACTTTAAACTGCAAAATTGATTTTTACGGATATTGTTGTGACGACGAAGTTCGTACCACTAGCGTCACTCCTGTTTTGAACGTCTCAAGTTACGAGAATGATTGACATTGAGACTCCTCCTTGTCCCTTGGTGGCGTGGGAGCGAAGTTGTTACTGAAGCCATGGATGAAAGGAGTCCAGGAAAGAAATGTAAAAGACAAATAATAAGTTCACCTTATTTATTGGAATAAAATGTTAAGGTAAAAATACGTACCTCGCCTTCCAGATCTTGCCGTATTGGAAATCAAGAAGAAACACGGGAAAGGTGAGCACTAGCCTGCGTGGCAGGCGTTCGAGGGGGAAGCAGCGGCCTCCAAGTTCATTGTGAGGGAAAGCCAACAAAAATATAAGGATATCTATGGGAATCCCGATAAAAGATCTGAAAAGACAATTTAACGAAAAAAAAAATTTCTCAATGAAAACGCCTAACCTTATTGCTATTGAGGGTCGCTTCCTTCCTGTGTGATTTTTTTCCAGATTCGAAGCGAATTGAGCCAATATCATGATCAGTTCCTCGGTTGTCAACGGTTATAGTAAATTACCAAGGCTGAACACTGTATTCTCAGGAGCCCACCAAATTGAGAAAAATATTCCTGGATAAAATGCTCCCACGGTTACAATTCCACCGTAGAATTCAAGGCTTTGACCAAAAATATCAATTGCTTTTTTTCTTTGGATTACTTAACACAAAGTGACTCAAGTTTTGAGCCTTGTCTTCAAAAAGACACCTGTTGATTTTAACTGGAATTTTCCTATTTAATGGTCCGCCATTACTGACTTCAAAATTTTGAGAGTGCTGGATCAGGGAGAAAATGACGTCAAAGACTCACAAGTTTTAGTCTCTGATTACATGGAAATGGGCGGGTAAACCGGATAGGTGGAGTCGAAAAATAGCTCGCGTTTGCATGCAATCTTACTATCCCAGGGTTCCGGGGTGACCTTTCTCGAGGCTACTGCGTGGTCGCTAAGAACGTAAACAGGCAAAATGGCGAGTGAAGGACGCATTTTGGCGTTTAATGCTCTTCTAGTTTGACTTGCTTCTCTTGCTTCAACTTTTCATTGCTTTGGCCTCAATACTGCAACGCCTCCGCCACAGGCAGTATATTGTGAAACGAGCCGATTCCGGGTTGGAGGGTTACCCCACCTACAAGGGTTTAGCGTTTACATGGCAAAACGCGACCATTATTCATGTAAACGCGAGGCTGAGAAAATTAGACTTTATATGGACAGGCGGGTTATCATATCTCCATGCAAACAGGCTCTAAAGGCCCGGAAAAACGGCTTTAACAGTTTCCTCAACATCCGTTCGATTTTGTTGAACAGCGATGTTGAACCGTTTGCCCCCTGCCCCCATCTTGGACCCATGGAAAACAGGAAATAACCAGATCGCGAGGCATTGCTTGAATCCTTGGCTTCAGGAGAAAACCTATCTGGATCAAACCTCTCCAGCTCGGGCTAAAGCACTGAAAGCCGGTGTATCATGAACCAGCTAAAGCGAACTATAGTTTGCGCGAGGATGAGATGGCCTCCGAAATTCTCCACTTTTGTTAAATTGTTAATCGTGATATTCCATCCACTGGTAGATGTAGTCGAAGTCCTTCTTTTACAGTCTGCCCTAGGTATCGAAAGTTGCCAATGGTCGCTGTACGAATGACGGGAACCATCTGACAGGTTCCAATCGTTTTCAAGGCGGGTGTTTATCGCCCTGATAAACGTTTCATCTGCAGATTACGGCTTCTGTAGCTTTATACACCTAACAGAAATTAAAGTGAAACCAGCTACTATATTGCGACCAGTATTACATTCGAAAAATCTTACACTGTATAAGGTCAAAACAAAATGTACAATTCGGAGTAATTGTCCTTTAATAGCTAAAGACCGTAACAGCGGGGTGCGAGAAGACATTCCATTGATAACATTTCCTTTTTAATGATAACAGATCTGTATTTTCAGATTGACCTTATAACCAACTCTAGCGTAGAAAATATTTGGACGAGCTGGACGAACCTATTGATGGCATTAAGAACAGAAGGTTGGTCTTAAAAGTTGAAAAATTAAAAAGCAACTAAAAGAGAAATTAGATCATAAAAACGGAAGAAATAAATCCTAGCCGGCTGCGGTCTAAATGCCGCTCGTTTTCCGTTATGACAAGAGTTAGAACAGTAGAATTGCACTGTCAGGACCGGAACATATGTCGGTTAAGTCTGTAAAAGCGATCGATCAATCAAAAGTCTATAATTTTTGCCGGGGATTCAGCAGCTGTCCATATTAGCGGGGTGTCCGAAATTGCGAGGTATCCACAAGGCGAGAAATGACTATACCCATCCATATATTCCGATCACCACATCCTTCAATAACAACGCGGCGCTTATTCGAGACACGTGATCTCTGGAGTTGAAGATTGTGAAAGTATGAAGGGGTTACAACCCAATGTACCACCTCATTCCGCCTGATTCCGCCTGTACACCAAGTTGAACCAAATAATAGAATTCACCTACGTTAGGATAACGTTGGCCGAGTCATAATACTGGTTTCGAGATATCGTACATGTCGTTTGAGAGTTATAACATTTTGCGTTATTACAATATGCGCTAGAAAAGTTATTACATTTTGCGTTGACTTTTTTATCACATTTTGCGTTAGTATTACATTTTGTGGTGATTATTACATTTTGCGACGTAACAGGTTCCTCCGCGCATCATTTACTTTCATGCAAGTGCTGGTACGATCATGTATGACACGTAACACTCAACAATAAGCATCAGGAGCCAAAACATCCACCGTTGGAGCATTGCTAAGAGCTTGGAAAGCGGCTGTCATATCACCGAATGCGCCCCATATTTTCCATGCTGTCTTTTTGCCATAGTGGGCAAAAGACGACGTTTGATAACAGCCTGTGAAAGCGTAAAATGCGAGAAGAGCTTGTGACTTTTCTTCGCCAATACTACGGGATATGTCGTGTGCTGGCAAATATTTCAGGTGTTTGCCAACCCAAACTGCTCAATATATCCAAAACCTCGGATAAGGAAATACAAGGCTGTGCTCTAACGGCGCCCGGTCGCCTGACGCGTCTAACATTTTGTGTCGCGCGAGTGAGACAAATTACCCGGTCACCCGGCTGGGCACTCTGGCTTATTGTAGTTTGAGCGGATAAGCGGGCTAAATACGTGAACATCACCGTGGATAGCAAGGAAGTTGAGCAAGTTACCTTCTTCACAAATCTTGGTGTCAAAATAAACAGCGACGGTACGCTGGATCGGGATCTTACAGCAGTTCATTAAACAACGTATGGAAGAAACGCAGCATCAGTGTACAGAACAAAGTGGGTATCTATGTCGCAGCTGTCGCAACTATATTGACATATGGCGGCGAAATCTGGAACACCACAGACGAATGATGCGACTTGAAACGTTACACCAACATTCAGAAGATTGTCTCCGCCGTAATCAAAATCCGATAATTTCATCGCGTTAAAAATGAAGAGGTGCTTCGCAGAGCAAGAATAAAGCCTATGCGGGATCTGATCTGCAATTAGCCATGTTGTCAGAATGCCTGCAGGACGGCTGCCAAGATATTTTCTTGAATGGGAGCCCAAACGTGGAAACGATCCAGAGAAGCACCTAGGAAAACACTAATGAAGACAGTGATCCAAGCTGTAGAAAACCGGGTTAATAAGACGGGATTAACAGTGAGGGACATAAAGGAAATGGCTTTCGACAGGGTCAAGTGGAGACAGATAGCTAAACAGACTTGTATATTACAAGATTAAGACGACGGAGAAGCACAGGACGCACAGGACGCTGTTCAGTTCAGTTCAGTATTTTGATAAAATCTTCCACTCCGAAAGTATGAGAAAATGTGGGTACTTTTGGGTACTTCTCAGCCAAAAATATCGTTTCACCGTCGATCTGCATGATTGAAGTCCATATTTGGAAAAAAAAAAACTCTTATCCACAACTGTATAAATAACTTTATTCATGACCTCTTCCGGTCAGTGATCACATTGTGAAACAACAACATTTTGAATTGTCAAAAATACGAGTAGTCTTTCGTGAGTCTTGATGAATAAATATTAGAAATTAAATACAAAGTGATGAAGTATTGACAGGCACAAATCACTCACCATTATAATCGACAAAACCTACGAAAAAATCACGAAGAAAGTGGTGTATTTCATCAACAGAGCGCACTATTTTGCTATTCCCGTTGACGATGCCGAAAAGACGCACGACGTGTTAAAAAATGGCACCGAATGATCCCCCAAAAATTTAGTTTGTAATTCCTTTTGAATTTATTAACTAACTGATAAAATATTTCAAAATTTCAAATTATTTTCGTAAATTTCCACAATTAATTTACACCGAAACAAGATACATTCTTAAGGCTACCTTCAGGGTATCTTCAGTGAAACGGATGTAGTGCTTTCCGATATCCCAACCTTTGTATTAAATGTGGCTACCATTTGTCTTTTTCTTTAACCCTTTCACTCATGTGGGGTTCCCCATTGACGAGTAAAATCGTCTGGCGTTAGACAGAGTAAAATCTATAAGTCTCATTGGCCCTTACAGGAGTGAAAGGCTTAAGGCTGAAACGCGAAGGTCAAATTCCAACTCCGTGGGAATTTCATATTTCGGCAATTAACTTCTTTCATTAAGTGTGTCACCCAGGAACTCAAAAATCTTGTCGCGGCTTTCCTTGATTCGATCGCATCACAGTGCACTATCGAAAGCGCTAACTAAAATCTATGAGCAACAGGGAGGAAAATGCTCTAATGGCAAAAAATATTTGGGATTGTAAAATTCCCCAAAGCGGGTTTGTCGGAAATAGGTACGGTTTATCTAGCTATAGTCAAAATTTGATTGCAATTAAGCAAAGCGTCTTTGAGTTGTAATCTTCAAGGCAAAAATTAATGTTTAGGTAAACATCGTCTCAAGGAAAGCCTTTTGTATCAGACTAACACACTCCGCCCTAACACCTTAGTATCACCCATGATTGGCTAGTCAGAGGACGCCACCCTTTTTCCGGTCACAGCTGTCGATCTCTCACAAGTTCTAGCGTTCCTCCAGCTTCATTGTGACTAATATTCTTCGGATTTTTGACGCACGTTTTCGGAGCAGATCAGCCTTCATGCTAAACAGGAAAAGGATGAGCGCATCGATTTTATCAAACACAGCAGCAGCAGAGAAAAAGTGGAAGCGGACCAATGCAAAAGCTTGACAAAAGCACAATGTTGGGATGTGTGCAAAAACCATCGCAAACAAATGGTGACGGCGATATAAGAATGCGGGCTGATTATGTGAATCGAATCGTTTACATAGTAAGAAGACTACAGGAAATGCCCTTGGTCTCGTTACTTTATCGCTACAAGTGTGTATATTCTCGTTCACTGGCATGTACTGATAGAGCCCGATTTAGCACATCTCGAGTTCCCTTGATTTTTCTTCAGATGCTACGATAATTTATTCGCCGATATGCTTCGTCAGAGGAGCCTGAAGGCCTGTTCTGATAATTTGATCCTTTGTCTTAATTCCGCTAACCCACCATGGGAGGGGTGGGTCTACCATTCTTCGCATCTTGCTAGCTTCCTATTGCTAGCGCCTGACCTCAGATATTCACGTGGCTTGTGGGTCTTCTTGCATAATACATTCTCAAAATACGATTTAATGCCACAAAAAAAGTAAAATATGATGCTTTTATACACAAATATCTCAAACTTTTGCTAGCAAAGACAATAGACCTAATCGGCTAACTCAATGTTTTGTTCCAGGTATTTCCATATCATTTGAATATGAATGCTACATTATCATGCAAATACAATACACAAAGAATCTTATTCCTGGGAGATTTGAATTGGGTACAACATTGAGTTAGCCGATTAGGTCTAGCACTGGATGTTTCCCGCGGAAAGCGTTCCAATAGTCTCCATAAGCTGTCAATCAAAATGAACTTCTACTTCCGGCGAAAGCAATATCTCTGGCAATATTTGATCTTTCTGCATGCCGGTCTCTTTTCTCAACACAAGGGCGGCAGAGAGGAGAGACCCTGGGAGCGAGGTTGCAAGAGAGTTTGATTTCCCATGACAAGTTTCACACTGAATACGCTTTGGCGATTTTGTACATGGCATTCATTTTATCTAACTTAATTATTGTATATTCCTGTTAGATTACGGCCGTTGAAACACGTTGACATTTTCATTGTTGTTCTAAATACAAAGTGTGCAAGGGTTAGAGTTGCAGTACTTTCAAATAAAAAAAAAAAAACTACAACTACTATTGGGTTCCAAACATGTAAATCTGATGCAAGTCTACAATCTATGAATTATATTGACTGTCTCGTTGGCACTTAGCGATAGCTACTACTATTGTAGTTTTAAGATAACAGGATGCAAAATATCTGGAATATTTGGACTTTGGAACCGTTTATGTGTGGAAACCACAGTGGGGAGTAACATTTTATGGACCTTTTTTTGCAAACGTGTACCGACATGCTATGCATTTTGTAGTTAATCTCTTGGCCTTTAAATAGCCTTTTTGCTCGTTCCCATTGCCACATGTTTCTTGAAGGAGTATTACCTTCACCATATGCCAGCCTGAAAGCTACACGCGGACATACTACCCAGTATGTCATGAGGGATAAGTCAATTCTCTGGATTCTGCATAGCTTGCCGAAAAGCAGTTTAACAACTGGTTGATTTCGCAGAAAAAAAAAAATGGACTAAGTGAGGCATGGATATAACGAAACGTGACCCTTTTCATGAGGTCAACACCTGCTCTCAAATCATAAAAACTCGCTCTTTATAATCATGTTCCACACTCGATTGATTGTTCTAACCCAACCAAAATAACCACCGATAATTATGCTCGTCTTCATTGCTAGAGAAACTAACTTTTAATAGCAGGGAAGCAGTTTTATAAGCTAGGACAATTTAGGCAAACAACACGGTATGTTTCTTTATTTCCGTGGAATCCACCACTTATTCATTATGTCATCAAGTCCGGCCACGTACATGAATATGATCTACATTTCGAAGTAAAATCAGGCTACTTTTAAAAGAACGGACAATATAATAACACCATACGAGCGGCAAATTCTTTAAAAAGGCTTCCATAGATGTCTACCTCATCACTTGAGGTAGAAATCGAGTTACTATTTCGGCAACTGGTTACCCATTTTAAGCTTACAAATCCCCACTCAGTTTACGAAAGCAATTTATTGCATGATTGACATATTCTTTGCAGATCACAAGGTTTACACTTGTTTTTCGTCGACATTTCATAGCGCAATCACAAGTGTTGTAATTGAAAGCAACTGTTTTGCGGTTTTGCAGTTCCGATTTGGGGACACGGAGAAGAAAGATAAACTGCAGAGCAATAAGCGTTCGTCGTTCAAGTTTAAAAATCGGCTCGCAATTAGTGGAAGGAAATTTTTACCAAAGTGGAAAACAGAATTTCCAAAAACAAGGCAATTGTTCTCTTGGCTTTGAAATTGAGATGAAGAGATGAACAATGCAAAGTAGCTTTTAATTCGTTGCAAGATATGCACTGAAAAATTGTACAAGACACCTTCAGATGATCCCGGAGCTTGTTCTGTATCCTTGAGCCTCATTTAACCACCAACAACGTTTTCACATTAGAGGGCGGGATAGCACGCTTGCGGAAATTTCGGTTTCCGAAGCAAGCAGAGATCTCGATTAACGAGGTAGAAATTTTCCATATAAACACTTCAGCTCTGTTTTCAGGATGAAAAGAACACGATATGAATTGGTTCATGCGTCAGCGTGCTTTCATCGAGATTTGAAGCACACGCCGGCAAGTTTGGAGAGTACGGAAGATGTGTGCACTTCGAGTAACAATAGCTACGTGAGTGCTCCCCAATCTTCTCACTCCGAACTTCTCCCAAATTGTTTTTCTTTCAATTTTGTATTTAATCAGAAAATAAAGTTCCGTTACTACTATGAAATCATCTGTCAGTTTTTCGTTCCCTTAAAGAGATCCATGAAAAGTGGCGAAATGCTCTTCCAAAACAAAATAAACAAGGCAATAGAGAGCAGAAGAGGGGATTACACTTCATGCAACAGACAAGCTTGTCGGAAATATTATATAATCTGCTATGCTAAAGTCCCTCAAAAGGGAATTTTTTTTTTGCAACGCATTTGTTTGCGACGTCATTTTTGTGCACTATGGGAAAATGAAGCACCCTTGTGCACTATTGAATTTAATTACACGAATTTACTAGCTATGTCATAAATATTATTGCTTCCTCCCTTTTATTCTATAGTCTATTTTTGGCTGAATTTATTTTGAATTTATAACGAAACGATAAAAGGATTTCGTGGTTTCTTCGTGACTCTTCGGGACCCAATGAAAGCGAAAAATTCTCGGCAGGCCTGTTCGTTTATATTGACGCCTGGATGATCGAGTCGCCACTTTTCATTTCGGTAACCGCACTGAAAGTTATTAATGGGACAGAAGCCAATCTTACCCCGGTAACCGAGATCATATGAAGCGGGCCTCAAAAGATACGACGGTATGCATGAACAACTGGTATTGAATTTCATGAGCACATTATAATATCAGCATCTTTCCCAACGTCACTAAACTGCCGGGCCCCCCAGAAAGCGACAAGTGGCTAAAGCAGAGATTCTAGTGGCAATTGCAGAAAGCTACTGAGAAAGACCAGAGTTACCCTGTACATCATTTTGAGATGGAATCGTTGGCAAATGTCTACTCCAATCTTGCATTTAGTAGCGATGTAGTTTCCGCGGGAAATTTGACACACACGGCTAAAGTACGCAAAGGCACCTCCAGAGACTTTGTTCCACCAGATGACGCAAGCTTCGGTCACACCGCTGCAACTCCAAGACGAGAAATTTTTTTCGACTCTGCTGGCTGGGGTAAGGAAGGGAAAGCTATACCAAACGCAGGATACCACTCACAACTCTTTTACCTCGATGAGTATGCGTTGGTAGGTGATCAATGTGGTAATGCCGTAACTCCATCGAGAAAGAGAGGTAAGACTAAGAAACCGAACTGTTCTGCCGATCAATTGAACAACACTGGTTTTTACGCCAATTTAACAGATTCACGAGAGGAAAAGCACCGGGAAAAGAAAAGCAGCAAAGAAGAAAGAAATAGTACCTCTTCCCGTTTTAATGTCTCAAAACACCAGAACGTGGGAAGACATTATTGCTGTGGTATCGTTGGTATTCGAGAAATTGCTCTTCTTCAAGTCCTGACTTTTTTCACAGCCGTTACAGGTTTGACTTTGGTGATGATGATACTTAATGGGATGATCACGATTTCTCCAAATGCTGTGAACGGTATGCTGAAAATTTGGTTAAATAATATGTTTGCAAAAATTAGTGCAGTCAGTGCGGGTTAATGCGGATCGTAGTTATGATTTTCGTTCTTACATATGCTTACGATGTGACCACTTCAATGATTAATGTTGACGGACTATTTGATTAAGGTACTGTTCCAGGTTCGTCTGTGCGCAGGCTGAAATGAGAAGGGTTGTTCTTGTTATGTTTAAATTGAAAAGTATCTTCTCAAGTTTCGAGATATAGAGTTTCAAGATATCTATGTGAATTAGACCTGGAAAATTTCACAAATCAATTATCAATTTCAACCGAGTTTTTTTCATTGATGTGGACAGGACAGGACAGGACAGGACAGGACATGACAGGACAGGAAACGAGATTTCTAGATAATTGATGAATTCCGGGGAGGACTTTTACCTCAACGAATACTGAGATTACGCCTCAGTAGGTGATGCAAGATAGCACGTTCCGTATTATTTCCCGCGCACTTAGAAATTTCTTTTACATCTGTAGGGAATTAGTTGCAGGAAACAAACTGTGATGGAAAATAAGGCAACGTGATTCTGAACTGAATTGTCCGAAATAATCTGCTTGATAAGAACGAAAAGTTGATTACGTGTCGTGTGGAGATTTAGCAAGGCACTAATTTGCGTGAAATGTCAAAGCGGACCACACGAAACGAGAAGGTTTTGTTTGTCACAAAAGCATAAAAGTTCTCTAATTCCCACATCATCCCTCACTGTTTTATGAAGTTTCTCAGTATGTGTAGCTAACAGGCAAAACAACGAGCTAAGATTTGAATTTTCACAAAACGCAAATTTCAGCTGGCCGCCCCATGATAACCCACTCGTGAGGTATCATTTACACAACCAAAGCGGAAGCAGTGTCTCCTCCGATCTGCTTCCTGTGTTCTGTGGACCTTTTCATTCATCTAACGCCGTCTCTTGGCTTCAAACAATCTTATAATCAGTATCCGAAGGAATAAAGAACGTTTAGGATAAGGAACGTGTGTTTATATCCCTTCCACTGCTGGAAGGTTAATACTCTCTTTATATTGGTTGCGTAATCCTTAGGGCCGACGGCAAGCCCGACCTTTTCATGAAAGCTCTCCATCCAACACACTTCTGAGAAGAATCCGTGATCCCCTCTAAACGCACCTGTGACATGATAATTAAACACTCCTGTGACATGATAATTAAACACTCCTGTATTCCTAAAACGGGAATACTCGTCAGATTCCCCCCCCCCCCCGGGAGGGGGGGGGGGGCTACTCCCTAATGAGACCTTAACGGGGACGTGCGGCCCGATAGGGTATGGCTTTCAGGGTGTTTTGTTATGAACGGGGTATCTATTTCATCAATTTCTGTCTAAAGCAGGGTATCGCTTCATGACCTAATAGCTTAAACAGGATAAACTTAGATGTATGTTTATTGGGCTTTTGAAGAACGAAGCCCATTTAAATGAAGTAAAAGTAATCTGTCTTAAACGGGATAGTGAAATTGTTTCTTAAACAGGGTCAAATGCCTTGTCAAACGAATACAAGTTGCGGGATGAAAATATGACAAAAGCCCTACCCCAGTGGGAAAATATTTCTCGAGGAATGCCACGTGACCAGCCGCAACCATGGTCTCTTTTCTCGACGACGAGGGAGGCAGAGAAGAGAGACCCTGAGAGCGAGGTTGCAAGAGAGTTTGATTTCCCATGACAAGTTTCACACTGAAAACGCTCTGGCGATTTTGTACATGCCATTCATTTTATCTAACTTAATTATTGTATATTCCTGTTAAATTACGGCCGTTGAAACACGTTGACATTTTTCATTGTTGTTCTAAATACAAAACGTCCAAGGGTTTTACTTGCATTTCTATTGTTATTGTGTTATTGTTAACTTAGATAAGTTGAGTTGCAGTACTTTGAAATAAAAAACTACAACTACTATTGGGTTCCAAAGATGGAAATCTGATGCAACTCTGCAATCTATGTATTATATTGACTGTCTCGTTAGCACTTAGCGATAGCTACTACTATTGTAGTTTTAAGATAACAGGATGCAAAATATTTGGAATATCTGGACTTTGAAACCGTTTATGTGTGGAAACCACAGTGAGGAGTAACATTTTATGGACCTTTTTTTGCAAACGTGTACCGACATGCTATGCATTTTGTAGTTAATCTCTTGGCCTTTAAATAGCCTTTTTGCTCGCTCCCATTGCCACATGTTTCTTGAAGGAGTATTACCTTCACCATATGCCAGCCTGAAAGCTACACGCGGACATACTACCCAGTATGTCATGAGGGATAAGTCAATTCTCTGGATTCTGCATAGCTTGCCGAAAAGCAGTTTAACAACTGGTTGATTTCGCAGAAAAAAAAATGGCCTAAGTGAGGCATGGATATAACGAAACGTGACCCTTTTCATGAGGTCAACACCTGCTGTCAAATCATAAAAAGTCGCCCTTTATAAATCATGTTCCACACTTGATTGATTGTTCTAACCCAACCAAAATAACCACCGATAATTATGCTCGTCTTCATTGCTAGAGAAACTAACTTTTAATAGCAGGGAAGCAGTTTTATAAGCTAAGACAAGTTAGGCAAACATTACGGTATGTTCCACTACTGCCGTGGAATCCACCACTTATTCCTTATGTCATCATGTCCGGCCACGTACATGATTATGATCTACATTTCGAAGTAAAATCAGGCTACTTTTAAAAGAACGGACAATATAATAACACCATACCAGCGGCAAATTCTTTAAAAAGGCTTCCATTCATGTCTACCTCATTACTTGTGGTAGTAATCGAGTTACCATTTTGGCAAATTGGTTTCCCATTTTAAGCCAAGTGCATGGAATTTACAAATCCCCACTACTTTACAAAAGCAATTTGTTGCATGATTGACATATTCTTTGCAGATCACAAGTTTTACACTTGTTTTTCTGCGACATTTCATAGCGCAATCACAAGTGTTGTAATTGGCAGCAACTGTTTTGCGTTTTTGCAAATCCGTTTTGGGGACACGCAGAAGAAAGATAAATTGCAGAGCAATAAGCGTTCGTCGTTCCAGTTTAAAAATCGGCTCACAATTAGTGAACGGAAATTTTAACCAAAGTGGAAAACATAATTTCCAAAAACAAAGCAATTCTTTGCTTGGCTTTGACATTGACATGAAGAGATTAACGATGCAAAGTAGCTTTTAATTCGTTGCAAGATATGCAAAAATTGGACAAGACACCTTCAGAGGAACCGGGGCTTCTTCTGTATCCGTGAGCCTCATCTAACCACCACCAACGTTTTCACATTAGAGGGCGGGATAGCACGCTTACGGAAATTTCGGTTTCCGAAGCAAGCAGAGATCTCGATTTCCAAGGTAGAATTGAATTTTCCAAATAAACACTTCAGCTCGGTTTTCGGGATGAAAAGAACACGATATGAGAATTGGTTCATGCGTCAGCGTGCGTTCTTCGAGATTTGAAACTCACGCCGGCAAGTTTGGAGAGTACAGAAGATGTGTGCACCTCGAGTAACAATAGCTACGTGAGTGCTCTCCAATCTTCTCACTCCGAACTTCTCCCCAATTGCTTTTCTTTCAATTTTGTATTTAATCAGAAAATAAAGTTCCGTTACAACTATGAAATCACCTGTCAGTTTTTCGTTGCCTTACAGAGATCCGTGAAAAGTGGCGAAATGCTCTTCCAAAACAAAATAAACAAGGCAATAGAGAGCAGAAGAGGGGATTACACTTCATGCAACAGACAAGCTTGTCGGAAATATTATATAATCTGCTATGCTAAAGTCACTCACAAGGAATTTTTTTTTTTGTAACGCATTTGTTTGCGACGTCATCTTCGCGCACTATAGGAAAATGAAGCACCCTCGTGCACTATTAAATTTAATTACATGAATTTACTAGCTATGTCATAAGTATTATTGCTTCCTCCCTTTTATTCTATAGTCTATTTTTGGCTGAATTTATTTTTAAACGAAACGATAAAAGGATTTTGTGGTTTCTTCGTGACCCAATGAAAGCGAAAAATTCTCGGCAGGCCTGTTCGTTTAGATTGACGCCTGGATGATCGAGTCGCCACTTTTCATCTCGGTAACCGCACTGAAAGTTATTACAGGAACAGAAGCCAATCTTACCCCGGTAACCGAGATCATATGAAGCGGGCCTCAAAAGATACGACGGTATGCATGAACCACTGGTATTGAATTTCATGAGCACATTATAATATCAGCATCTTTCCCAACGTCACTAAACCGCTGGGCCCCCCAGAAAGAGACAAGTGGCTAAAGCAGACATTCTATTGGCAATTGCAGAAAGCTACTGGGAAAGACCAGAGTTAACCTGTACATCATTTTGAGATGGATTCCTTGTCAAATGTCTACTCCAATCTTGCATTTAGTGGCGATGTAGTTTCCGCGGGAAATTTGACGCACACGGCTAAAGTACGCAAAGGCACCTCTAGAGACTTTGTTCCACCAGATGACGCAAGCTTCGGTCACACCGCTGCAACTCCAAGACGAGAAATTTTTTTCGACTCTGCTGGCTGGGGTAAGGAAGGGAAAGCTATACCAAACGCAGGATACCACTCACAACTCTTTTACCTCGATGAGTATGCGTTGGTAGGTGATCAAGGTGGTAATGTCGTAACTCCATCAAGAAAGAGAGGCAAGACTAAGAAACCGAACTGTTCTCCCGACCAATTGAACAACACTGGTTTTTACGCCAATTTAACAGATTCACGAGAGGAAAAGCAACAGGAAAAGAAAAGCAGCAAAGAAGAAAGAAATAGCACCTCTTCCCGTTTTAATGTCTCAAAACACCAGAACGTGGGAAGACATTATTGCTGTGGTATCGTTGGTATTCGAGAAATTGCTCTTCTTCAAGTCCTGACTTTTTTCACAGCCGTTGCGGGTCTGACTTTGGTGATGATGATACTTAATGGGATGATCACGATTTCTCCAAATGCTGTGAACGGTATGCTGAAAATTTGGTTAAATAATATGTTTGCAAAAATTAGTGCAGTCAGTGCGGGTTAATTTCGGATCGTAGTTATGATTTTCGTTCTTACATATGCTTACAATGTGACCACTTCTATGATTAATGTTGACGGACTATTTGATTAAGGTACTGTTCCAGGTTCGTCTGTACGCAGGCTGAAATGAGAAGGGTTGATCTTGTCATGTTTAAATTGAAAAGTATCTTCTCAAGTTTCGAGATATAAGAGTTTCAAGATATCTATGTGAATTAGACCTGGAAAATTTCACAAATCAATTATCAATTTCAACCGAGGTTTTTTCATTGATATGGACAGGACAGGACAGGACAGGACAGGAAAAGAGGTTGCTTGATAAATGATGAATCACTCAACCGGGGAGGAATTTTACCTCAATGAATACTGAGATTAAGCCTCAGTAGGTTATGCAAGATAGCACGTTCCGTATTATTTCCCGCGCACTTGGAAATTCTTTTACATCCATAGGGAACTAGTTGCAGGAAACAAACGATGATGGAAAATAAGGCAACGTGATTCTGAACTGAATGTCCGAGATAATCTGCTTGCTTGATAAAAACGAAATGTTGATTACGTGTCGTGTGGAGATTTAGCATGTTACTAATTTGCGTGAAATGTCAAAGCGGACCACACGAAACGAAAAGGTTTTGTTTGTCACAAAAGCATAAAAGTTCTCTAATTCCCGCATCATCCCTCACTGTTTTATGAAGTTTGTCAGTACATGTAGCTAACAGGCAAAACAACAAGCTGAGATTTGAATTTTCACAAAACGCAAATTTCAGCTGGCCGCCCCATGATAACCCACTCGTGAGGTATCATTTACACAACCAAAGCGGAAGCAGTGTCTCCTCCGATCTGCCTCCTGGGTTCTGTGGACCTTTTCATTCATCTAACGCCGTCTCTTGGCTTCAAACAATCTTATAATCAGTATCCGAAGGAATAAAGAACGTTTAGGATACGGAAAGTGTGTTTATATCCCTTCCACTGCTGGTAGGTTAATACTCTCTTTATATAGGTTGCGTAATCCTTAGGGCCGACGGCAAGCCCAACGTTTTCTCTCCATCCAACACACTTCTGAGAAGAATCCGTGATCCCCTCTAAACGCACCTGTGACATGATAATTAAACACTCCTGTGACATGATAATTAAACACTCCTGTATTCCTAAAACGGGAATACTCGTGAGATTTCCCCTGTCTAGAGTGCTTTAGACGTGAACCTGAGTCCAGACCCAGCAGAAACTTCCATCATTTTTGACGTCATCCCAACCGACAACCGAGGCTACTTAAAATCCAACAAGTGCTGTGGACATGACTGGTTTTTCTTTTTCATCGGAGAAGTCGGTAAAAATGCAAAGACCAAAAAGGAAAGTTTTGATGGAGGGTGTTCTGTGACACAAGCAGTGTTTCAGTGCCATTTTTGTTGTTGCGTGCATTTCTAGACAGGTCATGCCAATTTTGCTGGTTATTTTATGTTAATCGCCTTATTGTTATTATTATTATTATTATTATTATTATATTTTATCACGCACGAATGCCCGGGTGCAAAGAACACAGTGATTGGGCGTTTACTGACGTACCCAAACAATGGAAATCTCTTAAAACAATAAAACATCTCTAAAAACTTAAAAACTTATACACATCAACAATACAAAAAATCTAAAAACTTAT
>NC_090880.1:41613526-41631026 GCF_036669935.1 Montipora foliosa | reverse complement strand
ACAAGAGGTCTACTCATCCTTGGTTTGCATCCATGAGATGAGGAGACGGCCATATTGGTGAACAAAACAATAGAAAATGGCCCCACAAGTTTTGCATAATAATAGAGTCACATTCCAAAACGACATTTTAATGCAGTTCTATACACCAACAAGGACGCCGTGACGTCAGATTCAAACCATCCATTGGCCAATGACCTGAAGGGTTGGTTTCTATAGAAACTGTGGTCTTCCTGTGGTGCTGCATGCGTCGTTGGGGAGCCAGTGAAACAAGAAAATGTGCTTTTGTCAAACGAATTGTTTTTAAATTAACCACCGCTTGAAAAATTCGTGATCGGACTGACGGTTCAAGCGTTAGCCCTTCGCCGTCAGACCGAAAATGAGGAATTGAAGAAAATGAAACGAGGAGACTGAAAATAAACTCAAAGCAAAGTTTCTGTAGGGAATATCAATTCAAACTCTGGTTTTTTTGCGAAAAAAGAAAGTGAAGTACACAAAGAGAACCTCTTGCTGACGAGTAGAAAAGCGACATCTATTTTGGGGCTGAGTCCGCCGGAGAATCACGAAGCCTGTGCTCTCCACTACACTACCCCTGCTCTACCCCTACACTACCCCTGCTCTCTTGTACACCCTACTCACCGAAACCAACAACGGTGTCCCTAGAAACTGTCTGTTAACGAGAATAAACGGAAAAAATGGACTGATTTACTCCAGGGGAAGGTTCCATCAAACACTGTCAACCAATCTGGAAATCTGGCATCTGCTCTAGTGATCTTAGACTATTTTTCTGTAGGGCCATTAGGTCCGTACTTGAATACTCATGTCAGTTATTTCACAGTTGTCTCCCATGTTACCTGTCTGATGAAATCGAGCTCATTCAGGGACGCGCCATGCACATCATGTTTCCTGATCTTAAGTACAGCAGTGCGCTGAGAGAAGCAGGGATTCCAACACTTTATGATAGGAAAGAGAGACTGTCATGTGATCTTTTCAAAGACATAATGCATAATAAGGACCATAAGCTGGCAAGTCTCCTTCCACCCAAGAATACCAATTGCAGATATTTACGATCAACAAGAACTTTTAACACTCCTGTGTGTAAAACAGATCGGTTTAAGAAATCCTTTTATGATCAGCCATAGTCTTAAAATGTCGACCATAATTCTTCTAATTTTTTATTGTACTTGTAAATTTTTTTTAATCTTCAATTCTTAATAGTTTTTTGCACTTAATTGAATTATGATTTTTATATTTATCATAATGTATTATAGTGTATTATTTATTATCGCGTAATTCAGTCTTCGGACTGCGAGGTGATTTTATCTAATAAACGATTTATCTATCTAATCAACGGTCTCCCACCGCAGAGAGGCGCATACGTTACTTGCCTCTCGAGTTTGCCTTTTGTTACTGTTGAACTAAACTGCGACATCGATCTGTTGAAAGGTCAATTTGGTGTTTGCTCCTGTTTTGTCAGATAAAAAGCAGTTTGAATGACCTTAGAGACAAAGTCCACTTAGGAGAACAAAGAATAAACCAAACAATCGATCTAAAGGTAAGACATTTAGTTCTTGAAGGCCGTTGGTGTCTTTTCTAGACAACAATTAAAGACAAATACATAATGATTACGACAGCATAATGATAAACTAGTATAGCATAAGGCTTTGAAACTGATATTGTTTTATATGTGAGTAGCAGTATCGGACTCTTCAGACCCAGTAACCTCGATTCCATGCCCCATAAATTAAGATCGCATTAATTAAAGTCGACAGCTACTACTACCACTACTACTACTACTACTACTACTACTACTACTACTACTACTACTACTACTACTACTACTACTACTACTTCCACTACTACTATCACCACTGCTACCGCTGCTACTGCTACTGCTATTGCTACTGCTGCTGCTTCTGCTGCTGCTACTACTACAATGATAGTTAGCTGGGAGAAGTGTCTCACTTGGCTTGCTTTGTTCTGCGGGTTCCATACCGAGAATCAACAGCTTGTCTGAATTTTGCTCTTGACTACATTTTGAGACAAAGGGAGACTTCACTGCGTAACATTTTAAATGTATTATAGTGAACGAAAGCCACCGAGGCCAGTATGTTCACTTTAGATTCGAATATGTTGCTCCATGGTCGCCTCGCCTGCTCCGCAACTTGAAACATAAACGCTTTTGAATTTTGTTTCATATGTGTTTCCGATTCTGCAACAGTTTGATCCCTGATATCAGATATTAACCGTGACCCTTGCAATCAGAAGAGTCTTGATTACAGCAAGACCTTTTTTTTTTCAATTTGAAAAAACACAGATAAAACATTACGGCGACGTACAACCCCTTCGGATGTCATTTAACAATTCCCTCCGAGAAATGAAGAATGAGTTGACTCGAATGTGGTTCTCATTGAACTCTACTGGTAAAAGACTGCAAGAACAGTTCACAGCTTCGTGGTTATCGATGTGGAGTGCAGTCAACGCCACCCAGCTGGAACTTTTGAATAAAGTAAGCAGATTCGCCTCGTGCTCAGAAAACTATTTCATTCCAATCCATTTAATTTCATTTCAATTCACTCCATCTCACTCCATTCCATTGCATTCCATTCTATTTCAGTCTATTATATTCTTTTCCATTTTATCCTCGAGCAGCCGAAGTCATTAACTAACCATACCTACATAATATCCTCTTTAAACCGTGAAATTTAGCTTAAAATTCAACGTAAAACGACATAAGGCAATCAGGTAACTACTCGTCGAAAAGCCCGGAATTTTCTCCCGTAAGGTACTGAGTTTTATTTTACATGTACGAAGTAGCAATAGAAACAGATCGCGAGTGTGACTTTTCAAAATAATATTCACCCACTAAAGCTCCTTCTTTACACTGAACGAATTTAGTAGTTTTTATAAGTAACTCATCTTCAAAACAAGTTACCCCAAAGCTACGGCCACCCATGATCAAATGAACTTTAAATATCTTCTGCCATAGCATTATTTCTGAACAACTCTTGTTTAACCTCTCGTGCAGCAAAATCTGTGGTCTTTTGACCTGTACATATTGTAACTGATAACAAAAAATGCATTTGCCACTTTAACCGTCCTTTCACCTTTAAGTTAGCAGCGAAGAGACCTCAGGAAACAACCACGCCAAAAAGAGTGAGCATCTTCATAATAAGTTTAAGGTTACTCTTAGTAAGTCTGATACAAGGATTGCTTTTCATTTTCAACTTGCTAGATCACCAACGTCAGCAAGATGGCAGGTCCGAGTGTTGCACCGGGATTGAACGGTAAAGGAGACCTTAGTCAATGCAAATACGATGTCGAAACCGGATTTACTACGAATGGGGGTGAAAAAGTTGCAGACGCTAGCGTAGCTGAGTCAGTAGTAAGTATATCAAGACGAGTTAACCCCTTCAGACACAAGAAATTGACCATAATCGCCCGAATCGTATTGTTTGCTCATCAAAACAAAAGAACCATAATTTAATTCCTGGAAGATTTGGAAATTCGAGAAAAAAAGGTCGCTGCTTCTTGCTACCATATGGTATGTCTGATCTCGTCTCTCATGTTCATCTTTGTATCCTTTTTGCAGGGATCAAGAATAATTGGTGTAACCTGTTCCACAAATTTCGCTCATGAGTATAACCTTGAGTCAACGGTTTCCTCAAACAAACGGAAATACATATGCAACTGCAAAGGGGACTCCAAACTCTTTCGTCCAACGTCGCAGGAGAAGAAGACATGCAACCTTCATTATTGGTCATGCCCGACAGGCTAAAGCGGTTTAATAAACTTGTACCATAACGTTCTTACTTTTTTATGTGAAACGCAATTTCGGGAATTCAAGCTCTACCCTGGTTGTTTAACCAGTTTATTTCTAGTAAGAGTATTTTTTAGAGTTAAAATACGTAATCTCATAACGCATGGCTTTAAAGGAAAACATTTTCCTATTGAATAAAGATTTCGTAAGATGAACGTTAACGATTAGAAATAACACTTTGCTACTGCCAAGCAATGCCGAGCAATAATCGCATAGAATAATTCAAATGGTGAGAATACAGATATCGCTTATGGCCAGCGCTCTTTCACACGGCTTCTTCGTATCATTAACATATTCAGGTAGAAGAAATTGTAAGTGCATCGTGACATTTGTTTTTACGTAGTTTATTTAAAACGGGTCCTCATGGATTTTTTACCCTTACTTTAAGAGACTCACTGGACTCAAGACAGCTGTTTCCCCCAGTCAGGGTGGTCCATTTTCCGTGGTATGAGTCATCGACCACAACCTCCAATTCCATAAAATGAAAATCTAATAAGACCTGTGCGAGGAAATTACACTGATTTTAACAGAACTTAAGAGTTTTTTCTGAAGAGGTGCATGTCACGTCAACAAATGAACTTC
This sequence comes from Montipora foliosa, assembly GCF_036669935.1. NCBI lineage: Eukaryota > Metazoa > Cnidaria > Anthozoa > Scleractinia > Acroporidae > Montipora > Montipora foliosa. Next base: position 41,626,627 of record NC_090880.1, on the reverse strand, counting down.
ATTGTTTACAGCGTGATGCTATACTAACAAGCGTATCTTCTTCAAAGCGAGATATTAGATCACAACTTGCGTAATCTGCAACCTTGACGGCCGACGACAAGTTAAGCCAATGACTTTAAAGTATTAACCACTTCAAAGTTTAAAATGCGCGTTGCTGCATGGTTAGTCCTGCAAACGGTTTGCTTCAATGAGTATCGCCGGAGAGCATCGCGAAATTCTCTGAACCAATATGAACCTAAAATTATCTTTTGAATTGAGCGTGCTAGAGCAACAAAGTGGCTGCACTCTCACTTTAACGTGCTGATTATCTCATTGAACCGGTCACTAATTTTGAACTGAAATAAAAACGGATTCCATTGATGGATTAGAGAAAACACCGGTTTATGCTATCAATTTATCACAACACGAAGCAAATTCGGAAGGACATTGCGAGTTGTCTTTATGAAAGACGAGAATGAGCTTGCCTCACAATTATAACCTATTTTCTATGTATATATATTCATATAATATTATCATATATTATTCATATATTATATTCAATATTGACAACTTATTTTCTGTAGCTAAAAGAAGCAAAATTAAAGTAGAACTTTCTTTTTTAGTTTCCAAAAGCCATGAAAAAGTTTCTTTTGGGGATTTATGATCAGTAGCGCTTTGGTTCCCCATGGGACGGGGACTTTGATCGTTTGTCAATTGACATAAAAGTTTTGCATCTCGAGCCTTCCCGCGTTTACTTTTTTTTTTTTTTTTCCATATTTCATTTTTGTTTTACATATATGTAAGAAATAGACTCCATGTTGTTGTGCATCTGTTCAGTAATAGGTCACAGATGACGTCAAAATGTGGCAAGAATCACACAGTCACGTGTGCCACTGATGTTCTTACCACATTTTGACGTCTTCTATTACAATTTCGACTTCCGCGTCGCGGAAGAAGGGCGTTTCTGCAAAGCCGAGTGCCATATGATGTGGATGGTGCTCGATTGTTTCACCTGATCAATCTCTCTGGAGACATTCATCCAAACCCGGGTCCTCCTCGGCAGTGGTTGAAGTATCCTTGTGGTGAATGTAATCGGAACGTAAGAAAGCAGCCAGGGCGCCATTTTGTGTTCAGAATGTGATCGTTGGTTTCATGCGAAGTGTATCGGTATGCGAAAGCATATCTTTAAATATTACGTGGGGCATATATGATATGCTGGTATATTAAAAGTTAGTGTTTCTGTGATCTTAAGTAAAGCCACAAGATTTTCATTAAATATTTTGATAATTTATTCTCATCTGTTACAAGCATTATATCGACTCTCTTTCTCATGTTTTTCATGTTTTTACCGAGAACAGCTGCAGAGTTGTTCAAAAGCTTGAAAAAGTCTTTTTCGAATGAATTTTTTGCATTCGTTCTTGTTTGTATGTTGAAATTAATATAGTGTTTTAACCATTGAGACTGATTGAATTCTAACATTCTGTGTACCTTTCCTACTTTTAATCCTAGATCGATGTACAATTGAAGAGTTTCTGTAATGTAATATATGTTTATCTTTGTTGGATAGAGTAGGAATCAGTTTGTTTACCTGGCCGATTGTGATGTTGTATTTTTGTCTTATTTGTTCGCTATATGGTGATAACATATTTTTAGCAACGTTGATTTTTTCAGTTGCGAATGTATAATTATCATGCATATCATGCAAATCCTTAGGATACTCAAGATCAACTTCCAATATCATTCCTTTTTTACTGTCCTTTTTTAAGGTAGCTAAGTTGATTTTGTTAATCTGATTTTTTAGTCAACCATCTACAACCACCGGTAGGTAAATAGTGAGACATATTAGCCCAACCGTAAAGAATATTAGCATCCAAGTACATGATAAACTTCGAAGGCGCCTTTTCGTTGTAATTTTTCATGTGTTTGTTGTTTGCTTTTCCGTATCAATTAGCTATCTATGAGATACCACCTCTCATACCCTTTTCAATAAATTGAAACATATCTATGTCAATCATTAGTTCTAATTTTATATCAGTCATCTTAAGCGTAGCATCCCATGACCGCAACCCAGGACTTGTGAAATAGTAGCAAGGATCTAAGTTGTATTATTGTAAACAGTTCTTTCTAAAGTTTTCGAAAACATCTGCTAACAAAAGGATATCACTCTTAAGATATGTCATGATACTCACCCATTGATTTTAAATCAAGAGTATTCCACACGTTTTGAGCAATAGACCTTATTCACAACGGCCGCCATGTTGGATTTGCTATTATCACGCAAATTTGCTACACACTTCTTAGGGGGCAAACAACACAAGTTCGAGAGGTTATAACGAATACCTTAGCCACACAGATGATTTGAGCAGATAACAAAGTAGAAAGTCAAAATGTCAAAGGCAATCAAAAGATAAAAAAATTTGATAAAGGTACTTAATTCTAAATACTAATAAATTTCGTTGAGCCGATTTTCCGCAATTTGCCTTTTCTTCAATGTTTGCCCCCCCCCCCCCCCAGCATAACGCATGGCTAATTTGCATGACATTATGAAAACCAACATGGCGGCTATCGTGAATAAGGCCTATTGTTGATATTGATCGTCAGATATGTGTTCGTTGTTTAAAATGCTGTAAAAATCGGCTTTTGATGGTAGCTGTTCATTGTTAAACTTTTCGAAGCTGTCCATGTAGTCGTATGGATAAATGTCTTTTTGCTTCATCAGATTGAATTGCTCGTTTTAAAATATATCATTGGTGTATTTGAAGGCTTTATCAGGTAGGTTGCTTACTAACTTATCCAGACTTAAACTCATAAACTGGAAGCTATCAGTGAATGTTAAATGGTTGCCTAACATGAAAGCCATACATTTTTCCATATTATTAGAGATGACTTTTATCTTCATCTGTTGTTCTTCACCTTTTTCATTTTTGTATGTATACTTTTTAGCTATTTCACCAATCTGCTGCATGATAAGGTGGTTGTCATATTCTCTTAAATTATGAAAAATGACAGGAATCTTAGTTAATTTCAAATTAAAATTACAGTCTTGGGGAGCTGATCCTATGTATTTTCCAGTTACATGACAATGATCTCTTGCTTTAATGTCTTTTTTTATGTATTTTGTATTGCATATATGACATTTGTCAGCTGTTTTAAAATCTTTGATGTCCTCTTTTGTCATTACCATGTCTTTGCTAAAATGTTGTTTCTTGATCTTACTACAGTATTTGACTTCTTCTGACATCTTTTCTATAAATTTGTGTACTGCGTCTTTTCCTCTGTAGATCTGAACTGGTTTTGTGTAGTTATCGTCATAACAACAATCTACTTTATATCCGAAAATTTGGTTTTATCAACGGAGTTGATAATGTAAATTTACCACCGTACAGAGATTCTAAAAGCTGACGTTTCGACAGAGTTAATAGAGGGGACTCTCTATTATTCTCTCTCTATTAACTCTGCGTTTCGAGCGTTAACTATGGAGGCCCGTTCGTCAGAGCAGAGTTAACTCTGGTCAGAGCGAATCGAGGAATTATGGGTAGTGTGTAGTTTTTATAGTGGAGTAGGACCTTCGATATTGGTGTAACATGGCAACGTCAAGAATAGGAATACATTAGTTAAATGAAAAGCGCTCGTTAATACCGTGGGGATTAGATTAAGGGTTCCGATTTGGAAGATGAATTTTTGTTCTAGATTCATTAATGTATTCCTATTTTTCACGTTGCCATGTTACCACCGATAGCGTAGGTCCCGTGTATACTCCATTATAAAAACTATACACAACCCATAATTCCTCGATTCGCTCTGTCGAAGGGCTAACGCTCGAAACGTCAGCTTTTAAAATCTCTGTACGGTGGTCAATTTACATTATAAAACCAAATTTTTGTATACTACTTCCCCACCGACGCAGCACCACAGTTTCTTTAGAAATTACCCCCTTCATTACTTTATATCCGTATGAACAATCAGTATGCTTTTGGTATGAATCAATATATGATTTGTCATTATTAGGTTTACATCCTTGTACTTTCTCTGTTATTGCTTCAAAATCTGCATAAATAACACATGGCACTTGTTGTATCTTGTTGAGTTTCCTTTTCTGGGCATGCGAGCGGACAATCATTGTGCGGACATGAAAAAGCAAATGTTCATCTTCGAGGATAGTATTCCGTTTCCTATACATAACAGTACTGCTAGTTGTTTATGAAAGTTGATCAACTTTAATATATTGTTGCCTTTCTAGTTATATTGTATTTATATTTATATTTATATTTATATTTATATTTATATTTATATGTGTGTGGGAATTCAGTTCCATATTTTTCACGTTACTCTGTTGATATCCTTCTGTGAAACTTAAACGGAATGTCAGACCTCATATAGAGCATGAATCCTCCACCATGTATATTTCTATCAATCGTGAGAAAGCGAAAGCCATCAATCATATATTGAACATGAATGTTAGGAAAAGTTTGGTCTAGCTTTGTTTCCGAGATTACTAAGATATCGAAGAAACCCGACCGTAACCAATGTCGTATCTCATAAAATTTGTGTCCTGCAATACTGTTGGCGTTGATAGGACCAATCTTACAATTTTCATGAACTCTTTGGTGATTTTCTCAAAGATACGAGAGCGGCGGCCATTGTTCATTTGTTCATCCCAACTGACTTCTTCATGAACACACTTCCATCATTTTCAACTCCTTGCAGATCGTCACCAAAGAACGAATCACTTAGATTGGGCACTGAACAAAAAGAACACTGCCAATCCAAGTACTGCTGCTCTACTTAATATTTAAAGATATGCTGTCGCTTACCGATACACTTCGCATGAAAGCAACGATCACATTCTGAACACAAAATGGCGTCCTGGTTGCTTCGTACATTCCGATTACATTTATCACAAGGATACTTGATCCGCTGCCAAGGGAACAGGAGTCATGGATCAAATCAACCAATCAAAAAGCACAGATAAGAATTTTGTTTCTCTTGGAGCAAATCTGTGTTTTTTGATTGGTTAATTTGATTTTGACCAGTTGTATAAAGTTAAAAAAACAAAAACAGCAGTAGACTAGCAACCTTTGTGGCATGATTCCCCCTACGAGAAGGGGTTTCTCTCCACTAACGGAAATAATAATCTCTAGTTAATTGGGTAAGTGCGGGGAAAATACTGTGTGTGTGGATGGTGACTTGAGGGAGAATCATAGCCAAAAATTAGTCTGTAAAATGAGGAAGAGAAATTCACAAAGCAAACTCTCAACTTCACAATGGACTTAGCAAAACAGAACAAACTCTGTGTGAAAATAAGAACTTTAATTTTAGAAACAGCCAGATAGTACATGTACAGCAAAACTAAATCAAGTGAGATGGGTAAACAAATATTTGAACATGAAATTTATTCGTTCTTAAAAAATAAGAAATAATAAATAAGAAAAAACCCTCAATAAAACTTTCGTTCTTAAAACCACAGGAAAGGGCAGGTAAAAAAACCCAAAGAAATCCCTTGCAAAAATGAAACACAGGTGTATTAAATGAGGGAAATCTAAACAAGCCGAAGGTAAAGAAAAGCTGATTACGACACCAATAGGCTCGTAAATGGCTGCGAATCTTCAGGGGTAGAGCGCAACCGAGCAAGGAGGTTTCTAGTCCAGCGCTGGACCTCTACCCGACCCCCTTGTACCGAGTCAAGAAGGGAAAAAGAAAAGAACAAGCGGAAAACCAGGAGAAAACAACACCAAAACTATGGACAGACTAACGCGACCAAAACTGCAAAGCCAATCAAGCAAAACTGGGACTGATAACACTAACCAAGAACACACTTACCCGGTGTATAATATGATTACTGAAACAAAATTATAGTTTAAAATAAAGAAAAATGGATACCTGGTTTCTTACATGGAAGAAAAAGCTGGCACAAATTTCCCTTCTCTCCAAAAATTTGCAAGGACTCCAGCAAACGTCAGCTGTGCTTACGACAAAAGAATTCAAATATGACCCAAACTGCACACAGGGCCTGGGAATGAAAAATGCGAAGGAGTCGATCTGGGAACCAGCACGACAGGGAAAATGCGCAATGCACTAAAAGACTACTACAAAATGGGGATTATGAAGCCAAAGAAGGGGTAGATTGGCCCAGAAAAACATGGAAGCCCAAGTGAGATTGTGTTGCTATTGATACAGGGTGTACTGCAGGGGTATATTCATTCGTTCTTCTGAATGGTTCCAGGAAAAAATCCCATCAGGTGTATAAATCATTCGTTCTTTCGGATAGATCTAGGGAAAAATCCCATCAGGTGTATAAATCATTCGTTCTTTTGGATGGATCCAGGGAAAAATCCTATCAGGTGCATAAATCATTCGTTCTTTTGGGTGCTTCCAGGAAAAATCCCGTGAGGTGTCAATTGACAGAAACTGAAAATAATAATAATAATAATAATAATACAGCTGTTTCTAAGTTAGTATTAGGTTAGTGGTTAAGAAAATAAAACCAAATTGTATCTGTGTGTATTGTAATGCAAAGTGTGAACACCACTACCAAGCAAAGAGTTGACTAGGACAAAAGGTGGTATCCCTGCTGTATATACCTATTGAGATAGTTGTATAAAGTTAAAAAAAAAAAAAAAGAGCAGTAGACTAGCAACCTTTGTGGCATGATTATGGCGCTGAAGCAAGAATCCCCTTACAAGAAGGGGTTCCTCTCCACTAACTGAGATAATAATCTCTAGTAAAGTGGGTAAGTGTGGGGAAAATACTGTGTGTGTGGATGGTGAGTTGAGGGAAAATCATAACCAAAAATTAGTCTGTAAAATGAGGAAGAGAAATTCACAAAGCAAACTCTCAACCTCACAGTGGAGTTAACAAAACAAAACAAACTCTGTGTGAAAATAAAAACTTTAATTTCAGAAACAGCCAGATAGTACACGTATAAGAAACTAAATCAAGTAAGAGGGATAAACAAATATTTGAACATGAAAATTATTCGTTCTTAAAAAATAAGAATAATAAATAAGAAACAATCCCTACACAAACCCTTCGTTCTTAAAAACAGGAAAGGGCAGTTCCAAAACCCAAAGAAATCCCATGTAAAATGAAACACGTATCCCTATCCGTATCCATAGTAACAACCACGGCTACAGCCTGGGACTGAATACCAGGTTGTTGAATATGTTGAAACAGTTTGCTCACCCTAGCAGTCAACATCGGAGCTGTTTCTCGATAACTTTTCGGGCCAGAAAAACCATTCGTGAAACTGCCAACCGCTTATTATGGAAAGCCGATCTTTTAACATGTTTTCAACTGTGAAGTTTTTCATGTTTTAACTGTGAAGTTTGACGACTTAAATCATCTCCGTTCTTGAAATACAAAGGGAATTGTGAAGCCCGAAAATGGCCCGTAAAATTTCGGGACTTTCGAGAAACGGGCCACTGATTACATGCAGATGGGCGGGTAAACCGGGTAGGTGGGGTCGAAAAATAGCTCGCGTTTGCATGTAATCTTACTACTCCAGGGTCCCTGGGTGACCTTTCTCGAGGCTACTGCGTGGTCGCGAAGAACGTAAATCGTGAGTGAAGGACACATGCTCTTAATAAAAGAACGTCTCTGTGATGCACGAAACAAACAACTGGCAAATGTAAGAATAACACTGTTATGTGAAGTCATAAAACGACCTTCCTCCAAGAACAAGTACGCAGTCTAATATTGGTGCGAGATTGTTATTATAATTATTGTGCGTTTAAACATGACCCACGACCGCGATCTTACGATTTTTCCATTTCACTGGTTCCTTATGCAAGTCGTTCTTTTCCTTTTTTACTATTCTTTCAAAGAAAATTTATACGCTTGTTAATTTCATGTTGACAGCTCGGATGGATAACCCAGGCGGTGCTGACAAAACGGATTGGAAGTTGTGTTATCTGCCAGCAATCGATTAAGGAAAAGCTGCGATGCCCTGCACAATCCAAACGGCAGGATAAAGAAGCCGGTTATAAGACACTCGGAGAACATTTAAAACAGTTTGCCGAAATAGATGAAGGTGATGGCATCCTCGCCACTTTGTACAGACATAAAGCCAGTTTTCACAAAACCTGTTACGATAGGTTCAATTCCACCCAACTAAATCGAGCTCAGAAAAGACAATCTGAAGCCCAAGAACATCTTGGAGCAGGCGGGACGTTTACCCGATCAAATGCTGCTTCTTATACGAAAGATTCCCAAGCATCTTGTTTTATATGCGAATCTGAAAAAGGGCCGTTTCACGAAGTCTCAACTATGGAATTTGGATGCTCGAGTTCGAGAATGCGCTACTTAACTTAATGATGAGAAGCTTTTAGCTAGACTTGGTGGGGGAGATCTTATCGCACTAGAGGCACGTTATCATGGAACGTGTTTAACGATGCTTTATAGAAGAGCTGAGTACGCAAGACGAGAAAACATCCCAGAGGAGGAGAAGCCTCAACAGCTAGAAGGGATTGCCATGGCAGAAGTAGTTACATTTATTGAAGAATCTCGAAAGACTGGAGCCGAACGTCCCACCTTCAGGTAGCAGACCTTGCCAAGATTTACACCTCTGCCCTGGAACAGCTCGGTATGAAGACGACTGCAAAGTTGAACACTTTTCATCGTAAAGAACGGATTGTTCACCAAGTACCTAGCCTGGAATATTTCAACAAGGGGCGTGATGTTTACTTGGTATTTCGTGAGGACGTAGGTAACGTGCTTCAAAAGAGACAAAGAAGATCTGGACGACGAAGGAATGCACTTAGCAAAGGCAATAATTCGAAAAGACATACTAGGCAATAAATACTCGTTTAACAGATCGTTTGATGAGAACTGTCAGGTTAGGTCCGTTCCCCAGTTCTTGATTTCTTTTCTGAAAATGGTTTTACTTGGACAAAACATCAACGACCAAGCAGAGAGTGTTTCGAAGGGTCATGCAGCTCTTACGATTGCACAGTTAGTCCAATTCAACACTTATGTCCGTCGTCGTGCGAGAAGACAGCACTCGAAACCTGGAACAGTTTCCCTCTGAATACACCTATTTTCATCGCCTTGTCCAACTCCCCAACAACACAAAAGCTGGATTACAGTGGTGTCAGCCTGGGTGCCATACATATACAACATAAAAATTACAATACATATAAATTATTCACACTAATGGCTAACATAGACATTGGTTCCAAAGTCTCTACGCGTATCTGTGAGTAATAAAGTTCCTTAGACGGTCAGTGTTCGCCCTGGCGCGGGACTGGGCAGTACTCCCAGACCGTAACCCGTAGCCATGGGGGTGATGACTGCATGCAAGTCCTTGAGCGATACGTCGTTCTGTTGTATGATAGAACGAGTAGCTGCTTGACTGTTGACGAAGCCCGAAAGCAACTGTTTACTCGGAAGTCTCGTAGGTTTGATTCCATCCCACCGACACGCGATGCTTTGCTTCAGCACGTTAAGTGCACAGCCTATCAGGCTGGCCACATCTGGGAACAAGCGCTCATCGCAAGTCCTCTTGTTCCAAGTCCACGACATTGGGGCTGGATAACTGAGAGTGGAGAGTGGAGGCCACTATGGACAACACTACCGGAAATAACCAAGTCGTGCCAAGAGATAGTCATATGTGGCTGCAAAAAGGGATGCCGTGGAGGATGTGGTTGTCGCAGAGTTAGCCTGCGCTGTACAGCTTTGTGTGCATGTCAAGAGGAATGCGAAAACCAGTGAATCACCTCTACTTGCCAAAACACTTGTTCATACATTATTGTTACATGAACATAACAGGTGTCGCACCAGCATACACTTTGAACAAACATTTATACAACAAACATCTGAAAGTGAAGTAACGAGAAAGAGTAAAAAGAAACTCCACTGAAACTAAATTTCGTTTCTTTATTCGTCATAAAGAGTGTTTAGTTTTTTCATTTCCGGTCAAGAATGGGTAGGTTATACTTTCTCGTTTTATTTTTTTCTGTATCACTACTTGGAAAACAAATAATCAAATTATGTATCCTTAAGCTCGTTTCTGTTCGTCCCAGCTGTTTTTATACCATTAAGGGGATTTCAATTTGGCTTTTATTTCTTTTATTTCTTTCTTCCGTTAAAATAACGGCCATTTTGAATTTTTTTTTTATTTCGTTTACTTATCAGTTTTTTTTCTTTCAAGAGAACGATCAACTTTAGCATTTATTGCTTTTTAGGCCGTTTTTTGTCCATTTTACTTGTTTTCGGTCTTTTTTAGAGCTCCCTAGTTAAAATGGAATTAGCTTCCGGTTCAAAGTGGCGGCCATTTTTAATTTATGCATAAACAACCCTTAAGTACAACTTGCGCCTGTGTCTCCATATCTCATTTTGATCAGCTCATTAAATACCATATTTGTGCCAATTTTGGTGCTTTTAACAGAAAGTGAGCAATTCAAGCACATATCGGCTCTACTATTTATAGCCAAAGACCGTAACAGCAGGGTGCGAGAAGACATTCCATTGATAACACTGTTACAGATCTTTATTGTCAGATTGACCTTATAACCAACTCTAGCGCAGAAAAGATTTGGACGAGTTGGACGAACCTATTAATGGCATTAAGACCAGAAAGTTGGTCTTAAAAGTTGAAAAAAAAAAGCAACTAAAAAAGAAATTAGATCATCAAAACGGAAGAAATAAATCCTGATGCTGTCTAAATGCCGTTCGTTGACTGTTATGACGAGAGTTAGAACTGTAGAATTGCACTGTCAGGACCAGAACATGTGTCGGTTAAGTCTGTAAAAGCGATCGAGAGTCCGTAATAACGGAAGGTTCTTTCAATCAAAAGTCTATAATTTTTGGTTTGGTTTATGGTAGCATAAAGTGATGTTAATAAACCTGAAAATTACATATATGCGCTATGAAAACACACATATTGACGTATTAGCAATAATCGTATCTCTGTTTATTTGTCACACAACATTCAACATTTGAATAAGCATTTGTACTAAGTAACGGTACAGACTAGTTCAAAGTACAAGAAAGAACAATGAACAGTAACTAGTTGTCCGATTACGATGTATCCTCCTCTGGCAAAGTCCACTCTAACTTAACAGGATTTATTCTAGTCTCCAAAAAGGTTCCATTTTTAATAGCACGTGCTCATCATGCACATGTGCTCCTCTTTATGCCGTACACTTCCTTTCCCTGTCAGTCCTCTTTGGGCTTCGGTTCGTTAACAACAGCGTTTTGTTTTTCCCTCCCACCCCACCATTTTTTTTTTGTTTTGTTTTGTTTTGTTCTGACCGGAACCTTTATGTAGCTCGTTCAACTATTCACCATTCCCATTACATATTTAGCACGACCAGATAGTACATCAGCAGATCATTTGAAATGGCAAAGACAATTACTGGATGTTTCCCTCGGAAAGCACAATGTTTCCCTCGGCTGCGCCTCGGGGAAACATTGAGATTCTCGGGAAACAAAATGAACTGTTTCCCTCGGGACCAGTCATTAAGTGTTTATTGGGTTCCAAACATGGAAATCTGATACAAGTCTGCAATCTATACATTATATTGACTCTCTCGTTGACACTTAGCGATAGCTACTACTATTTTACTTTTAAGAAACAGGATGCAAAATCCCCACCGACTTTGAAACCGTTTATGTGTGGAAACCACAGTGGGGAGTAACATTTATGGACCTTTTTTTTTTGCAAACGTGTACGTGCTATGCATTTTGTAGCTAATCTCTTGGCCTTTAAATAGCCTTTTTCCTCGCTCCCATTGCCACATGTTTCTTGAAGGAGTATTACCTTCATCACCATATGCCAACTTGAAAGCTACACGCGGACATACTTCCCAGTATGTCAATTCTCTGAATTCTGCATAGCTTGCCGAAAAGCAGTTTAACAACTGGTTGATTTCGCAGAAAAAAAAATGGACCAAGTGATCCATGGATGTAAAGAAACGTGACCCTTTTCATGACGTCAACACCTACTGTCAAATCATAAAAAATCGCCCCTTATAAACCATGTTCCACACTCGATTGATTGTTCTAACCCAACCAAAATAACCACCGGTAATTATGCTCGTCTTCATTGCTAGAGAAACTAACTTTTATTAGAAGGGAAGCAGTTTTATAAGCTAAGACAATTTAGGCAAACAACACGGTATGTTCCACTACTTTCGTGGAATCCACCGAATATTCGTTATGTCATCAATTCCGGCCACGTACATGAATATGATCTACATTTCGAAGTAAAATCAGGCTACTTTTAAAAGAACGGACAATATACTAACACCATACGAGCGGCAAATTCTTTAAAAGGCTACTATTAATTTCTACCTCATCACTTGTGGTAGAAATCGAGTTACTATTTGGGCAACTGGTTACCCATTTTACGCCAAATGATCATGTGCATGGAACTTACAAATCCCCACTACGTTACGAAAACAATTTGTTGCATGATTGACATATTCTTTGCAGATCACAAGGTTTACACTTGTTTTTCTTCGACATTTCATAGCGCAATCACAAAAGTGTTGTAATTGGAAGCAACTGGCTTTGACATTGAGATGAAGAGATGAACGATGAAAAGTAGCTTTTAATTCGTTGCAAGATGTGCTAAAATTGTGAAGACACCTTCAGAGGATCCCGGAGCTTGTTCTGTATCCGTGAGCCTCATCTAACCACCAACAACTTTTTCATAAGATCTCGAAAATATCTTCACATTAGAGGGCGGGATAGCACGCTTGCGGAAATTTCGAACTTCTCCCCGATTGTTTTTCTTTCAATTTTGTATTTAATCAGAAAATAAAGTTCCGTTACAACCGTGAAGTCACCTGTCAATTTTCGTTCCCTTAAAGAGATCCACGAAGAGTCGCTAAATGCTCTTCCAAAACAAAATAAACAAGGCAATAAAGAGCAGAAGAGGGGATTGCACTTCATACAACAGACCATAGTTAATCGAGGGACTGGTTACGAAACCTTAAAACCTTCAAAAGCGAGAAAAATGTTGTCGCAATCGATGTTGAATTGACCGTGACCCTGCGCAATCTTTTTGTTTTGGTCTCGCATGGGCTCCCAAATTAGTCGCGCATAATTTAATCGAAGGATTTGATTGGTTATCGTATCGAAAAAAGGTATGTTTTGTGCAGGGTCAAGGCCAAAAATACA
>NC_090880.1:41598526-41603526 GCF_036669935.1 Montipora foliosa | reverse complement strand
CAACTTAGCTTAGTCTTGCAGTCTAACACTTACGAACTTGAAACATGAACGCTTTTAAATTTTGTTCATATTTGTTTCCGATTCTGCAACAGTTTGATCCCTGATATCAGATATTAACCGTGACCCTTGCAATCAGAAGAGTCTTGATTACAGCAAGACCTTTTTTTTTCAATTTGAAAAAACACAGATAAAACATTACGGCGACGTACAACCCCTTCGGATGTCATTTAACAATTCCCTCCGAGAAATGAAGAATGAGTTGACTCGAATGTGGTTCTCATTGAACTCTACTGGTAAAAGACTGCAAGAACAGATCACAGCTTCGTGGTTATCGATGTGGAGTGCAGTCAACGCCACCCAGCTGGAACTTGTGAATAAAGTAAGCAGATTCACCTCGTGCTCAGAAAACTATTTCATTCTAATCCATTTAATTTCATTTCAATTCACTCCATCTCACTCCATTCCATTGCATTCCATTCTATTCCAGTCTATTATATTCTTTTCTATTTTATCCTCGAGCAGCCGAAGTCATTAACTAACCATACCCACATAATATCCTCTTTAAACCGTGAAATTTAGCTTAAAATTCAACGTAAAACGACATAAGGCAATCAGGTAACTACTCGTCGAAAAGCCCGGAATTTTCTCCCGTAAGGTACTGGGTTTTGTTTTACATGTACGAAGTAGCACTAGAAACAGATCACGAGTGTGACTTTTCAAAATAATATTCACCCACTAAAGCACCCTCTTTACACTGAACGAATTTAGTAGATTTCTTAAGTAACTCATCTTCAAAACAAGTTACTCCAAAGCTACGGCCACCCATGATCAAATGAACTTTAAATATCTTCTGCCATAGCATTATTTCTGAACAACTCTTGTTTAACCTCTCGTGCGGCAAAATCTGCGATCTTTTGACCTGTACATATTGTAACTTGGATAACAAAAAATGCATTTGCCACTTTAAACGTCCTTTCACCTTTAAGTTACCAGCGAAGAGACCTCAGGAAACAACCACGCCAAAAAGAGTGAGCACCTTCATAATAAGTTTAAGGTTGTTACTCTTAGTAAGTCCGATCCAAGGATTGTTCTTCATTTTCAACTTGCTAGATCACCAACGTCAGCAAGGTGGCAGGTCCGAGTGTTGCACCGGGATTGAACGGTAAAGGAGACCTTAGTCAATGCAAATACGATGTTAAAACCGGATTTACTACGAATGGGGACGATAAAGTTGCAGACGCTAGCGTAGCTGAGTCAGTAGTAAGTATGTCAAGACGAGTTAACCCCTTCAGACACAACAAAATGACCATAATCGCCCGAATCGTATTGTTTGCTCATCAAAACAAAAGAACCATAATTTAATTCCCGAAAGATTTGGAAATTCGAGAAAAAAAGGTCGCTGCTTCTTGCTACCATATGGTATGTCTGATATCGTCTCTCATGTTCATCTTTGTATCCTTTTTGCAGGGATCAAGAATAATTGGTGTAACCTGTTCCACAAACTTCGCTCAAGAGTATAACCTTGTGTCAACGGTTTCCTCAAACAAACGGAAATACATATGCAACTGCAAAGGGGACTCCAAACTCTTTCGTCTAACGCCGCAGGAGAAGAAGACATGCAACCTTCATTATTGGTCATGCCCGACAGGCTAAAGCGGTTTATTTAACTTTTACCATAACGTTCTTACTTTTTTATGTGAAACGCAATTTCGGGAATTCAAGCTCTACCCTGGTTGTTTAACCAGTTTATTTCTAGTAAGAGTATTTTTTAGAGTTAAAATACGTAATCTCATAACGCATGGCTTTAAAGGAAAAAATTTTCCTATTGAAATAAAGATTTCGTAAGATGAACGTTAAAGATTAGAAATAACACATTGCTACTGCCAAGCAATGCCGAGCAATAATCGCATATAATAATTCAAATGGTGAGAATACAGATATTGCTTATGGCCAGCGCTCTTTCACACGGCTTCTTCGAATCATTAACATATTCAGGTAGAAGAAATTGTAAGTGCATCGTGACATTTGTTTTTACGTAGTTTATTTAAAACGGGTCCTCATGGATTTTTTACCCTTACTTTAAGAGACTCACTGGACTCAAGACAGCTGTTTCCTCCAGTCAGGGTGGTATTTTTTCCGTGGTATGAGTCATCGACCACAACCTCCAATTCCATAAAATGAAAATCTAATAAGACCTGTGCGAGCATATTACACTGATTTTAACAGAACGTAAGAGTTCTTTCTGAAGAGGTGCATGTCACGTCAACAAATGAACTTCATTGTTTACAGCGTGATGCTATACTAACAATCGTATCTTCATCAAAGCGAGATATTAGATCACAACTTGCGTAATCTCCAACCTTGACGACCGACGACAAGTTAAGCCAATGACTTTAAAGTATTAACCAATTGAAAGTTTAAAATGCGCGTAGCTGCATGGTTGGTCCTGCAAACGGTTTGCTTCAATGAGTATCGCCGGAGAGCATCGCGAAATCCTATGAACCAATATGAACCTAAAATTCTCTTTTGAATTGCGTGTGCTAGAGCAACCAAATGGCTGCACTCTCTCTTTAACGTGCTGATTATCTCATTGAACCAGTCACTAATTTTGAACCTGAAATAAAAACAGATTCCATTGATGGATTAGAGAAAACACCGGTTTATGCTATCAATTTATAACAACACGAAGCAAATTCGGAAGGACACGGCGAGTTGTCTTTATCAAAGACGAGATTGAGCTTGGCTCACATTTATAACCCAATGTAAAAATAAGCAATGTACATTATAACATAAATTACCCTAAAATATTTAAATCGTACAGAGATATTGCGAAGACTTCTGGTCTTAACTTCTCCTCTGTCATCAAAACGGGGCGTCGCACAGAATGCTTAGAAACCTTTAATGTTCATGAACACTGTGGCCACTAATTAGAATACAAACTTATTTTCTGTAGGTAAAAGTAACAAAATAGTAAAACTTTCTTTATTAGTTTCTAAAAGCCATGAAAAAGTTTCTTTTGGGGATTTATGGTCAGTAACGCTTTGGTTCCCCAAGGGACGGGGACTTTCATCGTTTGTCAATCGACATAAAAAGTTTTGCATCTCCAGCCTTCCCACGTTTACTGGTTTTTGTTTGTTTGTTTGTTTTTTTTTCATATTTCATTTTTGTTTTACATACTTGTAAGAAATAGATTCCATGTTGGTGTGCGTCTGTTCAGTAACAGATCACAGATGACGTCAAAATGTGGCAAGAATTACACAGTCACGTGTGCCACTGATGTTCTTACCACATTTTGACGTCTTCTATTACAACTTCGACTTCGTCGCGGAAGACGGGCGTTTCTGCAAAGCCGAGTGCCATATGATGTGGATGGTGCTTGATTGTTTCACCTGATCAATCTTTCTGGAGACATTGATCCAAACCCGGGTCCTTGTGGTGAATGTAATCGGAATGTACGAAGCAACCAGGACGCCATTTTGTGTTCAGAATGTGATCGTTGGTTTCATGCGAGGTGTATCGCTATGCGAAAGCATATCTTTAAATATTACATAGAGCAGCATCACTTGGATTGGCAGTGTTCTTTTTGTTCACTGCCCAAACTAAGTGATTCGTTCTTTAATGACGATCTGCAAGGAGTTGGAAATGATAGAAGTGTGTTCATGAAGAAGTCAGTTGGCATGAGCAAATCAACAATGGCCACCGCTCTCGTATCTTTTAGAAAATCACTAAAGAGTTCATGAACATTGTAAGATTGGTCCTATCAACGCCAACAGTATTGCAGGACACAAGTTTTATGAGATACGGCATTGGTTACGGTCGGGTTTCTTCGATATCTTAATAATCTCGGAAACAAAGTTAGGCCAAACTCTTCCCAACATTCAATACATGATTGATGGCTTTCGCTTTCTCACGATTGACAGAAATATACGTGGTGGAGGACTCATGCTCTATATGAGGTCTGATTTCCGTTTAAGTTTGACAGAAGGATATCTACAGAGCAACGTGAAACGTACGGAACTGAATTCCCACACACATATAAATATAAATATAAATATAAATATAAATATAAATATAAATATAAATCACTATTAAAAGGGAACCTTTGTAAACAGTTTTCTCCGCGTAAGGAAAGAATTCGTGCAGTTACTGAAGAAGGAAAAAACGCTAAAGAAAATCCGGGAAAACATCACGTTAGTTTGTCTGTTGTAGCAAGCCAAAAACTATTGAAAAGATACGTTGATGACAATTCCTCCCAGTTTGGGAAAGCAATAAAGCAAATGTGGACCATTTTATCAAACAAGCTAACAAACTCTACCCTACCATCAAATTCACGGCTGAAATATCAGAGAACGAATAGGGTCATGAAAGGGAGGGGAAAGGGAGTCCAAATTTAGACAAAATCTTAGTCCCAGTGGCAACTTTTAGGAACTTTTGAAGTTTGTTAGAAATCGCAGTCCGTGCTGCTAAAATCCTAACCGGAGTTATGATGCAAGCATTCTGAATGGTGCAGTCTGCTGTTTCTCTAGTTCCCTTTCCCAGTCACTGTCATCATCATCATTACGAAATTCGTCAATATACGTATCCTCCTCTGAGTTTTCGCCGTCTTCACTAGACTCACAACAATCGCTAGGACCGAAGGTCTTACAAATCGGTAGGGTACGTTCAAGGACGTTTCAGTTCCCGTGCCTGACACATTTACCATGGCACCATGCCAATACCTCATCTGAGCTTCTTCTTTTCGAGTAATTGCATTGGTTGCACTGGGAGCCGATTCGTGCTAGTTAGACCGTAATAGAGGTATGTCGTAGGTAGGAAGCCTTGAGGTTTAAAAACAAGTCCGGTACGTTGGCATCAGGAGGTCCTCACTCTCACATAGCAGTGGCCAGGGTCGCCATTCTCTGCCATTCAAATCCCATTCAAATTACCCACTACAGAAGTAGTTAAGACTGCCAAATGGGATTCCTTACACTTTATGTACAAAGTCAAGTTGGCAACATTAG
>NC_090880.1:41588526-41591026 GCF_036669935.1 Montipora foliosa | reverse complement strand
GCTTCTGCATGACATCATCGCAGTGTCCAATCCACCTCCCTCGTCAAACAAACTTAAAGAATAATATGGGGAAAGTGAGTCATCATTCTTCTTTGGAAATGAAATTGTTCTTAACTTGGTAGGGGATTTCCTCTTTATTGATCCCTGACTCATGTATGTGACCTATTAAGTGGGGAAAGAACGGGGAGTCGCCACAGTGACAATTTATTCTTTACTATTTATTTACTTTTTGTACAGAATGAGTTAACAAGATTACGTTGTTACAATAAGTGACATAAAAGATTGATTTAATGCAGTTACATTTTTGTGCGTATGTAAAAATTTCTCTCTCATCTTTAAAAAAACAAATAATATTTTAAAGTAAATGATCGTACTTGAACGCGTACTCGAAATTTTTTGTCATGTTTTGACTGAGAAACGCTTCCGTCTCCACTTTAGCGACCACAACTTTTTGTGCAGATTTACAAAAAAAAGAAATCCAAAATTTCTCTAAATGTGTATCATGTTCTTCGCCAAAACTAAATAAAGCTCAATAGCCTCGGACTCTGATTTTTCAGTTGTCCTTCCGCCCGTTGCCTAGCAACTAGACTATTACATCATCCTTCTCAGGGGCCCATCACACCGTTTAATATCAACAGCTGTATCAATCTTGTTCTCAGAGCCTCCGTTACTCTTGTCCAGCGGAATAAGCGCAGGAGCTCTGGAAGAATCCAAAACCGGAACCACCAAATCCTGGTTCCGGTTTGTCTGCGCCTGCGAGAAGTTTGATGACAAATGGTCGACTTAAATCGTCGACAAAATACAAAACTTTCATTGTGTGTTGGACTTCGCTCTAGAAAAGTTAGGGAATGCTGAGTTTTTCTCTGAAAGAAGCACAGTGTTGTCTTTCATCAAAAGGATACCGTTTGTATACTTCCTACTGCATATATCAGCTTTTAACTTATGTATTTGACCATTTCTTGTCAAGTAGAGAAGAAATTTCATCAATCATTGTGGTTTCACTGTTAAATGCATTGATGTAATATCAAAGAAATAACCTTAGCCTTGAATGTTTGGGTTCTCAAGGATCACTGTTAGAGCTGTGCCCAAAAGACCGAGTGTTCAACCTCAACAAACGAGGTTCCTCCGCAAATTTTGTTTGCTCACCCAGACGTTCTAGTAGAAAACAAAAACATTTTGAACAACGTGCAAGGAACGCATTAAGGTGATAGTTATAGACGAGGTACATGTGGCAGTGGAATGGTGAGTAGACAACTGAAGTAATATTTTGAAGTGCAAAAAAAGTTAATTATCATTTTAGGATTTGAACTGTGGGTTAAGTTGTATCCTGGGTGATGAAAATCTTCCACGGTCAAAGCCAATTTTAATTCTTAAGTCGTTTCCGCCTGGAAGACAAACGCAGTTAGATGTAGCCGGGTATTCTGAAGTTGTTTGACATTCGTATTTCGCAACCTCAAAAACCTCTTCTGGTCCCATTTGTACGTTGTTTTTACGACCCAATATTTGGATTCGACCAGAGGTTCGTATCCCTGGTTCTGACCAAAAGAATCGCACCTCTAGGGACGAGATTGAACCGGAACCAGCTTTGGTTCCGGTTGAATAACTGTGCGTGCGTGAGGGAAGGCGGTCAGAAATCAACAAAGACATCTGGAGTTCACCTTGCCATGAAAGTGTTTACCTTTCACGCGCGAGTCAGTACACATGAGTATAAACACATCTCGAAATACACTTTACACGTTTAAACTGCAGAGAATAAAAAATAACGAGAGACATTTCTTCAATCAAAACAGATTTCAATATCTGGTGTTACACAAGTGACATTTCGGAAATTCAAAATGCTGTATTTTCAAAAACAAAAACGTTACGGAACTGATAAGTAGTAAAAATATTTGTTTTAGATCATCTTCAACCTCGTACAGATAAAAATCCAGAAGAAGGTTAGAATTTAAAAATGGCAGAAAATGAAACTGTTTTTCACCAGCCAATCAAATATGGCATTTCCTGAATTTGACCAGAGTCTCTCTTTCCCGACCGCTAGTCATGGGAACGATGACTCAGGGAACGAGATTGCAGCTGTATTTGAAATTTGAGGCGCATGACATTGTAGAGCCCGCAGACCAGTTGAAAACTATGCCGATGAAACACCTTGATAAAAGCGACCTTCTAACTCCCGCGGAGTTCTTGTAGAGCATACCCGGACAGGTGTTACGGAAGTCGTAGGTTCGAATCCTGCCTTGGAATCTGAATTGTTAGTTGTCCTTTCACTCGTTGCCTGGCAACAAGCATATCATCGTGGAGAATTAGTATGGAGCAGGAATATGGCAGTTGTGACGTCATGTGAAAGTCGAGAATACCTTCCCGTTCTGCGTATCACATGCGCTACATCAGCACCTGTATTTCCGAAAAACGAAGGCGCACTGTATAAGGGGTCGCTTCACGCTCTTCTTTTGTTCCAATTCATTCATATACAACTGATTATCCAAAATGGCAATCAACAAAC
>NC_090880.1:41563526-41583526 GCF_036669935.1 Montipora foliosa | reverse complement strand
TTTTCATAAGATCTCGAAAATATTTTCACATTACGGGGCGGGATAGCACGCCAGCGGAAATTTCGAACTTCTCACCGATTGTTTTTCTTTCAATATTGTATTTAATCAGAAAATAAAGTTCCGTTACAACCGTGAAGTCACCTGTCAATTTTCGTTCCCTTAAAGAGATCCACGAAGAGTGGCTAAATGCTCTTCCAAAACAAAATAAACAAGGCAATAAAGAGCAGAAGAGGGGATTGCACTTCATACAACAGACCATAGTTAATCGAGGGACTGGTTACGAAACCTTAAAACCTTCAAAAGCGAGAACAATGTTGTCGCAATCGATGTTGAATTGACCGTGACCCTGCGCAATCTTTTTGTTTTGGTCTCGCATGGGCTCCCAAATTAGTCGCGCATAATTTAATCGAAGGATTTGATTGGTTATCGTATCGAAAACAGGTATGTTTTGTGCAGGGTCAAGGCCAAAAATATGGACAAAAACATCAAACAAATGAAGTTGTCGCGTTTCATAACCATCTGCATGCATTATTTATGAATAGACCACCTTGTCGGAAATATTATATAATCTGCTATAGTCACTCACGAGGGAATTTTCTTTTTTGCAAAGTATTTCTTTGCGACGTCATCATCGTGCACTATGGGAAAATGATGCACCATCGTGCAGTATTGAATTTACTTGCTATGTTATAAATATTTTTGCTACCTCCCTTTTATTCTATAGTCAATTTCGGTTGAATTTATTTTTAATTTATAACGAAACGATAAAAGGATTTCGTGGTTTCTTGAACCCAATGAAAGCGAAAAATTCTCGCCAGGCCTGCTCGTTTAGATTGACGCCTGGATGATCGAGTTGCCACTTTTCATCTCTGTAACCGCACTGAAAGTTATTACTGGAACAGAAGCCAATCTTACCCCGGTAACCGAGATCATATGAAGCGGGCCTCAAAAGATACGACGGTATGCATGAACAACTGGTATTGAATTTCATGAGCACATTATAATATCAGCATCTTTCCCAACGTCACTAAACTGCCGGGCCCCCCAGAGAGCGACAAGTGGCTAAAGCAGACATTCTATTGGCAATTGCAGAAAGCTACTGAGAAAGACCAGAGTTACCCTGCACATCATTTTGAGATGGAATCCTTGGCAAATGTCTACTCCAATCTTGCATTTAGTAGCAATGTAGTTTCCGCGGGAAATTTGACACACACGGCTAAAGTACGCAAAGGCACCTCTAGAGAATTTGTTCCACCAGATGACGCAAGCTTCGGTCACACCGCTGCAACTCCAAGACGAGAAATTTTTTTCGACTCTGCTGGCTGGGGTAAGGAAGGAAAAGCTATACCAAACGCAGGACACCATTCACAACTCTTTTACCTGGATGAGTATGCGTTGGTAGGTGATCAATGTGGTAATGTCGTAACTCCATCGAGAAACAGAGGTAAGACTAAGAAACCGAACTGTTCTGCCGATCAATTGAACAACACTGGTTTTTACGCCAATTTAACAGATTCACGAGACGAAAAGCACCGGGAAAAGAAAAGCAGCAAAGAAGAAAGAAATAGTACCTCTTCCCGTTTTAATGTCTCAAAACACCAGAACGTGGGAAGACATTATTGCTGTGGTATCGTTGGTATTCGAGAAATTGCTCTTCTTCAAGTCCTGACTTTTTTCACAGCCGTTGCGGGTTTGACTTTGGTGATGATGATACTTAATGGGATAATCACGCTTTCTCCAAATGCTGTGAACGGTATGTTGAAAATTTGGTTAAATAATATGTTTGCAAAAATTAATGCAGTCAGTGCTGGTTAATGCGGATCGTACTTATGATTTTCGTTCTTACATATGCTTACGATGTGACCACTTCAATGATTAATGTTGACGGACTATTTGATTAAGGTACTGTTCCAGGTTCGTCTGTACGCAGGCTGAAAAGAGAAGGGTTGTTCTTGTTATGTTTAAATTGAAAAGTATCTTCTCAAGTTTCGAGATATAGAATTTCAAGATATCTATGTGAATTAGACCTGGAAAATTTCACAAATCAATTATCAATTTTAGCCGAGTTTTTTTCATTGATATGGACAGGACAGGACAGGAAAAGAGATTGCTATATAAATGATGAATACCGGGAAGGAATTGTACCTCAATGATGAGGTGGTGCAAGACAGTAGCACGTTCCTGTATTATTTCCCGCGCACTTGGAAATTTCTTTTACATCTGTAGGGAATTAGTTGCAGGAAACAAACTGTGATGGAAAATAAGGCAACCTGATTCTGAACTGAATGTCCGAAATGATATGCTTGTCAAGTGAAGCTATGATCTTCGCAGTAATGAGCGCAATTTTTGCAATTGCGTAGAGAAGCCTGAAAAATTCAGGACTTCAACGGGGTTTGAACCCGTGACCTCGCGAAAAGTTGATTACGTGTCGTGTGGAGATTTAGCATGGCACTAATTTGCGTGAAATGTCAAAGCGGACCACACGAAACGAGAAGGTTTTGCTTGTCACAAAAGCATAAAAGTTCTCTAATTCCCACATCATCCCTCACTGTTTTATGAAGTTGCTCAGTATGAGTAGCTAACAGGCAAAACAACGAGCTAAGATTTTAATTTTCACAAAACGCAAATTTCAGCTGGCCGCCCAATGATAACCCACACGTGAGGTATCATTTACACAACCAAAGCGGAAGCAGTGTCTCCTCCGATCTGCCTCCTGGGTTCTGTGGACCTTTTCATTCATCTAACGCCGTCTCTTGGCCTCAAAGAATCTTATATTCAGTATCTGAAGGAATAAAGAAAGTTTAGGATACGGAACGTGTGTTTATATCCCTTCCACTGCTGGAAGGTTAATACTCTCTTTACAGTGGTTGCGTAATACTTGGGGCCGACGGGAAGCCCGACGTTTTCATGAAACGTCTCCATCCAACACAATTCTGAGAAGAATCCGCAATCCCCTGTAAACGCACCTTACAATTTACACTAAGTACTTGAGATATGCATTTGTTGCATTGAATCCTTGGTCTCCCTCTTAACCAAAATACTATATAACTGTGACATGATAATTAAACACTCCTGTATTCCTGAAACGGGAATACGCGTGAGATTTCCCCTGTCTAGAGTGCTTTGCACGTGAACCTGAATGCAGACCCATCATTTTTGACGTCATCCGAACCGACAACGAGGCTACTTAAAATCCAACAAGTGCTGTGGACATGACTGTTTTTTCTTTTTCTTCGGAGAAGTCGGTAAAAATGCAAAGACCAAAAAGGAAAGATTCGATGGAGGGTATTCTGTGACACAAGCAGTGTTGGCGAAATTTTGTGATTTTCAGTGCCATTTTTGTTGTTGCGTGCATTTCTAGACAGGTCATGCTAATTTTGCTTGCTATTTTATGTTAATCGCCTTATGATGATGATGATGATGATGATGATGATGATGATGATTATTATTACTATTATTTTAAGTCCTTTAAATCTTGCCGTTTTTAACTTAAGGTGCTTAGTTCAATCCATGAGCCTCGGGCAGTCATAAGTCTGCTGGATTACTTGATGGATAGGGTCTTCCTAAGTATGTGAGCAGTTCCAAGGAGGACGGTCTTCTGTTATTACAACACCTTCTGGTGAATGCTCGTACCATCTTTCTTTCTTCCTTTTCCAAGTCAAACTTTTACAGAGCTTCCAATGCACAATTTTAGGCACGTTCTCGTGTCTTCTCTTACATTCCATTTGTGCAAGTTTCTTGCACTCTCTGACAATGTTATTTTTTTTAATTTTATTAGCATTTATTATTATTATCATTATTATTATTATTATTATTATTATTATTATTATTATTATTATTATTATTATTATTACTATTACTATTATTATTATTATGGCATTTTATCACGCACGAATGCCCGGGTGCAAAGAATACAGTGATTGGGCGTTTAGTGACGTACCCAAACTATGGAAATCTCTTAAAACAATAAAACATCTCTAAAAACTTATACACATCAACAATACAAAAAATCTAAAAACTTATTTAGATCAACAAATTCTCATTCGAAATCTTTCACTAATTATATAATAATCCAAGTTATTCTCGCATTTTGATTGGTTCTTGCCTACGATCTATTAGAGGACAGACGCACGATTGACGTTTTATTATATAAAATAAAATAGATTCCATGTTGCCGTGCGTCTGTTCAGTAATAGATCACAGATGACGTCAAAATGTGATAAGAACATCAGTGACACACTGGCTAAAGCCTCGTGTGCCACAACAAACAAACAACTCAGCTAAGTCAATAGGAAAATCTGAGACTCTATTAGAAAAAAAAGGCTTTGCGATCACTTCGCTCGTTAATTCGTCTTAGATAACTCACAGTATCACACTTTTTCCCTTCAGATGCGGCATCACCAGAAAAACAGGTTGACTTTTCATCTCGATTCCAAGAATTGGAAGCAAACTTTTCGAAGATAAAAGAGGAATTAGACAACGCTCGAGAAGAATTGAAAGAGTTGCGTCAAGTCAAGGAACCACTCCCAGAAGGGAAGACACTTAACGACACCATTGAGGTGACTGAAGTTATATCTTACAATATTGATGTCAATATCACGTTAACCTGTTATTAACGTAGTTACAAATATCATGTTACTAGCAGTAATGTAAATTATGGCGCGTCGCCTTGAGGCCTTAGGCACCTGTGCGGTTGCCATAAAGCATCTCACTCATTTTACTCCTAGACTGAGTTATGGGGAGTTGATTTCTCGCTCTAAATTACTTGCGGACAAAATCCCGTGGTGTTTTCATTCAATTGAAACTTCTGATTCTTTCTCCATTCCTTAGCAATGACTCCGTTCATCTGGCACGTGACCACAATGGGTCATTGTGCTCAATGGCCATCGAGTACAACGACTCGTTTCATTCAATCGACTCATTTCATGTGACTGAGTTCGAGGAATCGTTATTTTTGATTGAGTACAATGACTCATTTCACTTGATTTCTGTCAAGTACGACTCATTTCATTTCATTGGGTAGTTTCATTTTCAAGATTTGTGCCAGCAGCAATATGGACAATAGCTGGATGTTATTGTGACGTTTCGATTTGGAACCGCTGAACCAACCGACAACCTCTTTTATCGGTTTCTCGCGCTTAGAACATGCACAGGTCGCCCAGGAACACACACAATACCCAACCTTTCACATAGGAAGCGCTAGCGTCTCCTTTGTCGACTCAATTAACATCATGTTAACCTGTTATAAATGCTAATTTAAATTAACTACATTATTAAGGTGGCTGAAGTTATTTCTTACAAATATTAATATGAATATTATTAATGTTAATTGATGTTAATGACTATTTACGCCTCTACATTAATTTATGATAGGCAAACTTCTCAAGATACCAAGAAGACTTCAAAATGATGCTGAATTCGTCCGAGAAACGATTAATCATCATGATATCCGATATTGGGGTCCAAGTTAATGAGACTGATCAAAAACTGCGGGCCACCGGAATTGCATTTAAAGACAAAATTCAGAAGGTATTCAAAATTGTGTACTAATATTAAATCGTCAATTTATTTACGTCTCAAGCCTAAAAAACCTAACACAAGAGGTCTACTCATCCTTGGTTTGCATCCACGAGATGAGGAGACGGCCATGTTGGTGTACAAAACAATAGAAAATGGCCCCACAAGTTTTGCATAATAATAGAGTCACCCTTTCCAAAACGACATTTTAATGCAGTTCTATACACCAACAAGGCCACCGTGACGTCAGATTCAAACGATCAATTGGCCAATGAAGGGTTAGTTTCTATAGAAACTGTGGTCTCCCTGTGGTGCTGCATCGGTGGGGAGCCAGTGAAACAAGAAAATTTGCTTTTGCCAAACGAGTTGTTTTTAAATTAACCACCGCTTAAAAAATTCGTGATCCGGCTGACGTTTCAAGCGTTAGCCCTTCGCCGTCAGACCGAAAATGAGGAATTGAAGAAAATGAAGTTTCTGTAGGGAAGATCAATTCAAACTCTGGTTTTTTTGAGAAAAAAGAAAGTGAAGTACACAAAGAGAACCTCTTGCTGACGAGTAGAAAAGCGACATCTATTTTGGGGCCGAGTCCGACGGAGAATCACGAAGCCTGTGCTCTCCACTACACTACCCCTGCTCTCTTGTACACCCTACTCACCGAAACCAACACCCGTGTCTCTAGAAACTGTCTTTTAACGAGAATAAACGGAAAAAATGGACTGATTTACTCCAGGGGGAGGTTCCATCAAACACTGTCAACCAATCTGGCAATCTGGCATCTGCTCTAGTGATCTTATACTATTTTTCTGTAGGGCCATTAGGTCCGTACTTGAATACTCATGTCAGTTATTTCAGAGTTGTCTCCCATGTTACCTGTCTCATGAAATCGAGCTCATTCAGCGACGCGCCATGCGCATCATTTTTCCTGATCTTAAGTACAGCAGTGCGCTGAGAGAAGCAGGGATTCCAACACTTTATGATAAAAAAGAGAGACTGTCATGTGATCTTTTCAAAGACATAATGCATAATAAGGACCATAAGCTGGCAAGTCTCCTTCCACCCAAGAATACCAATTGCAGATATTTACGATCAATAAGAACTTTTAACACGCCTGTGACGCCTGTGTGTAAAACAGATCGGTTTAAGAAATTTTTCATGATCAGCCATAGTCTTAAAATGTAGACCATAATTCTTCTAATTTTTTATTGTACTTGTAATTTTTTTTAAATCTTCAATTAATAGTTTTTTGCACTTAATTGACTTATGGTTTTTATATTTATCATAATGTATTTTAGTGTATATATAGATTATTACATGTTAAGAGCCTGATATCGTTTTTATTCACCAGTTTTTAATACCATATCGGGAACGAGCGAGTCTTCGAGCGAGTGAGCGATATGGTATTAAAAACGAGTGAATAAAAACGATATCTGGCTCTTAACACGTAATAATTTGTTTATTACATATTACATGCTTGAACAAAATCAAGCCACCAACTTGAAGTACAAGAAAGTTGCATTTAAATAATAGTGTAGGAATGTAAATACTTCCCGCCAATTTCTTCCCGACATCTGTTGAAAGGTCAATTTGGTGTTTGCTTCTGTTTTGTAAGATAAAAAGCAGTTTGAATGACCTTAAAGACAAAGTCCACTCAGGAGAACAAAGAATAAACCAAACAATCGATCTAAAGGTAAGACATTTAGTACTTGAAGGCCGTTGGTGTCTTTTCTAGACAACAATTAAAGACAAATACATAATGATTACGACAGTATAATGATAAACTAGTATAGCACAAGGATTTGAAACTGATATTGTTTTATATGTGAGTAGCAGTATTCGGACTCTTCAGACCCAGTAACCTCGATTCCATGTCCCATAAATTAAGATCGCATTAATTAAAGTCGACAGCTACTGCTACTGCTACTACTACTACTACCACCACCACCACCACCACCACCACTACTGCTACTACTACTACTACTACTACTACTACTACTACTACTACTACTACTACTACTACTACTACTACTACTACTACTACTACTACTACTACTACTACTACTACTGCTGCTGCTGCGTCTGCTACTGATACTCCTACTGCTACTACTGCTACAAGGCTAGAAGGTCAATGAAATGACAATGATAGTTAGCCGGGAGAAGTGTCTCACTTGGCTTGCTTTGTTCTGCGGGTTCCATACCGAGAATCAACAGCTTGTCTGAATTTTGCTCTTGACTACATTTTGAGACAAAGGGAGACTTCACTGCGTAACATTTTAAATGCATTATAGTGAACGAAAGCCACCGAGGCCATGCAGTATGTTAACTTTAGATTCGAATATGTTGCTGCATGGTCGCCTCGCCTGCTCCGCAACAATTATCAACTTATCTTAATCTTGCAGTCTAACATTTACGAACTTGGAACATGAACGCTTTTAAATTTTGTTTCATTCGTGTTTCCGATTCTGCAACATTTTGATCCCTGATATCAGATATTAACCGTGACCCTTGCAATCAGAAGAGTCTGGATTACAGCAAGATTTTTTTTTTTTCAATTTGAAAAAACACAGATAAAACATTACGGCGATGTACAACCCCTTCGGATGTCATTTAACAATTCCCTCCGAGAAATGAAGAATGAGTTGACTCGAATGTGGTTCTCATTGAACTCTACTGGTAAAAGACTGCAAGAACAGTTCACCGCTTCGTGGTTATCGATGTGGAGTGCAGTCAACGCCACCCAGCTGGAACTTGTGAATAAAGTAAGCAGATTCACCTCGTGCTCAGAAAACTATTTCATTCTAATCCATTTAATTTCATTTCAATTCACTCCTTCTCACTCCATTCCATTGCATTCCATTCTATTTCAGTCTATTATATTCTTTTCTATTTTATCCTCGAGCAGCCGAAGTCATTAACTAACCATACCCACATAATATCCTCTTTAAACCGTGAAATTTAGCTTAAAATTCAACGTAAAACGACATAAGGCAATCAGGTAACTACTCGTCGAAAAGCCCGGAATTTTCTCCCGTAAGGTACTGGGTTTTGTTTTACATGCACGAAGTAGCACTAGAAACAGATCACGAGTGTAACTTTTCAAAATAATATTCACCCACTAAAGCACCCTCTTTACACTGAACGAATTTAGTAGATTTCTTAAGTAACTCATCTTCAAAACAAGTTACTCCAAAGCTACGGCCACCCATGATCAAATGAACTTTAAATATCTTCTGCCATAGCATTATTTCTGAACAACTCTTGTTTAACCTCTCCTGCGGCAAAATCTGCGATCTTTTGACCTGTACATATTGTAACTTGGATAACAAAAAATGCATTTGCCACTTTAAACGTTCTTTCACCTTTAAGTTACCAGCGAAGAGACCTCAGGAAACAACCACGCCAAAAAGAGTGAGCACCTTCATAATAAGTTTAAGGTTACTCTTAGTAAGTCCGATCCAAGGATTGTTCTTCATTTTCAACTTGCTAGATCACCAACGTCAGCAAGGTGGCAGGTCCGAGTGTTGCACCGGGATTGAACGGTAAAGGAGACCTTAGTCAATGCAAATACGATGTTAAAACCGGATTTACTACGAATGGGGACGATAAAGTTGCAGACGCTAGCGTAGCTGAGTCAGTAGTAAGTATGTCAAGACGAGTTAACCCCTTCAGACACAACAAAATGACCATAATCGCCCGAATCGTATTGTTTGCTCATCAAAACAAAAGAACCATAATTTAATTCCCGAAAGATTTGGAAATTCGAGAAAAAAAGGTCGCTGCTTCTTGCTACCATATGGTATGTCTGATATCGTCTCTCATGTTCATCTTTGTATCCTTTTTGCAGGGATCAAGAATAATTGGTGTAACCTGTTCCACAAACTTCGCTCAAGAGTATAACCTTGTGTCAACGGTTTCCTCAAACAAACGGAAATACATATGCAACTGCAAAGGGGACTCCAAACTCTTTCGTCTAACGCCGCAGGAGAAGAAGACATGCAACCTTCATTATTGGTCATGCCCGACAGGCTAAAGCGGTTTATTTAACTTTTACCATAACGTTCTTACTTTTTTATGTGAAACGCAATTTCGGGAATTCAAGCTCTACCCTGGTTGTTTAACCAGTTTATTTCTAGTAAGAGTATTTTTTAGAGTTAAAATACGTAATCTCATAACGCATGGCTTTAAAGGAAAAAATTTTCCTATTGAAATAAAGATTTCCTAAGATGAACGTTAAAGATTAGAAATAACACATTGCTACTGCCAAGCAATGCCGAGCAATAATCGCATATAATAATTCAAATGGTGAGAATACAGATATTGCTTATGGCCAGCGCTCTTTCACACGGCTTCTTCGAATCATTAACATTTTCAGGTAGAAGAAATTGTAAGTGCATCGTGACATTTGTTTTTACGTAGTTTATTTAAAACGGGTCCTCATGGATTTTTTACCCTTACTTTAAGAGACTCACTGGACTCAAGACAGCTGTTTCCTTCAGTCAGGGTGGTATTTTTTCCGTGGTATGAGTCATCGACCACAACCTCCAATTCCATAAAATGAAAATCTAATAAGACCTGTGCGAGCATATTACACTGATTTTAACAGAACGTAAGAGTTCTTTCTGAAGAGGTGCATGTCACGTCAACAAATGAACTTCATTGTTTACAGCGTGATGCTATACTAACAAGCGTATCTTCATCAAAGCGAGATATTAGATCACAACTTGCGTAATCTCCAACCTTGACGACCGACGACAAGTTAAGCCAATGACTTTAAAGTATTAACCAATTGAAAGTTTAAAATGCGCGTAGCTGCATGGTTGGTCCTGCAAACGGTTTGCTTCAATGAGTATCGCCGGAGAGCATCGCGAAATCCTATGAACCAATATGAACCTAAAATTCTCTTTTGAATTGCGTGTGCTAGAGCAACCAAATGGCTGCACTCTCTCTTTAACGTGCTGATTATCTCATTGAACCAGTCACTAATTTTGAACCTGAAATAAAAACAGATTCCATTGATGGATTAGAGAAAACACCGGTTTATGCTATCAATTTATAACAACACGAAGCAAATTCGGAAGGACACGGCGAGTTGTCTTTATCAAAGACGAGATTGAGCTTGGCTCACATTTATAACCCAATGTAAAAATAAGCAATGTACATTATAACATAAATTACCCTAAAATATTTAAATCGTACAGAGATATTGCGAAGACTTCTGGTCTTAACTTCTCCTCTGTCATCAAAACGGGGCGTCGCACAGAATGCTTAGAAACCTTTAATGTTCATGAACACTGTGGCCACTAATTAGAATACAAACTTATTTTCTGTAGGTAAAAGTAACAAAATAGTAAAACTTTCTTTATTAGTTTCTAAAAGCCATGAAAAAGTTTCTTTTGGGGATTTATGGTCAGTAACGCTTTGGTTCCCCAAGGGACGGGGACTTTCATCGTTTGTCAATCGACATAAAAAGTTTTGCATCTCCAGCCTTCCCACGTTTACTGGTTTGTGTTTGTTTGTTTGTTTTTTTTTCATATTTCATTTTTGTTTTACATACTTGTAAGAAATAGATTCCATGTTGGTGTGCGTCTGTTCAGTAACAGATCACAGATGACGTCAAAATGTGGCAAGAATTACACAGTCACGTGTGCCACTGATGTTCTTACCACATTTTGACGTCTTCTATTACAACTTCGACTTCGTCGCGGAAGACGGGCGTTTCTGCAAAGCCGAGTGCCATATGATGTGGATGGTGCTTGATTGTTTCACCTGATCAATCTTTCTGGAGACATTGATCCAAACCCGGGTCCTTGTGGTGAATGTAATCGGAATGTACGAAGCAACCAGGACGCCATTTTGTGTTCAGAATGTGATCGTTGGTTTCATGCGAGGTGTATCGCTATGCGAAAGCATATCTTTAAATATTACATAGAGCAGCATCACTTGGATTGGCAGTGTTCTTTTTGTTCACTGCCCAAACTAAGTGATTCGTTCTTTAATGACGATCTGCAAGGAGTTGGAAATGATAGAAGTGTGTTCATGAAGAAGTCAGTTGGCATGAGCAAATCAACAATGGCCACCGCTCTCGTATCTTTTAGAAAATCACTAAAGAGTTCATGAACATTGTAAGATTGGTCCTATCAACGCAAACAGTATTGCAGGACACAAGTTTTATGAGATACGGCATTGGTTACGGTCGGGTTTCTTCGATATCTTAATAATCTCGGAAACAAAGTTAGGCAAAACTTTTCCCAACATTCAATACATGATTGATGGCTTTCGCTTTCTCACGATTGACAGAAATATACGTGGTGGAGGACTCATGCTCTATATGAGGTCTGATTTCCGTTTAAGTTTGACAGAAGGATATCTACAGAGCAACGTGAAACGTACGGAACTGAATTCCCACACACATATAAATATAAATATAAATATAAATATAAATATAAATATAAATCACTATTAAAAGGGAACCTTTGTAAACAGTTTTCTCCGCGTAAGGAAAGAATTCGTGCAGTTACTGAAGAAGGAAAAAACGCTAAAGAAAATCCGGGAAAACATCACGTTAGTTTGTCTGTTGTAGCAAGCCAAAAACTATTGAAAAGATACGTTGATGACAATTCCTCCCAGTTTGGGACAGCAATAAAGCAAATGTGGACCATTTTATCAAACAAGCTAACAAACTCTACCCTACCATCAAATTCACGGCTGAAATATCAGAGAACGAAGAAGGTCATGAAAGGGAGGGGAAAGGGAGTCCAAATTTGGACAAAATCTTAGTCCCAGTGGCAACTTTTAGGAACTTTTGAAGTTTGTTAGAAATCGCAGTCCGTGCTACTAAAATCCTAACCGGAGTTATGACGCAAGCATTCTGAATGGTGCAGTCTGCTGTTTCTCTAGTTCCCTTTCCCAGTCACTGTCATCATCATCATCATCATCATTACGAAATTCGTCAATATACGTATCCTCCTCTGAGTTTTCGCCGTCTTCACTAGACTCACAACAATCGCTAGGACCGAAGGTCTTACAAATCGGTAGGGTACGTTCAAGGACGTTTCAGTTCCCGTGCCTGACACATTTACCATGGCACCATGCCAATACCTCATCTGAGCTTCTTCTTTTCGAGTAATTGCATTGGTTGCACTGGGAGCCGATTCGTGCTAGTTAGACCGTAATAGAGGTATGTCGTAGGTGGGAAGCCTTGAGGTTTAAAAACAAGTCCGGTACGTTGGCATCAGGAGGTCCTCACTCTCACATAGCAGTGGCCAGGGTCGCCATTCTCTGCCATTCAAATCCCATTCAAATTACCCACTACAGAAGTAGTTAAGACTGCCAAATGGGATTCCTTACACTTTATGTACAAAGTCAAGTTGGCAACATTAGCATATAAGATTTTTCATGATTGTACCCCTCCCTCTTTGGATCATATTTTAACCAAGAAGACTTCTCCTATCAATCATTTACGTACTACGAACACGGTAACAGTGCCTCGCTTTAACGCATATTTTATAAAAAAATTCAATAGCATTCAGAGCTTCTATTGTGTGGAATCTCCTCACGCCAGATCTCACAAAGACATCCACCGTCAAGAACTATACTAGAATGGCTTCTAAACCCGACAAATCACGTACCTTAGACTTTCAGGCGGAATCTCCGCAAACGATGCCTCATAATAATGATAACGATTTTCTATATTATTGAGACGATTTCAATATATATTTATTCCTTAAGTTTTAGTTAGTTTAAATGCACGACCCCATAAACGGCAACGCTTTAATCACCATCGTGTTGAAATAAAAGTTGTTGTATTGTATTGTGTTGTATTGTATTGTACCTAAACTCAGCAACACCAGGAGTTACTCTTGAAAACAAGTACAGTAAAGGAAAACTCCCCTTAGAATTCCTTATCCAATACAGTACTCAACGTCACCTGCCATCACTATGCAGCAGCATTGATTACTTTATACAGTCTGACGTGCTTACTCGTCACCACACTGCACTCACACAGCACTAGCCATTATTAATCGTCATTTAACGTTACTTCACATCACTAGGCGTTATCCCTCGTTATTAGCCATTACTACACGTCGATGTACGTTACTACACATCACCACCCGTAATTTTACGTTACTAGTCGTTTGCTAGTCGTCACTAGACGTTACTACACATCACCATCCGTTATTACACGTTACTACCAGTTACTACTCGTCACTGGACGTTACCACACAACACTTCCCGATATTACACGTTACTAGGTTTATTTAGGGACAGCTAGGAGCTCTAAAATGCTATTTTCAACACTCTTCACGTAATCGGCACTCTTCAAAAATTGACATTGACATTTCATTTTGAAAAAATTGGCCCCATGCTAAATTCCCTTATGTCCAAGTGCTGGGAATTTTTTATTGATATTGATATCAATAAAAAAAAATTTACAATGACTGCAAAATTCTCGTGCGCTCATTGGCTAATTTTTACTGTCAATAAGCGGACAGACATGAATTTATACTTTACGAGATAATGACGGGATATTGCTCGCGTGAGATTGAAGTTTCTCACAATTTTGTCTGGTTCTTCTCGTGTTTTGACTTAATTTTGGCCCCTCTGCCTTTTTGTTATTGCAAAAAACAAATTGATGTCAGTACGTTTTTCATGCGTCTGTCCTGGATTTCGTCATAACATTGTCAAAGTAGCCTGCGGATCCACTCGGCTATCACCTCGTGGATCCACAGCTACTTTGACAATGTTATGACGAAATTCATGATCTATAACAGGACAGACGCATGAAAAACTGACATCAATTTGTTAAATATCTATTAATAATCTATTAATAATAAAGTAAATATATGATGATAATAAAATAATAATAAAAGGTATTGATATCTTTGTGTTTCTTTCCGTACACCAAATATGCTAAATAAAGTTATTTACCTACCGCTGCACCTAACTGGGTACTTTTTGTTATCGACAGTTTTGATTCATGTAGCCTTAAATCGGCAACCCAGTTCGCTTTATATTTGACAGTTATGATACGAAATTGTATTGTGAGGATGAAACTCCGATTTCCGTAGAGGAGTAAGGTCTTATAACTGTACCGGTGCTCATTTAAAATGTCGAAAACAGCGCCCTGAACGGCCAACACCGACTTTGATTTCAAATTATGATGCATATGAGTTATAATTTTCTTTCCATGGTTATGATTCTCAGACAAGGAAAATTCTAAGCATTTACTTGTACCAATTACTGAGTAAAACTGCTCAGTTTAATTTACGCTAAATGCTCTTAACCGTACATAACAGAGTGCTAATTGCAAGTCGTCTTTCGATTTTTATTCAAAATGTACCTTACAACTTTCTGTCGCGCCAGGATATCGCTGAATTTGAGGGAATTCTTGCGATGAAAAAGACTTCATTTATCGTGTATAGTAAACCGGCTTCTGAACCTAGAGTTATTGCAAAGAGAGCTTTTCATTTCCAAAGTGTCCCGTAACATTGTTCGAATTCGAAATAGAGATGTTCAACGCTTTGGAAGTATTTATGTAAGTATGGTAATCTCAAACATACAAAAACGTATGAAGACCTTTTCGGGTGTATAATAAACATAACTCAAGGGAAAATACAGCTTTTCAGAAACCAGCTATATTTATATATATTTTACATATTTCACATATATTTCATTTACATTTATCCAAAACAGTTGAGGTGTTTTCTAAACTATACCTGCAATTAGAGTGCAATAAAAGGTGCGAAATATAGCATAAATATATATGATCCCAGTAAATTGTCAAAACAAAAAAGTTAGCACAGGTCTAAGCTTGTTGAAATCCCATGTCTCCAAGAAATATAAGCTCGCAAGCACACACTATTTCTGGAAAGCAATACTTAACTAAAGTTTCAGCAAGGAATAAAATTTAGCAGCTCAGTGATGCTAACATAAACTATTTGATTTTTTTTCTTCTTGGTACAAACAAATGGAGTTGTTCAGATTGTTTCTTTCAACTAGGCAACTTGTCAAGAAAAACATAGACTTAACACAAGGGAAAACACAGTGCTTCAGAAACCACCTATATGGTAGCGTGGACAACAGCTTTCCTCAGGGTTGCAACAAGCGTTGCATGCGATATGAATAAAAGTGAGGTTTACAAATTTATTTGCCTCATGGCTCGGCTTCCTTTGTTCTCGAAGGGATTATATTGAACATTCCCCGCCAATAATAAACTGTCTGAAAAGCTGGTGGCCGCTTTTGATTGTAACAAGGGAGTATGGGGCTGAGTAATTCCCCTGCAGTTATTCCCCTGAAGTTAGGCTCCTCAAAACATCAAATACACGACAATATTACTTCACGAAATAATCCTTCCATTTTATTGAATCATTTAATAACATTATCTCTATTCATTTTATACAAGTTTCATTTCATGTTAAATATAACTTTGCAGTTAGCAAACGCAAACGTGGAACTAGATGAAGTATCCACGCTACTACCATCGAGAACAATTCTCTTACGCGGAGGCTCACGCGTATCCTCCTGCACATCCTACAAAGTTTCTTCTTCGCAAGACAACTGAATAGTAGCAGAAAAACTGCTTTGAGTGATGAGATTATCATCACTGGAGTCCGATTCACTCATACTTCGACATAGCTGAACTTGATCAAGCCGGTAATCCACAGTGCAAATTATAACACGAGGCAAACTACACTTTAAAATATTCAACTCAGACCATGACAATTTTGTTTTCGCAATTTTTCACGCACATGAATGTAATTTAAGTCCGTAGAGACTACATATATTTGTTTCTTTACAAATCTTCATCAAGCTGTTTTACCGACATCTCAAACAACAGTGCACCAATGTGTAAAATAAGCATTTTATCGGCCTTTCACTCCGGGATGTCAGATTTATTCACCTCTGGTTCCGTCCTCGGGCTGCGCCCTTGGGTGGAACCAGAGGTGACTAAATCTGATATCCCCTCGTTTCAGGCAGATAATCCTTACATACAAACGAGCACGCTAACAACTTCACCGGTAACAAAAAGGCTGCGCCCTAGAAAGATATTATAGGAACTTAATTCCACCTGCGACCTCCGCGGTTTTGGCTTTAAAAAACGTCACTCTCGTTTACACCCTCTGTTCTTAATTTCTACGCCCATTGGCCCTCTTTCTCCACCGGCTTGTCCACACTGCCATTAACCCTATCAATTATTTGAACTGAAACATCGTCCAGACCATTGTGTCCCTCTGTAAAGCAGTTCCTGTATATAAGATCATCACTGGTCCTAGCATCTGGTGCCAACGTGAAATGTGCACTCGGTGCTAGTTTATATGAAAAATACCAGAACGACTCTCTAAAGTTACCAATTTCAGCTCGTTTGCTATTTTTGGCCTGGCACTCAAAAAGGTCAACTAGCATTTTCAGGAGGCAAATAATTCCCTAGGAAGTTCGTCGAAGGTAAATTTCAGCTAGCAACTTTCTGAAAGGAAAATTTGATTCCCTAAAAAATTCGGACACTTGAATTTTCAGCTAAGAAATCCCGAGAGATCAAATTCTTCTAGCTAATAAAACATCTCCTTAAGCAATCTTTGTACATTATAAGGAACTTCGAAATGTATCTCTAAAGTTTTTAGTTGAATTTGCTCTTTGGGTGCCCCTGTAATTTGCTGTTACGGTAAATCTAGCGCCGGAAAATTCTTATTTGAAGCACTGAAGCCACAAGGAAAAGAAGCCCGCAAACAATGTTTAGATATTAAACGTTAAGCTCTCATTTTCCACGCTGTTTGTAGGGAAAGCATGACAGACGGGAAAAGCTTTTTATTTAAATGCCACTCACTAAATGTTTAACCTTGATACATGTTTATTCAGCCGAAGATTTTCGAAATATCACGTTTCAGAACAAACTGGCGGAAGTATTAGCAGGTTCACTTCTCCGAAAGCCCCTCAAACAAGGACTCCCTTGGCTTCGTCAGTTTTCGAATGATGTGCATCGAAGAACTAAAGCTGAGGGTCAGAGTGAGACCGATGCCGACTGTGCGAAGGGCAGTGAGCTTGATATTGTCTAACCAGCCTTTAGAATTGAGTATAAAATAAAACAAGGCTACAAGGTCGCTTTCAAGATAGGCACCGATCATGCATACACTAATATGGAAAACATACCGCGTGACAAACTGGTGCTTGTTTAGTATGATTATGAAGAGCATATTGCAGACTGTGCAAATCACATTGTAGGAAGCCATACCGTATTTTCTCGATTAAACGCCCCCGGCGTTTATTTAAAACTTGGCCTCAGGGACCCGGCGTTTATTTGAAGCCAGCGTTTAATCGGGGTCTGGCGTTTATTAATGAAGTAAAATTTTCATTCTTTTTAGGTTGATGAATTATTTCACATTCTTTGAGATCCGTGCGCAGTTTGTCAAGGCGGGACGATTTCTCCCTTG
This sequence comes from Montipora foliosa, assembly GCF_036669935.1. NCBI lineage: Eukaryota > Metazoa > Cnidaria > Anthozoa > Scleractinia > Acroporidae > Montipora > Montipora foliosa. Next base: position 41,565,587 of record NC_090880.1, on the reverse strand, counting down.
GACCCGACCTGACATAATGTCCCTGTATCTCATACATGCGGTATTACATACGGCATTACATACGGCACGTGTATATTGTAATCATTATTTATGCAAACAGAACAAAACGGTTAAAGTTTAAAAACGGCAATGTCGCCAACGTCCTTTATGTTTGTATCAACAAACGTTCACAATAATCTTTGTGTTCTAATCGGCTAATCTTCGTGGACAACAATCTCATTAGGTTTTTCTTCGAAAATGTCCGGCTCTAGATCCGCGAATGGGTCGTTTTCATTTACGGGAGCACCTTGTCCCAGCGCAACGTAAAATGCCGTGGCCCTTTCAGTAAACACCTCCCTCCCATTGCTTAGTGGGCCTTCTTTCTGAAAACAGTGGATTTTGTCATCTTCCGATCCGTTAATGGGTAGCGAGATCGCACACACTTCAAAACTCTTCTTGATAATGTCACTTGGGAGGCTTTCCCAGGCCGCTAATATTCTCTAAACACAGCTGCGCCTTGAAGGTGCCTTAATGCGACCCGCTGGAGTAATTTCGTGCTCGGTTTCTGCCATCCAGTCATCATAAGCTATTTGGCACAGATTCTTAAAGGGCTTGTTCCAGGACACGTCGGGAGCCTGGATGTATTTCGTGCACCCGCCAGGAAGCAACGCTGCATCGACGCTAGCCTGTCGTAGGGCTTCTTTGACTCCATTCGTCATGTGGCATTCGTATGTGTCCCAGACAAGAAGCCTCGGAGAAAACGAGAGGCGGCCGACAACATACTGAATCCATTCTTCCGTCAGGCTTTCATTCATCCAGCCATTGGCTGACGTGGGAATAACACATTTTCCGGATTATTGCCTGTCTTCATTCATTCTCTTTACATCTCTTTTTCCACCTTTGAAAACAATGAATGGCTTAAGTTTATGCCAATTTGCCTTGGCTGCTAGGCAAACAGTTACTGTCTTTTTCATTTCCAGTTGACCTTATGGTGACACTCGATGCTCCAGCCTCATTCACAGTAGTAGCACTTGGCATATCTAGCCAGATCGGTGTTTCATCCATGGCGATTACATTTGCCATTGCATACTGCTTTGTGTGAAATTTGCGCTTCACGTTAAGAATGAAATGTCTCACGCGATCAATAAGATTGCTAGGATCATGCTGTGCAAGAGAGGTACGTTTACGCAAAGTTAATCCATGCTTGTTCATAAAGCGAACTACCCAGCCATTACTTGCTTTAAAGTCTTGTTGGGATATTTCCTCGTTGTCGTCAGGACCAGCGGTGACATCGGTTGCGTTCGATGACTTGAGTTCACGCCAAATGATCTCTCCTTTCTTGCTTATGGCCCGCCTGGAAACGCGCTGACCACGTGCTCTCATATCGTGGATCCACTCGAGCACTCTATCCTCAAGCGCAGTGGAAAGAGGCTTTCTACCACCGCCGTGTAGTCTTTTCCTTGGGTTCGCTGAAGTCTCAAGCTCCGCTTTCTTTTGGCACCATTCTCGAATTCTCTTTGCGTCCACACGAAATTTTCGCGCTGCGGCTTCCTTGCCGTTACTTTCTGCATAAGCAATCGCTTCGAGTTTTGTGCTGCTTATACAGTAGCTGTGTCGTTTCTTTCCCTTTCCACTTGCTTCACCGCTCTCCAAACGCGAATGATCATTTTCTTGAATAGATCCACTGGAAGATTCAGTGGAATTGTTGATACCTTCGTTGTTCATGATCTCAAGAATGATTGAAAGAAATCAAATTGCTGGTACACACTGTAATTCTATGCCAGTGCTACGCATGTTACAGTGCGTTTCACAAAACTTTTGATAAGCGGTTTCCGAAGTTCGCTACGAACTTGGCAATTTCATGTTGTACTTGTCAATCAAATTGTGAACTTGAACGTTGGGAAATTAACAAGTTCATTGCGAGAGAAGTTCCCGCCGTTCGGTCAGATTGTCTCGGAATTTCCTTAGACGTTGTGGTTACGTCGATTAGGAATTACTAGTTTTAAAATGGGTTATAATACCTTGCAACTGAATTTTCCCATATGTCATCCGACACCGACCTAAAAATAGAATACAATTTCT
>NC_090880.1:41551026-41558526 GCF_036669935.1 Montipora foliosa | reverse complement strand
AGCGTGACCAGTCACCCAAACACCTTGTCACGCAAAGTTTCAGTTACCGAGTCAGCCGAACTCCTGCCTAATTAACAGTCCGCTATTACTATTTTAGATCAAAGAACCGCGCCAATTCTGTGCACGTTTCATGACTTGTTGAGTGAGGCCCCCCCCGGGGATAGGAGAGCTCAGCGGCGAATGAAAGGCACACCATACTCAAAATCCCATTTCCGTCCCACTCTTCTCTTATCCCCGTTATCGTTTTCTCGTCGTTTTGCAGCTACCTTTTCACATTCTTTCGATCCGCCGAACCGCTCAAATTTTGACTGACGTCACAAATTTCAATTTTGCTTCTGCATGACGTCATCGCAGTGTCCAATCCACCTCCCTCGTCAAACAAACTTAAAGAATAATATGGGGAAAGTGAGTCATCATTCTTCTTTGGAAATAAAATTGTTCTTAACTTGGTAGGGGATTTCCTCTTTATTGATCCCTGACTCATGTATGTGACCTATTAAGTGGGGAAAGAACGGGGAGTCGCCACAGTGACAATTTATTCTTTACTATTTATTTACTTTTTGTACAGAATGAGTTAACAAGACTACGTTGTTACAATAAATGACATAAAAGATTGATTTAATGCAGTTACATTTTTGTGCGTATGTAAAAATTTCTCTCTCATCTTTAAAAAAACAAATAATATTTTAAAGTAAATGATCGTACTTGAACGCGTACCCGAAATTTTTTGTCATGTTTTGACTGAGAAACGCTTCCGTCTCCACTTTAGCGACCACAACTTTTTGTGCAGATTTACAAAAAAAAGAAATCCAAAATTTCTCTAAATGTGTATCATGTTCTTCGCCAAAACTAAATAAAGCTCAATAGCCTCGGACTCTGATTTTTCAGTTGTCCTTCCGCCCGTTGCCTAGCAACTAGACTATTACATCATCCTTCTCACGGGCCCATCACACCGTTTAATATCAACAGCTGTATCAATCTTGTTCTCAGAGCCTCCGTTACTCTTGTCCAGCGGAATAAGCGCAGGAGCTCTGGAAGAATCCAAAACCGGAACCACCAAATCCTGGTTCCGGTTTGTCTGCGCCTGCGAGAAGTTTGATGACAAATGGTCGACTTAGATCGTCGACAAAATACAAAACTTTCATTGTGTGTTGGACTTCGCTCTAGAAAAGTTAGGGAATGCTGAGTTTTTCTCTGAAAGAAGCACAGTGTTGTCTTTCATCAAAAGGATACCGTTTGTATACTTCCTACTGCATATATCAGCTTTTAACTTATGTATTTGACCATTTCTTGTCAAGTAGAGAAGAAATTTCATCAATCATTGTGGTTTCACTGTTAAATGCATTGATGTAATATCAAAGAAATAACCTTAGCCTTGAATGTTTGGGTTCTCAAGGATCACTGTTAGAGCTGTACCCAAAAGACCGAGTGTTCAACCTCAACAAACGAGGTTCCTCCGCAAATTTTGTTTGCTCACCCAGACGTTCTAGTAGAAAACAAAAACATTTTGAACAACGTGCAAGGAACGCATTAAGGTGATAGTTATAGACGAGGTACATGTGGCAGTGGAATGGTGAGTAGACAACTGAAGTAATATTTTGAAGTGCAAAAAAAGTTAATTATCATTTTAGGATTTGAACTGTGGGTTAAGTTGTATCCTGGGTGATGAAAATCTTCCACGGTCAAAGCCAATTTTAATTCTTAAGTCGTTTCCGCCTGGAAGACAAACGCAGTTAGATATAGCCGGGTATTCTGAAGTTGTTTGACATTCGTATTTCGCAACCTCAAAAACCTCTTCTGGTCCCATTTGTACGTTGTTTTTACGACCCAATATTTGGATTCGACCAGAGGTTCGTATCCCTGGTTCTGACCAAAAGAATCGCACCTCTAGGGACGAGATTGAACCGGAACCAGCTTTGGTTCCGGTTGAATAACTGTGCGTGCGTGAGGGAAGGCGGTCAGAAATCAACAAAGACATCTGGAGTTCACCTTGCCATGAAAGTGTTTACCTTTCAGGCGCGAGTCAGTACACATGAGTATAAACACATCTCGAAATACACTTTACATGTTTAAACTGCAGAGAATAAAAAATAACGAGAGACATTTCTTCAATCAAAACAGATTTCAATATCTGGTGTTACACAAGTGACATTTCGGAAATTCAAAATGCTGTATTTTCAAAAACAAAAACGTTACGGAACTGATAAGTAGTAAAAATATTTGTTTTAGATCATCTTCAACCTCGTACAGATAAAAATCCAGAAGAAGGTTAGAATTTAAAAATGGCAGAAAATGAAACTGTTTTTCACCAGCCAATCAAATATGGCATTTCCTGAATTTGACCAGAGTCTCTCTTTCCCGACCGCTAGTCATGGGAACGATGACTCAGGGAACGAGATTGCAGCTGTATTTGAAATTTGAGGCGCATGACATTGTAGAGCCCGCAGACCAGTTGAAAACTATGCCGATGAAACACCTTGATAAAAGCGACCTTCTAGCTCCCGCGGAGTTCTTGTAGAGCATACCCGGACAGGTGTTACGGAAGTCGTAGGTTCGAATCCTGCCTTGGAATCTGAATTGTTAGTTGTCCTTTCACTCGTTGCCTGGCAACAAGCATATCATCGTGGAGAATTAGTATGGAGCAGGAATATGGCAGTTGTGACGTCATGTGAAAGTCGAGAATACCTTCCCGTTCTGCGTATCACATGCGCTACATCAGCACCTGTATTTCCGAAAAACGAAGGCGCACTGTATAAGGGGTCGCTTCACGCTCTTCTTTTGTTCCAATTCATTCATATACAACTGATTATCCAAAATGGCAATCAACAAACAGCAACAAAGAGACGGCGAACATGAAAGATATTCCAGCGCGAGAAAAAGGGACAGGGGATTAGAAAAAACGACAGAAAACATTCCATAACGTATGGGGCTTATCCTGTGTGGTGTAGATTAAAGAGTTTAACCATTTGCAGATGGCACCACTCTCTCCACAGACATTTAAAGTGCTACTATGATCAAAAAATCAATTTTTATTTTTCTTTGGATTACTTAACACAAAGTGACCCAAGTTTTGAACCTTGTTTTCAAAAAGACACCTGTTGATTTAACCGGAATTTTCCTATTTAATAGTCCGCCATTACTGACTTAAAAATCTTGAGAGTGCTGGATCAAGGGGAAAATGACGTCAAAGACTCACTAGTTTCAAGATCTGGGGCCTGTTTCTCGATAACTTTTCGGGCCAGAAAAACCATTCGTGAAACTGCCAACCGCTTATTATGGAAAGCCGATCTTTTAACATGTTTTCAACTGTGAAGTTTTTCATGTTTTAACTGTGAAGTTTGACGACTTAAATCATCTCCGTTCTTGAAATACAAAGGGAATTGTGAAGCCCGAAAATGACCCGTAAAATTTCGGGACTTTCGAGAAACGGTCCACTGATTACATGCAGATGGGCGGGTAAACCGGGTAGGTGAGGTCGAAAAATAGCTTGCGTTTGCATGTTATCTTACTACCCTAGGGTCCCTGTGTGACCTTTCTCGAGGCTACTGCGTGGTCGCGAAGAACGTAAACAGGCAAAATCGTGAGTGAAGGACACATGCCCTTAATGCTCTTCTACTCTCACTTGCTTCAACTTTTCAGTGCTTTGGCTTCAATGCTGCAACGCCTCCGCCATAGGCAGTGTATTGCATGTGAAACGAGCCGATCCTGGGTTGGAGGGTTACTCCATCTACAAGGGTTTAGAGTTTACACGGCAAAACGCGACCTGTCATGTAAACGCGAGGCTGGAAAAATTAGACTTTATATGCACAGGCGGGTTACTACATCTCCGTGCAAACTGGCTCTAAAGGCTAGGACAGACGAGTTCAACATCCGTTCGATTTAGTTGAACAGCGATGTTAAAAAAGATTATGCCCTCCCGTCCCTCCGCCCTCCGCTTCAACATTGTTGAAATATGTTAAAACGAAGTTGAATTGTTTTTTAAGAGCCTTTAAACTTTATATCAACAACCATTCAATATTTCTTTTGTTTTCGCGAAAGTTGAATGAAGTTGAATGAAGTATGCCACCCTCTTTGAACATTGTTGGGTATAAGCGTGCTCACTAATCGGTCTCTCAATGACGTATCCACATCCGTATCCATAGTAACGACCACGGCTGCAGCCTGGGACTGAATACCAGGTTGTTGAATATGTTGAAACTGTTTGCCCAACCTATCAGTCAACATCGGTCAACATCGTTTAACAAAATCCAACAGATGTTGAAACAAAGGTTGAAGCCGTTTGCACTGGCCTAAAGAATGCATTGCGTGTGTACACCGCTGAATTAATAAAGAGAACGGGAGTCTCGGGCTTTCAGACCTTTAAACTCGTGTTTTGCTTATATAAGAAGCTGCATTTACACGCTGAAATTCTAGGCTGGTGAGTAAATGACAACACTTTTCCCTAGATCCAACCCTCTGAGGTCCAATGGGACAGTTTTGAACGTGAGTAATAGAAGACCGTGAAATCGAAACCTTGCACTCAAGTAAACAGCCTTTGGATAAAAATCATAGCTAAAAATTTTGCCATTTTGGTGTTAAGCAGATCATAGTAGCACTTTAAGCAAAAGCACAAAACAAAACAAAACAAAACAAAGAAACAAACAACGAGAAAGTAAATTAACACCTCTCAAAACGGAAATGTCCACATGCCAAAACGCCTTAGTCAGTTTGTCTTCTTAAGCTGTCAAGCTTCAAACCCTCAGTGATTTTCAGTATTTCTTTCTGGAAACTGTCTATCCATGATTAACACCTCTCTCCTAAATGGTGCACAGTACACCACCTCTGGGTTCGTTTTCACGGCTGTCACACAAGAGAAATAAGACGATCCACTACCGAAGAACACTCGCAATCGTATAACTGATAATGTTTTTTATTCGATCTGAAATCAATTTAATTAAATTAACTAAATCAATTGGTAATAAAAGAAATGAAACGAGCGAAGCGGGAATAACTGATAAAAACTTTTAACAATCATTATGCCATGCGGCCACTGTTCGTCAATATCCAAAACTTATGAAATCCCCATAAAGCTAACAAAACTGAAATGATTGGTAATATTATAACAGCGATCATAAACTTACTTCTATGGTGAGTTTTCTTAATTTTCCTTGATCGGGATAACCAGAAAACAGTGTAACAGGTAAGCAGTAAATCACATGAAGAATGTCCAATTCAGACATCGGGTAAAAACTAAACTGCTTAATTAAAGTTGAGGTTTATCTCCTATTTAAGTTTCCTGTTGGGCGTGTACGAGGCTATCGCAAATTCCTTAACTATGAATTCCTTGCATAGTCCAAAAACTACGTTAACAACGGCGAGTGTTTATCGCCTTGATAAACGTTTCATCTGCAGACACATTTCCTGAATTCTGGCTTCTGCAGCTTTATGCACCTAACAGAAAGTGAAACCAGCTACTGTATTGCGACCAGTATTACGTTCGAAAAATCTTATACCCTGTGTAAAGTCAAATTCGGAGTAATTGTCCTTTTAGTGGAGCAGATATGTGCAGATTTTTAGGCGAATTGCTCACTTCCTGTTAAAAGCACCAATTTTTCAGTAGTTCAAGTATTCACCATGACTAACAACTTGTGATATGGAGACATCTTCTATTTTCATGTTTTGGTGCACTTAAGGGCAATTTTCAAATGGCCGCCATTTTGACCGGAAGTGAAAATGCACATCAGCGTATATACATTATACATGCTATAAACAGGTGTCAGATGGGCCGACATGACAATTGTATGTTAGTAACTCTAATTTCACCACGAAATAGTATCTAATATGTTTGAGTTTGAGTAAGGCTCCAGCACTTGACTAAGTAGCCTGGCTTCTGGCTGTTATACACAATTGTGGTCTCATTCACACAGAAGCCCTTCAAGCTAATCCTGTCAAGCCGACCACATGCTGGAAAGGTCAGACCACAACACCGGGAACACTGTCCCCTACTCTTTTCGAATAGTGTGTGGGATCTTTAACGTCCCACAGAGTTAATGAACAAGGGTTGTGAGACGGGACCTCCGGCTTATCGTCCTTATCCGAGAAGACTAGAGAGTCTAACCATTTGCAGATGTAATCACAAAGGCAGCACTTTCTCCTCAGTTATTTAAAGACCCTGAGTGTTGGTCCGGCCGGAGTTCAACTCACGACCTCCCGCGTGACAGCCCGGTCTCAACCAACTGAGCCACCGGTGCGCGGTTCATATGTAAAATAGGGCTTCTACAAAGAAACCGGAAGTGAATGTCGATTGAACCTGAAGTGGCCGTTCAAAGCCTTGATGTTAATACTAAAATTCATAAAACGAAGCATTGATCAGTTCTGTCTCCTTGGTTCTAAAAAATGTGATATTTTGAAGACGGGAAATCCCGTTTACTGCTAGCTATTTGGAAAAATGTGATATACCCACAATGCTTTGCGCCTGTGTCTCTATATCTCATTTTGATCAGCTCATTAAATACCATATTTGTGCCAATTTTGGTGCTTTTAACAGAAAGTGAGCAATTCAAGCACATATCGGCTCTACTATTTAATAGCCAAAGACCGTAACAGCAGGGTGCGAGAAGACATTCCATTGATAACACTGTTACAGATCTTTATTGTCAGATTGACCTTATAACCAACTCTAGCGCAGAAAAGATTTGGACGAGTTGGACGAACCTATTAATGGCATTAACACCAGAAAGTTGGTCTTAAAAGTTGAAAAAAAAGCAACTAAAAAAGAAATTAGATCATCAAAGCGGAAGAAATAAATCCTGATGCTGTCTAAATGCCGTTCGTTGACTGTTATGACGAGAGTTAGAACTGTAGAATTGCACTGTCAGGACCAGAACATGTGTCGGTTAAGTCTGTAAAAGAGATCGAGAGTCCGTAATAACGGAAGTTTCTTTCAATCAAAAGTCTATAATTTTTGGTTTGGTTTATGGTAGCATAAACTGATGTTAATAAACCTGAAAATTACATATATGCCCTATGAAAACACACATATTGACGTATTAGCAATAATCGTATCTCTGTTTATTTGTCACCCAACATTCAACATTTGAATAAGCATTTGTACTAAGTAACGGTACAGACTAGTTCAAAGTACAAGAAAGAACAATGAACACTCAGTAACTAGTTGTCCGATTACAATGTATCCTTCTTGTCTGGCAAAGTCCACTGTAACTTAACAGGATTTATTCTAGCCTCCAAAAAGGTTCCATTTTTAATAGCACTACTTTCGTGGAATCCACCGAATATTCGTTATGTCATCAATTCCGGTCAGGTACATGAATATGATCTACATTTCGAAGTAAAATCAGGCTACTTTTAAAAGAACGGACAATATACTAATACCATACGAGCGGCAAATTCTTTAAAAAGGCTTCCATTCATGTCTACCTCATCACTTGTGGTAGAAATCGAGTTACTACTTCGGCAACTGGTTGCTCATTTTACGCCAAATGATCATGTGCATGGAATTTA
>NC_090880.1:41541026-41543526 GCF_036669935.1 Montipora foliosa | reverse complement strand
TAATGACTATTCACGCCTCTATATTAATTTATGATAGGAAAACTTCTCAAGATACCAAGAAGACTTCAAAATGATGCTGAATTCGTCCGAGAAACGATTAATCAGCATGATTTCCGATATTGAGGTCCAAGTTAACGAGACTGATCAAAAACTGCGGGCCACCGGAATTGCATTTACAGACAAAATTCAGAAGGTATTCAGAATTGTGTACTAATATTAAATCGTCAATTTATTTACGTCTCAAGCCTAAAAAACCTAACACAAGAGGTCTACCATCCTTGGTTTGCATCCACGAGATGAGGAGACGGCCATGTTGATGTACAAAACAATAGAAAATGGCCCCACAAGTTTTGCATAATAATAGAGTCACCCTTTCCAAAACGACATTTTAATGCAGTTCTATACACCAACAAGGCCACCGTGACGTCAGATTCAAACGATCAATTGGCCAATGAAGGGTTAGTTTCTATAGTAACTGTGGTCTCCCTGTGGTGCTGCATGCGTCGTTGGGGAGCCAGTGAAACAAGAAAATTTGCTTTTGTCAATCGAGTTGTTTTTAAATTAACCACCGCTTGAAAAATTCGTGATCCGGCTGACGTTTCAAGCGTTAGCCCTTCGCCGTCAGACCGAAAATGAGGAATTGAAGAAAATGAATCGAGGAGACTGAAAATAAACTCAAAGCAAAGTTTCTGTAAGAAAGATCAATTCAAACTCTGGTTTTTTTGCGAAAAAAGAAAGTGAAGTACACAAAGAGAACCTCTTGCTGACGAGTAGAAAAGCGACATCTATTCTGGGGCCGAGTCCGCCGGAGAATCACGAAGCCTGTGCTCTCCACTCCACTACCCCTGCTCTACCCCTACACTACCCCTGCTTTCTTGTACACCCTACTCACCGAAACCAACACCCGTGTCTCTAGAAACTGTCTGTTAACGAGAATAAACGGAAAAAATGGACTGATTTACTCCAGGGGGAGGTTCCATCAAACACTGTCAACCAATCTGGCAATCTGGCATCTGCTCTAGTGATCTTATACTATTTTTCTGTAGGGCCATTAGGTCCGTACTTGAATACTCATGTCAATTATTTCACAGTTGTCTCCCCTGTTGCCTGTCTGATGAAATCGAGCGCATTCAGCGACGTGTCATGCGCATCATCTTTCCTGATGTTAAGTACAGCAGTGCGCTGAGAGAAGCAGGGATTCCAACACTTTATGATTGGAGAGAGAAACTCTCATGTGATCTTTTCAAAGACATAATGCATAATAAGTACCATAAGTTGGCAGGTCTCCTTCTACCCAAGAATACCAATTGCAGATATTTACGATCAATAAGAACTTTTAACACGCCTGTGTGTAAAACAGATCGGTTTAAGAAATCTTTCATGATCAGCCATAGTCTTAAAATGTAGACCATAATTCTTTCAATTTTTTATTGTACTTGTAATGTTTTTTTAATCTTCAATTCTTAATAGTTTTTTGCACTTAATTGAATTATGGTTTTTATATTTATCATAATGTATTATAGTGTATTTAACAATTATTCCATGAGCGCGCGTTGGATATGAGATGGTAAATAGCCAACGAGGCGCGTAGCGCCGAGTTGGCTATAACCACTCTCATATCCAACAAGCGCGAATGGAATAATTGTTTTATTAAATTCCTTAAACTCCAAAAGTTTAGAAGTACGAAATACGAGCAAAAAAATCGAGAAAATCCTAGCGAAATCGAAAAAAGTTGATGAAGATTCGATGTTGTGTAATACCTCGTGGTCAGACAGACGCAGGCTCATCACAAAAACATTTCTTACCTTTTCGCGTATCTCTAAGCTTCGAAAGTGATCCAAACTTTTCACAAAAACGTTTTTCTTTTGCTTTATACCGAAAGAAATTTCGCTTTCTGGCGTAAACGTTTTTAGTTTAGCAACGCTAAGCGCAATCATTTACCATATAAGGTCAAACGAAGGTATATGAGCTGATAACCGAGATTGAGTGAACCAATCAGAGCACGAGAATTGCATTATCCGAGGTTGAGAATTTAATAATATTTATTATCGCATAATCCAGTCTTCGGACTGCGAGGTGACTTTATCTAATAAACGATTTATCTATCTAATCAACGGTCTCCCACCGCAGAGAGGCGCATACGTTACTTGCCTCTCGAGTTTGCCTTTTGTTACTGTTGAAATAAACTGCGACATCTGTTGAAAGGTCAATTTGGTGTTCGCTCCTGTTTTGTCAGATAAAAAGCAGTTTGAATGACCTTAGAGACAAAGTCCACTCAGGAGAACAAAGAATAAACCAAACAATCGATCTAAAGGTAAGACATTTAGTACTTGAAGGCCGTTGGTGTCTTTTCTAGACAACAATTAAAGACAAATACATAATGATTACGACAGCATAATGATAAACTAGTATAGCACAAGGCTTTGAACTGATATTGTTTTATATGTGAGTAGCAGTATCGGACTCTTCAGACCCAGTAACCTCGATTCCATGTCCCATA
>NC_090880.1:41521026-41536026 GCF_036669935.1 Montipora foliosa | reverse complement strand
AGTTTGTTTACCTGGCCGATTGTGATGTTGTATCATTTTTGTCTTATTTGTTCGCTATATGGGGATAACATATTTTTAGTTGCGTTGATTTTTTCAGTTGCTAATGTATAATTATCATGTAGATCATGCAAATCCTTAGGATACTCAAGATCGACTTCCAATATCATTCCTTTTTTATTGTCCTTTTTTAAGGTAGCTAAGTTGATTTTGTTAATCTGTTTTTTTGGTCAACCATCTACAACCACCGGTTGGTAAATACTGAGACATATTAGCCCAACCGTAAAGAATATTAGCATTCAAGTACATGATAAACTTCGAAGGCGCCTTTTCGTTGTAATTTTTCATGTGTTTGTTGTTTGCTTTTCCGTATCAATTAGCTATGTATGAGATACCACCTCTCATACCCTTTTCAATAAATTGAAACATATCTATGTCAGTCATTAGTTCTAATTTTATATCAGTCATTTTAAGCGTAGCATCCCATGGCCGCAACCCAGGACTTGTGAAATAGTGGCAAGGATCTAACTTGTAATATTGTAAACAGTTCTTTCTAAAGTTTTCGAAAACATCTGCTAACAAAAGGATATCACTCTTACGATATAAGTCATGAAACTCACCGATTGATTTTAAATCAAGAGTATTCCACACGTTTTGAGCAATAGACCTTATTCACAATGGCCGCCATGTTGGATTTGCTATTATCATTCAAATTTGCTACACACTTCTTAGGGGCCAAACAACACGAACACCTTAGCCACACAGATGATTTGTTTCACGTTCATTGAATGTTTATCACCTAGGCAGTAAAATGCAATCATTACACAAGTTACTTCGACGTCTTTTTAGTGAAAAATGAGCAGATAACGAAGTAGAAAGGCAAAATGTCAAAGGCAATCAAAAGATAAAAAGATTTTATAAAGGTACTTAATTCTAAATACTAAAATGGACTTTTTGCAATGTTATTTCAATATTTCGTTGAGCCGATTTTCCGCAATTTGCTTTTTTTTCAATGTTTGCCGCCCCCCCCTCCAGCATAACGCATGGCTAATTTGCATGGCATTATGAAAACCAACATGGCGGCTATCGTAAATAAGGCCTGTTGTTGATATTGATCGTCAGATATGTGTTCGTGGTTTAAAATGCTGTAAAAATTGTCTTTTGATGGTAGCTGTTCATTGTTAAACTTTTCGAAGCTGTCATGTCGTATGGATAAATACCTTTTTGCTTCATCAGATTGAATAGGCCATTTCCGAGTTCATGTCTGCCTCCTCTTCAAAGCGAGTCTAAGTGCAAACTTTTTGTCATGATAATTAGTTCTACTTTACATATGAATGAAAACTAATTTTCATAAGAAAAACTTCGCACTTAGACTCTCTTTGAAGAGGAGGCAGACACGAACTCGGAAATGGCCTATTGCTCGTTTTTAGATATATCATTGGTGTATTTGAAGGCTTTATCAGGTAGGTTGCTGCTTACTAACTTATCCAGACTTCAACTCATAAACTGGAAGCTATCAGTGAATGTTCAATGGTTGCCTAACATGAAAGCCATACATTTTTCTATATTATTAGAGATGACTTTTATCTTCATCTGTTGTTCTTCACCTTTTTCATCTTTGTATGTATACTTTTTAGCTATTTCACCAATCTGCTGCATGATAAGTTGGTTGTCATATTCTCTTAAATTATGAAAAATGACAGGAATCTTAGTTAATTTCAAATTAAAATTACAGTCTTGGGGAGCTGATCCTCTGTATTTTCCAGTTACATGACAATGATCTCTTGCTTTAATGTCTCTTTTTATGTATTTTGTATTGCATATATGACATTTGTCAGCTGTTTTAAAATCTTTGACGTCCTCTTTTGTCATTACCATGTCTTTGCTAAAATATTTTTTCTTGATCTTACTACAGTATTTGACTTCTTCTGACATCGTTTCTATAAACTTGTGTACTGCGTCTTTTCCTCTGTAGATCTGAACTGGTTTTGTGTAGTTATCGTCATAACAACAAACTACTTTATACCCGAAAATTTGGTTTTTATCAACGGAGTTAATAATGTGAATTGACCACCGTACAGAGATTTCTAAAAGCTGACGATTCGACAGAGTTAATAGAGGGGACTCTCTATTATTCTCTCTCTATTAACTCTGCGTTTCGAGCGTCAACTATGGAGGCCCGTTCGTCAGAGCAGAGTTAACTCTGGTCAGAGCGAATCGAGGAATTATGGGTAGTGTGTAGTTTTTGTAGAGGAGTGGGACCTTCGCTATTGGTGGTAACATGGCATCGTCATAAATAGGAATACATTACTTAAATGAAAAGCGTTCGTTAATACCGTGGGGATTAAGGGTTCCAATTTGGAAGATGAATTTTTGTGGGACGGTTCCAGATTCATTAATGTTTCCTATTTTTCACGTTGTTGCCATGTTACCACCAATAGCGTAGGTCCCGTGTATACTCCACTATAAAAACTATACACAACCCATAATTCCTCGATTCACTCTGTCGAAGGGCTAACGCTCGAAACGTATGCTTTTAAAATCTCTGTACGGTGGTCAATTTACATTATAAAACCAAATTTTTGTATACTACTTCCCCACCGACGCAGCACCACAGTTTCTTTGGAAATTACCCCCTTCATTACTTTATATCCGTATGAACAATCAGTATGCTTTTGGTATGAATCAATATATGATTTGTCATTATTAGGTTTACATCCTTGTACTTTCTCTGTTATTGCTTCAAAATCTGCATAAATAACAGATGGCACTTGTATCTTGTTGAGTTTCCTTTTCTGGGCATGCGAGCGGACAATCATTGTGCGGACATGCAAAAACAAATGTTCATCTTCGAGGATAGTATTCCGTTTCCGATACATAACAGTACTGCTAGTTGTTTATGAAAGTTGATCAACTTTAATATATTGTTGCCTTTCTAGTTATATTGTATTTATATTTATATTTATATTTATATTTATATTTATATGTGTGTGGGAATTCAGTTCCATATTTTTCACGTTACTACTCTGTTGATATCCTTCTGTGAAACTTAAACGGAATGTCAGACCTCATATAGAGCATGAATCCTCCACCATGTATATTTCTATCAATCGTGAGAAAGCGAAAGCCATCAATCATATATTGAACATGAATGTTAGGAAAAGTTTGGTCTAGCTTTGTTTCCGAGATTACTAAGATATCGAAGAAACCCGACCGTAACCAATGTCGTATCTCATAAAATTTGTGTCCTGCAATACTGTTGGCGTTGATAGGACCAATCTTACAATTTTCATGAACTCTTTGGTGATTTTCTCAAAGATACGAGAGCGGCGGCCATTGTTCATTTGTTCATCCCAACTGACTTCTTCATGAACACACTTCCATCATTTCCAACTCCTTGCAGATCGTCACCAAAGAACGAATCACTTAGATTGGGCACTGAACAAAAAGAACACTGCCAATCCAAGTACTGCTGCTCTACTTAATATTTAAAGATATGCTTTCGCTTACCGATACACTTCGCATGAAAGCAACGATCACATTCTGAACACAAAATGGCGTCCTGGTTGCTTCGTACATTCCGATTACATTTATCACAAGGATACTTGATCCGCTGCCAAGGGAACAGGAGTCACGGATCAAATTAACCAATCAAAAAGCACAGATAAGAATTTTGTTTCTCTTGGAGCAAATCTGTGTTTTTTGATTGGTTAATTTGATTTTGACCAGTTGTATAAAGTTAAAAAAACAAAAACAGTAGTAGACTAGCAACCTTTGTGGCATGATTATGGTGCTGCAGCAAGAATCCCCCTACGAGAAGGGGTTTCTCTCCACTAACGGAAATAATAATCTCTAGTAAAGTGGGTAAGTGAGGGGAAAATACTGTGTGTGTGGATGGTGACTTGAGGGAGAATCATAGCCAAAAATTAGTCTGTAAAATGAGGAAGAGAAATTCACAAAGCAAACTCTCAACCTCACAATGGACTTAGCAAAACAGAACAAACTCTGTGTGAAAATAAGAACTTTAATTTTAGAAACAGCCAGATAGTACATGTACAACCAAACTAAATCAAGTGAGATGGATAAACAAATATTTGAACATGAAATTTATTCGTTCTTAAAAAATAATAAATAATAAATAAGAAAAAACCCTAAATAAAACCTTTGTTCTTAAAACCACAGGAAAGGGCAGGTAAAAAAACCCAAAGAAATCCCTTGCAAAAATGAAACACAGGTGTATTAAATGAGGCAAATCTAAACAAGCCGAAGGTTAAGAAAAGCTGATTACGACACCAATAGGCTCGTAAATGGCTGCGAATCTTCAGGGGTAGAGCGCAACCGAGCAAGGGGGTTTCTAGTCCAGCGCTGGACCTCTACCCGACCCCCTTGTGCCGAGTCAAGAAGGGAAAAAGAAAAGAACAAGCGGAAAACCAGGAGAAAACAACACCAAAACTATGGACAGACTAACGCGACCAAAACTGCAAAGCCAATCAAGCAAAACTGGGACTGATAACACTAACCAAGAACACACTTACCCGGTGTATAATATGATTACTGAAACAAAATTATAGTTTAAAATAAAGAAAAATGGATACCTGGTTACTTACATGGAAGAAAAAGCTGGCACAAATTTCCCTTCTCTCCAAAAATTTGCAAGGACTCCAGCAAACGTCAGCTGTGCTTACGACAAAAGAATTCAAATATGACCCAAACTGCACACAGGGCCTGGGAATGAAAAATGCGAAGGAGTCGATCTGGGAACCAGCACGACAGGGAAAATGCGCAATGCACTAAAAGACTACTACAAAATGGGGATTATGAAGCCAAAGAAGGGGTAGATTGGCCCAGAAAAACATGGAAGCCCAAGTGAGATTGTGTTGCTATTGATACAGGGTGTACTGCAGGGGTATATTCATTCGTTCTTCTGAATGGTTCCAGGAAAAAATCCCATCAGGTGTATAAATCATTCGTTCTTTCGGATAGATCTAGGGAAAAATCCCATCAGGTGTTTCTAAGTTAGTATTAGGCTAGTGGTTAAGAAAATAAAACCAAATTGTATCTGTGTGTATTGTAATGCAAAGTGTGAACACCACTACCAAGCAAAGAGTTGACTAGGACAAAAGGTGGTATCCCTGCTGTATATACCTATTGAGATAGTTGTATAAAGTAAAAAAAAACAAAAACAGCAGTAGACTAGCAACCTTTGTGGCATGATTATGGCGCTGAAGCAAGAATCCCCTTACAAGAAGGGGTTCCTCTCCACTAACTGAGATAATAATCTCTAGTAAAGTGGGTAAGTGTGGGGAAAATACTGTGTGTGTGGATGGTGAGTTGAGGGAAAATCATAACCAAAAATTAGTCTGTAAAATGAGGAAGAGAAATTCACAAAGCAAACTCTCAACCTCACAGTGGAGTTAACAAAACAAAACAAACTCTGTGTGAAAATAAAAACTTTAATTTCAGAAACAGCCAGATAGTACACGTATAAGAAACTAAATCAAGTAAGAGGGATAAACAAATATTTGAACATGAAAATTATTCGTTCTTAAAAAATAAGAATAATAAATAAGAAACAATCCCTACACAAACCCTTCGTTCTTAAAAACAGGAAAGGGCAGTTCCAAAACCCAAAGAAATCCCATGTAAAATGAAACACGTATCCCTATCCGTATCCATAGTAACAACCACGGCTACAGCCTGGGACTGAATACCAGGTTGTTGAATATGTTGAAACAGTTTGCCCACCCTAGCAGTCAACATCGGAGCTGTTTCTCGATAACTTTTCGGGCCAGAAAAACCATTCGTGAAACTGCCAACCGCTTATTATGGAAAGCCGATCTTTTAACATGTTTTCAACTGTGAAGTTTTTCATGTTTTAGCTATGAAGTTTGACGACTTAAATCATCTCCGTTCTTGAAATACAAAGGGAATTGTGAAGCCCGAAAATGGCCCGTAAAATTTCGGGACTTTCGAGAAACGGGCCACTGATTACATGCAGATGGCGGGTAAACCGGGTAGGTGGGGTCGAAAAATAGCTCGCGTTTGCATGTAATCTTACTACTCCAGGGTCCCTGGGTGACCTTTCTCGAGGCTACTGCGTGGTCGCGAAGAACGTAAATCGTGAGTGAAGGACACATGCTCTTAATAAAAGAACGTCTCTGTGATGCACGAAACAAACAACTGGCAAATGTAAGAATAACACTGTTAGGTGAAGTCATAAAACGACCTTCCTCCAAGAACAAGTACGCAGTCTAATATTGGTACGAGATTGTTATTATAACTATTGTGCGCTTAAACATGACCCACGACCGCGATCTTACGATTTTTCCATTTCACTGGTTCCTTATGCAAGTCGTTCTTTTCCTTTTTCACTATTCTTTCAAAGAAAATTTATACGCTTGTTAATTTCATGTTGACAGCTCGGATGGATAACCCAGGCGGTGCTGACAAAACGGATTGGAAGTTGTGTTATCTGCCAGCAATCGATTAAGGAAAAGCTGCGATGCCCTGCACAATCCAAACGGCAGGATAAAGAAGCCGGTTATAAGACACTCGGAGAACATTTAAAACAGTTTGCCGAAATAGATGAAGGTGATGGCATCCTCGCCACTTTGTACAGACATAAAGCCAGTTTTCACAAAACCTGTTACGATAGGTTCAATTCCACCCAACTAAATCGAGCTCAGAAAAGATAATCTGAAGCCCAAGAACATCTTGGAGCAGGTGGGACGTTTACCCGATCAAATGCTACTTCTTATACGAAAGATGCCCAAGCATCTTGTTTTATATGCGAATCGGAAAAGGGGCCGTTTCACGAAGTCTCAACTATGGAATTTGGATGCTCGAGTTCAAGAATGCGCTACTTAACTTAATGATGAGAAGCTTTTAGCTAGACTTGGTGGGGGAGATCTTATCGCACTAGAGGCACGTTATCATGGAACGTGTTTAACGATGCTTTATAGAAGAGCTGAGTACGCAAGACGAGAAAACATCCCAGAGGAGGAGAAGCCTCATGGCAGAAGTAGTTACATTTATTGAAGAATCTCGAAAGACTGGAGCCGAACTTCCCACCTTCAGGTAGCAGACCTTGCCAAGATTTACACCTCTGCCCTGGAACAGCTCGGTATGAAGGCGACTGCAAAGTTGAACACTTTTCATCGTAAAGAACGGATTGTTCACCAAGTATCTAGCCTGGAATATTTCAACAAGGGGCGTGATGTTTACTTGGTATTTCGTGAGGACGTAGGTAACGTGCTTCAAAAGAGACAAAGAAGATCTGGACGACGAAGGAATGCACTTAGCAAAGGCAATAATTCGAAAAGACATACTAGGCAATAAATACTCGTTTAACAGATCGTTTGATGAGAACTGTCAGGTTAGGTCCTTTCCCCAGTCCTTGATTTCTTTTCTGAAAATGGTTTTACTTGGACAAAACATCAACGACCAAGCAGAGAGTGTTTCGAAGGGTCATGCAGCTCTTACGATTGTACAGTTAGACCAATTCAACACTTATGTCCGTCGTCGTCCAAGAAGACAGCACTCGAAACCTGGAACAGTTTCCCTCAGATTAGAACTATTTTCATCGCCTTGTCCAACTCCCCAACAGCACAAAAAGCTGGATTACAGTGGTGTCAGCCTGGGTACAATACATATACAACATAAAAATTACAATACATATAAATTATTCACACTAATGGCTAACATAGACATTGGTTCCAAAGTCTCTACGCGTACCTGTAAGTAATAAAGTTCCTTAGACGGTCAGTGTTCGCCCTATCGCGGGACTGGGCAGTATTCCCAGACCGTAACCCGTAGCCATGGGGGTGATGACTGTATGCAAGTCCTTGAGCGATATGTTGTTCTGTTGTATGATAGAACGAGTAGCTGCTTGACTGTTGACGAAGCCCGAAAGCAACTGTTTACTCGGAAGTCTCGTAGGTTTGATTCCATCCCACCGACACGCGATGCTTTACTTCAGCACGTTAAGCGCACAGCCTATCAGGCTGGCCACATCTGGGAACAAGCGCTCATCGAAAGTCCTCTTGTTCCAAGTCCACGACATTGGGGCTGGATAACTGAGAGTGGAGAGTGGAGGCCACTATGGACAACACTACCGGAAATAACCAAGTCGTGCCAAGAGATAGTCATATGTGGCTGCAAAAAGGGATGCTGTGGAGGATGTGGTTGTCGCAGAGTTAGCCTGCGCTGTACAGCTTTGTGTGCATGTCAAGAGGAATGCGAAAACCAGTGAATCACCTCTACTTGCCAAAACACTTGTTCATACATTATTGTTACATGAACATAACAAATGTCGCACCAGCATACACTTTGAACAAACATTTATGCAACAAACATCTGAAAGTGTAGTAACGAGAAAGAGTAAAAAGAAACTCCACTGAAACTGAATTTCGTTTCTTTAGTCGTCATAATGAATGTTTAGTTTTTCCATTTCCGGTCAAGAATGGGTAGGTTATACTTTCTCGTTTTATTTTTTTCTGTATCACTACTTGGAAAACAAATAATCAAATTATGTATCCTTAAGCTCATTTCTGTTCGTCCCATCTGTTTTTATACCATTAAGGGGATTTAAATTTGACTTTTATTTCTTTTATTTCTTTCTTCCGTTATAATAACGGCCATTTTGAATTTTTTCTTTATTTCGTTTACTTATCATTTTTTTTTCTTTCAAGAGAACGATCAACTTTAGCATTTATTGCTCTTTAGGCCGTTTTTTGTCCATTTTACTTGTTTTCGGTCTTTTTTAGAGCTCCCTAGTTAAAATGGAATTAGCTTCCGGTTAAAAGTGGCGGCCATTTTTAATTTATGCATAAACAACCCTTAAGTACAACTTGCGCCTGTGTCTCCATATCTCATTTTGATCAGCTCATTAAATACCATATTTGTGCCAATTTTGGTGCTGTTAAAAGTGAGCAATTCAAGCACATATCGGCTCTACTATTTAATAGCCAAAGACCGTAACAGCAGGGTGCGAGAAGACATTCCATTGATAACACTGTTTCAGATCTTTATTGTCAGATTGACCTTATAACCAACTCTAGCGCAGAAATAATTTGGACGAGTTGGACGAACCTATTAATGGCATTAAGACCAGAAAGTTGGTCTTAAAAGTTGAAAAAAAAGCAACTAAAAAAGAAATTAGATCATCAAAACGGAAGAAATAAATCCTGATGCTGTCTAAATGCCGTTCGTTAACTGTTATGACGAGAGTTAGAACCGTAGAATTGCACTGTCAGGACCAGAACATGTGTCGGTTAAGTCTGTAAAAGCGATCGAGAGTCCGTAATAACGGAAGTTTCTTTCAATCAAAAGTCTATAATTTTTGGTTTGGTTTATGGTAGCATAAACTGATGTTAATAAACCTGAAAATTACATATATGCCCTATGAAAACACACATATTGACGTATTAGCAATAATCGTATCTCTGTTTATTTGTCACCCAACATTCAACATTTGAATAAGCATTTGTACTAAGTAACGGTACAGACTAGTTCAAAGTACAAGAAAGAACAATGAACACTCAGTAACTAGTTGTCCGATTACAATGTATCCTTCTTGTCTGGCAAAGTCCACTGTAACTTAACAGGATTTATTCTAGCCTCCAAAAAGGTTCCATTTTTAATAGCACGTGCTCATCATGCACATGTGCTCCTCTTTATGCCGTACACTTCCTTTCCCTGTCAGTTCTCTTTGGGCTTCGGTTCGTTAACAACAGCGTTTTGTTTTTCCCTCACACTGTTTTGTTTTGTTCTGACCGGAACCTTTATGTAGCTCGTTCAACTATTCATCATTCCCATTACATATTTAGCACGACCAGATAGTACATCAGCAGATCATTTGAAATGGCAAAGACAATTACTGGATGTTTCCCTCGGAAAGCGCAATATTTTCTCGGGAAACAAAATGAACTGTTTCCCTCGGGACCAGTCATTAAGTGTTTACTGGGTTCCAAACATGGAAATCTGATACAAGTCTGCAATCTATACATTATATGACTCTCGTTGACACTTAGCGATAGCTACTGCTATTGTAGTTTTAAGAAACAGGATGCAAAACCCTCCCGACTTTGGAACCGTTTATGTGTGGAAACCACATTGGGGAGTAACATTTATGGCACTTTTTTTGCAAACGTGTACGTGCTATGCATTTTGTAGCTAATCTCTTGGCCTTTAAATAGCCTTTTTGCTCGCTCTCATTGCCCCATGTTTCTTGAAGGAGTATTACCTTCATCACCATATGCCAACTTGAAAGCTACACGCGGACATACCTCCTAGTATGTCATGAGGGATAAGTCAATTCTCTGAATTCTGCATAGCTTGCCGAAAAGCAGTTTAACAACTGGTTGATTTCATAGACAAAAAAAATGGACCAAGTGAACCATGGATGTAAAGAAACGTGACCCTTTTCATGAAGTCAACACCTACTGTCAAATCATAAAAAATCCCTTTATAAATCATGTTCCACACTCGATTGATTGTTCTAACCCAGCCAAAATAACCACCGGTAATTATGCTCGTCTTCATTGCTAGAGAAACTAGCTTTTATTAGAAGGGAAGCAGTTTTATAAGCTAAGACAATTTAGGCAAACAACACGGTATGTTCCACTACTTTCGTGGAATCCACCAAATATTCGTTATGTCATCATTTCCACTTTTCATCGTAAAGAACGGATTGTTCACCAAGTACCTAGCCTGGAATATTTCAACAAGGGGCGTGATGTGTGTTAACAACAGCGTTTTGTTTTTCCCTCCCACCCCACCATTTTTTTTGTTTTGTTTTTGTTTTGTTTTGTTTTGTTCTGACCGGAACCTTTATGTAGCTCGTTCAACTATTCATCATTCCCATTACATATTTAGCACGACCAGATAGTACATCAGCAGATCATTTGAAATGGCAAAGACAATTACTGGATGTTTCCCTCGGAAAGCGCAATATTTTCTCGGGAAACAAAATGAACTGTTTCCCTCGGGACCAGTCATTAAGTGTTTACTGGGTTCCAAACATGGAAATCTGATACAAGTCTGCAATCTATACATTATATGACTCTCGTTGACACTTAGCGATAGCTACTACTATTGTAGTTTTAAGAAACAGGATGCAAAATCCTCCCCGACTTTGGAACCGTTTATGTGTGGAAACCACATTGGGGAGTAACATTTATGGCACTTTTTTTGCAAACGTGTACGTGCTATGCATTTTGTAGCTAATCTCTTGGCCTTTAAATAGCCTTTTTGCTCGCTCTCATTGCCCCATGTTTCTTGAAGGAGTATTACCTTTATCACCATATGCCAACTTGAAAGCTACACGCGGACATACCTCCTAGTATGTCATGAGGGATAAGTCAATTCTCTGAATTCTGCATAGCTTGCCGAAAAGCAGTTTAACAACTGGTTGATTTCACAGACAAAAAAAATGGACCAAGTGAACCATGGATGTAAAGAAACGTGACCCTTTTCATGAAGTCAACACCTACTGTCAAATCATAAAAAATCCCTTTATAAATCATGTTCCACACTCGATTGATTGTTCTAACCCAGCCAAAATAACCACCGGTAATTATGCTCGTCTTCATTGCTAGAGAAACTAGCTTTTATTAGAAGGGAAGCAGTTTTATAAGCTAAGACAATTTAGGCAAACAACACGGTATGTTCCACTACTTTCGTGGAATCCACCAAATATTCGTTATGTCATCATTTCCACTTTTCATCGTAAAGAACGGATTGTTCACCAAGTACCTAGCCTGGAATATTTCAACAAGGGGCGTGATGTGTGTTAACAACAGCGTTTTGTTTTTCCCTCCCACCCCACCATTTTTTTTGTTTTTGTTTTTGTTTTGTTTTGTTTTGTTCTGACCGGAACCTTTATGTAGCTCGTTCAACTATTCATCATTCCCATTACATATTTAGCACGACCAGATAGTACATTAGCAGATCATTTGAAATGGCAAAGACAATTACTGGATGTTTCCCTCGGAAAGCGCAATATTTTCTCGGGAAACAAAATGAACTGTTTCCCTCGGGACCAGTCATTAAGTGTTTACTGGGTTCCAAACATGGAAATCTGATACAAGTCTGCAATCTATACATTATATGACTCTCGTTGACACTTAGCGATAGCTACTACTATTGTAGTTTTAAGAAACAGGATGCAAAATCCTCCCCGACTTTGGAACCGTTTATGTGTGGAAACCACATTGGGGAGTAACATTTATGGACCTTTTTTTGCAAACGTGTACGTGCTATGCATTTTGTAGCTAATCTCTTGGCCTTTAAATAGCCTTTTTGCTCGCTCTCATTGCCCCATGTTTCTTGAAGGAGTATTACCTTCATCACCATATGCCAACTTGAAAGCTACACGCGGACATACCTCCTAGTATGTCATGAGGGATAAGTCAATTCTCTGAATTCTGCATAGCTTGCCGAAAAGCAGTTTAACAACTGGTTGATTTCACAGACAAAAAAAATGGACCAAGTGAACCATGGATGTAAAGAAACGTGACCCTTTTCATGAAGTCAACACCTACTGTCAAATCATAAAAAATCCCTTTATAAATCATGTTCCACACTCGATTGATTGTTCTAACCCAGCCAAAATAACCACCGGTAATTATGCTCGTCTTCATTGCTAGAGAAACTAGCTTTTATTAGAAGGGAAGCAGTTTTATAAGCTAAGACAATTTAGGCAAACAACACGGTATGTTCCACTACTTTCGTGGAATCCACCAAATATTCGTTATGTCATCATTTCCGGCCACGTACATGAATATGATCTACATTTTGAAGTAAAATCAGGCTACTTTTAAAAGAACGGACAATATACTAACACCATACGAGCGGCAAATTCTTTAAAAAGGCTTCTATTAATTTCTACCTCATCACTTGTGGTAGAAATCGAGTTACTATTTTGGCAACTGCTTACCCATTTTACGCCAAATGATCATGTGCATGGAATTTACAAATCCCCACTACGTTACGAAAGCAATTTGTTGCATGATTGACATATTCTTGGCAGATCACAAGGTTTACACTTGTTTTTCTTCGACATTTCATAGCGCAATCACAAAAGTGTTGTAATTGGAAGCAACTGGCTTTGACATTGAGATGAAGAGATGAACGATGAAAAGTAGCTTTTAATTCGTTGCAAGATGTGCTAAAATTGTGAAGACACCTTCAGAGGATCCGGGGCTTGTTCTGTATCCGTGAGCCTCATATAACCACCAACAACGTTTTCATAAGATCTCGAAAATATTTTCACATTAGAGGGCGGGATAGCACGCTTGCGGAAATTTTGAACTTCTCTCCGATTGTTTTTCTTTCAATTTTGTATTTAATCAGAAAATAAAGTTCCGTTACAACCGTGAAGTCACCTGTCAATTTTCGTTCCCTTAAAGAGATCCACGAAGAGTGGCTAAATGCTCTTCCAAAACAAAATAAACAAGGCAATAAAGAGCAGAAGAGGGGATTGCACTTCATGCAACAAACCATAGTTAATCGAGGGACTGGTTACGAAACCTTAAAACCTTCAAAAGCGAGAACAATGTTGTCGCAATCGATGTTGAATTGACCGTGAATTGGTCTCTCATGGGCTCCCAAATTAGTCGCTCATAATTTAATCCAAGGATTTGATTGGTTATCGTATCGAAAAAAGGTATGTTTTGTGCAGGGTCAAGGCCAAAAATACAGACAAAAACATCAAACAAAGGAAGTTGTCGAGTTTCATAACCATCTCCATGCATTAACTATGAACAGACTACCTTGTCGGAAATATTATATAATCTGCTATAGTCACTCACGAGGGAATTTTCTTTTTTGCAAAGCATTTGTTTGCGACGTCATCATCGTGCACTATGGAAAACTGAAGCACCATCGTGCAGTATTGAATTTAATTAAACGAATTTACTTGCTATGTTATAAATATTTTTGCTACGTCCCTTTTATTCTATAGTCAATTTCGGTTGAATTTATTTTTAATTTATAACGAAACGATAAAAGGATTACGTGGTTTCTTGAACCCAATGAAAGCGAAAAATTCTCGCCAGGCCTGCTCTTTTAGATTGACACCTGAATGATCGAGTCACCACTTTTTACCTCGGTAACCGCACTAAAAGTTATTATAGGAAAAGAAGCCGATCTTAGCCCGGTAACCGAGATCATATGAAGCGGGCCTCAAAAGATATGGTATGCATGAACAACTGGTATTGAATTTCATGAGCACCTTATAATATCAGCGTCTTTCCCAACGTCACTAAACTGCCGGCTCCCACAGAGAGAGAGACAAGAGGCCAAAGTAGGCATTCTATTGGCAATTACAGAAAGCTACTGAGAAAGACCAGAGTTACCCTGTATATCATTTTGAGATGGATACATTGGCAAATGTCTACTCCAATCTTGCATTCAGCAGCGACGTAGTTTCCGCCGGAAATTTGACACATACGGCTAAAGTACGCAAATGCACCTCTAGAGACTTTGTTCCACCAGATGATGCAATCTTCGGTCACACCGCTGCAACTCCAAGACGAGAAATTTTTTTCGACTCTTCTGGCTGGGGTAAGGAAGGCAAAGCTATACCAGACGCAGGATACCGCTCACAAGTCTTTTACCTCGATGAGTATGCGTTGGTAGGTGATCAATGTGGTAATAAAGTGACTCCATCGCGAAAGAGAGGTAAGACTAAGAAACCGAACTGTTCTGCCGACCAATTGAACAACACTGGTTTTTACGACAATTTAACAGATTCACGAGAGGAAAACCAACAGGAAAGGAAAAGCAGCAAAGAAGAAAGAAATAGCACCTCTTCCCGTTTTAATGTCTCAAAACACCAGAACGTGGGAAGACACTATTGCTGTGGTATCGTTGGTATTCGAGAAATTGCTCTTCTTCAAGTCCTGACTTTTTTCACAGCAGTTGCGGGTTTGACTTTGGTGATGATGATACTCAATGGGATGATCACGATTTCTCCAAATGCTGTGAACGGTATGCTGAAAA
>NC_090880.1:41493526-41516026 GCF_036669935.1 Montipora foliosa | reverse complement strand
TGCCCAATGGCCATCGAGTACAACGACTCGTTTCATTCAATCGACTCATTTCATGTGACTGAGTATGAGGAATCGTTATTTTTGATTGAGTACAATGACTCTTTTCCCTTGATTTCTGTCAAGTTCGACTCATTTCATTTCATTGGGCCGGGTAGTTTCATTTTCAAGATTTGTGCAAGCAGCAAAATGGCAATAGCTGGATGTTATTGTGACGTTTCTATTTGGAACCGCTGAACCGACCGACAACCTCTTTTATCGGTTTCTCGCGCTCAGAAGATGCACAGGTCATCCACGAATACACAGAAGACCCAACCTTTCACATAGGAAGCGTCTCCTTCTTGGACGCAATTAACATCATGTTAACCTGTTGTAAATGCTAATTTATATTAACTACATTACTAAGGTGGCTGAAGTTATTTCTTACAAATATTAATATGAATATTATTAATGTCAATTGACGTTAATGGCTATTAACACCTCTATATTAATTTATGATAGGCAAACTTCTCAAGAGACCAAGAAGACCTCAAAATGATGCTGAATTCGTCCGAGAAACGATTAATTACCATGATATCCGATATTGGGGTCCAAGTTAACGAGACTGATCAAAAACTGCGGGAAGAAACAAGATCGTTATGGGCCACCGGAATTGCATTTACAGACAAAATTCAGAAGGTATTCAGAATTGTGTAAAAATATTAAATCGCCACTTTATTTACGTCTCAAGTCTAAACAACCTAACACAAGAGGTCTACTCATCCTTGGTTTGCATCCACGAGATGAGGAGACGGCCATGTTAGTGTACAAAACAATAGAAAATGGCCACACAAGTTTTGCATAATAATAGAGTCAAATTCCAAAATGACATTTTAATGCAGTTCTATACACCAACAAGGCCGCCGTGACGTTAGATTTAAACCATCAATTGGCCAATGAAGGGTTAGTTTCTATAGAAACTGTGGTTCCCCTGTGGTGCTGCATGCGTCGGTGGGGTGCCAGTGAAACAAGAAAATTTGCTTTTGTCAAACGAGTTGTTTTTAAATTAACTACTGCTTGAAAAATTCGTGATCCGACTGACGTTTCAAGCGTTAGCCCTTCGCCGTCAGACCGGAAATGAGGAATTGAAGAAAATGAATCGAGGAGACTGAAAATAAACTCAAAACAAAGTTTCTGTGGGGAAGATCAATTCAAACTCTGGTTTTTTTTAGGAAAAAGAAGTGAAGTACACAAAGAGAACCTCTTGCTGACGAGTTGAAAAACGACATCTATTTTGGGGCCGATTCCGCCGGAGAATCACCACTACACTACCCCTGCTCTCTTGTACACCCTACAACCAACACCTGTGTCTCTAGAAGCTGTCTGTTAACGAGAATAAACGGAAAAAATGGACTGATTAGGGTTAGGGTTACTCCAATTTAGCAATCTGACATCTGCTCTAGTGATCTTATACTATTTTTCTGTAGGGCCATTAGGTCCGTACTTGAATACTCATGTCAGTTATTTCACAGTTGTCTCCCCTGTTACCTGTCTGATGAAATCGAGCACATTCAGCAACGCGCTATGCGCATCATTTTTCCTGATCTTAAGTGTAGTAGTGCGCTGAGAGAAGCAGGGATTCCAACAATTTATGATTGGAGAGAGAAACTGTCATGTGATCTTTTCAAAGACATAATGCATAATAAGGACCATAAGTTGGCAAGTCTCCATCCACCCAAGAATACCAATTGCAGATATTTACGATCAACAAGAACTTTTAACTCTCCTGTGTGTAAAACAGATCGGTTTAAGAAATCCTTCATGATCAACCATGGTCTTAAAATGTTAGACCATAATTCTTCTAATTTTTTCTTGTACTTGTAATTTTTTTTTTAATCTTCAATTCTTAATAGTTTTTTTGCACTTAATTGAATTATGGTTTTTATATTTATCATAATGTACTATAGTGTATTATTTATTATCGCGTAATTCAGTCTTCGGACTGCGAGGTGATTTTATCTAATAAACGATTTATCTATCTAATCAACGGTCTCCCACCGCAGAGAGGCGCATACGTTACTTGCCTCTCGTGTTTGTCTTTTGTTACTGTTGAACTAAACTGGGACATCTGTTGAAAGGTCAATTTGGTGTTTGCTCCTGTTTTGTCAGATAAAAAGCAGTTTGAATGACCTTAGAGACAAAGTCCACTCAGGAGAACAAAGAATAAACCAAACAATCGATCTAAAGGTAAGACATTTAGTACTTGAAGGCCGTTGGTGTCTTTTCTAGACAACAATTAAAGACAAATGCATAATGATTACGACAGCATAATGATAAACTAGTATAGCATAAGGATTTGAAACTGATATTGTTTTATATGTGAGTAGCAGAATCGGACTCGATTCCATGTCCCATAAATTAAGATCGCATTATAATTAAAGTCGACAGCTACTACTACTACTACTACTACTACTACTACTACTACTACTACTACTACTACTACTACTACTACTACTACTACTGCTGCCGCTGCTACTGCTACTGCTACTGCTACTGCTACTGCTACTGCTGCTGCTACTGCTGCTGCTTCTGCTACTGCTTCTGCTACTGCTACTGTTACTGCTGTTGCTGCTGCTTCTGCTACTGATACTCCTACTGCTACTACTACTACTACTACTACTACTACTACTACTACTACTACTACTACTACTACTGCTACTACTACTAATACTACTACTACTACTACTACTACTACTACTACTACTACTACTACTACTACTACTACTACTACTACTACTACTACTACTACTACTACTACTACTACTACTACTACTACTAATGGGCGTAATGTTCAGAATGGAGAGTTCAAGATTAGAAGGTCAATGATAATGACAATGATAGTTATCCGGGAGAGGTGTTTCACTTGGCTTGCTTTGTTCTGCGGGTTCCATGCCGAGAATCAGCAGCTTGTCTGAATTTTGCTCGTGACTGCATTTTGAGACAAAGGGAGACTTCACTGCGTAACATTTTAGATGCATTAAAGTGAACGAAAGCCACCGAGGCCAGTATGTTAACTTTAGATTGGAATATGTTGTTGCATGGTCGCCTCGCCTGCTCCGCAACAATTATCAAGTTAGCTTAGTGTTGCAGTCTAACACTTACGAACTTGAAACATGAACGCTTTTAAATTTTGTTTCATTCGTGTTACCGATTCTGCAACAGTTTGATCCCTGATATCAGATATTAACAGTGACCCTTGCAATCAGAAGAGTCTTGATTACAGCAAAACCTTTCTTTTTTTTCAATTTGAAAAAACACAGATGAAACATTACGGCGACGTTCAACCCCTTCGGATGTCATTTAATAATTCCCTCCGAGAAGTGAAGAATGAGTTGACTCGAATGTGGTTCTCACTGAACTCTACTGATAAAAGACTGCAAGAACAGATCACAGCTTCGTGGTTATCGATGTGGAGTGCAGTCAACGCCACCCAGCTGGAACTTGTGCATAAAGTAAGCAGATTCGTCTCGTGCTCAGAAAACTATTTCATTCCAATCCATTTAATTTCATTTCAATTCACTCCATCTCACTCCATTCCATTGCATTCCATTCTATTCCAGTCTATTATATTATTTTCTATTTTATCCTCGAGCAGCCGAAGTCATTAACTAACCATACCCACATAATATCCTCTTTAAACCGTGACATTTAGCTTAAAACTCAACGTAAAACGACATAAGGCAATCAGGTTACTACTCGTCGAAAAGCCCGAAATTTTCTTAAACAAACTTCTCTCTCTCTACCTCTCCCGTAAGGTACTAGGTTTTGTTTTACATGTACGAAGTAGCAATAGAAACAGATCACGAGTGTGACTTTTCAAAATAGTATTCACCCACCAAAGCACCTTCTTTACACTGAACGAATTTAGTAGATTTTTTAAGTAACTCATCTTCAAAACAAGTTACCCCAAAGCTACGGCTACCCATGATCAAATGAACTTTAAATATCTTCTGCCATAGCATTATTTCTGAACAACTCTTGTTTAGCCTCTCGTGCGGCAAAATCTGTGATCTTTTGACCTGTACATATTGTAACTGATAAGAAAACATGTATTTCCCGCTTAACTGTACTTTCACCTTTAAGTTAGCAGCGAAGAGACCTCAGGAAACTACCACGCCAAAAAGAGTGAGCACCTTTATAATTAAAGTTACTGTTAGAAAGTCCGAACCAAGAATTGCTCTTCATTTTCAACTTTTCAGATCACCAACGTCAGCAAGATGGCAGGTCCGAGTGTTGCACCGGGATTGAACGGTACAGGAGATCTTAGTCAATGCAAATACGATGTTGAAATCGGATTCCGTACGAATGGTCACGATACAGTTGCAGACGCTAGCGTAACTGAGTCAATAGTAAGTATGTCAAGACGAGTTAACCTCTTCAGAGGCAAGAAATTGACCATAATCGCCCGAATCGTAATGTTTGCTCATCAAAACAAAGGAACCATAATTTAATTCCTGGAAGATTTGTAAATTCGAGAAAAAAAGGTCGCTGCTTCTTGCTACCATATGGTATGTCTGATATCGGATCTCATGTTCATCTTTGTATCCTTTTTGCAGGGATCAAGAATAATTGGTGTAACCTGTTCCACAAACTTCGCTCAAGAGTATAACCTTGCGTCAACGGTTTCCTCAAACAAACGGAAATACATATGCAACTGCAAAGGGGCCTCCAATCACTTTCATCCAACGCAGCAGGAGAAGAAGTCATGCAACCTTCATTATTGGTCATGCCCGATAGGCTAAAGTGGTTTAATTAACTTGTACCATAACGTTCTTACTTTTTTATGTGAAAGGCAATTTCGGGAATTCAATCTCTACCCTGGTTTTTTAACCAATTTATTTCTAGTAAGAGTATTTTTTAGAGTTAAAATATGTAATCTCATAACGCATGGCCTTAAAGGAAAAAAAATTTCCTATTGCCATAAAAATTTCGTAAGATGAACGTTAACGATTGGAAATAGCACATTGCTACTGCCAAGCAATGCCAGCAATAATCGCATATGATAATTCTAATGGTGAGAATACAGATATCGCTTATGGCCAGCGCTCTTTCACACGGCTTCTTCGTATCATTAACATATTCAGGTAGAAGAATCGAAATTGTAAGTGCATCGTAACATTTGTTTTTACGTAGTTTATTTAAAACGGGTCCTCATGGATTTTTTACCCTTACTTTAAGAGACTCACTGGACTCAAGACAGCTGTTTCCTCCAGTCAGGGTGGTCCTTTTTCCGTGGTATGAGTCATCGACCACAACCTCCAATTCCATAAAATGAAAATCTAATAAGACCTGTGCGAGCATATTACATTGATTTTAACAGAACTTAAGAGTTCTTTCTGAAGAGGTGCATGTCACGTCAACAAATGAGCTTCATTGTTTACAGCGTGATGCTATACTAACAAGCGTATCTTCATCAAAGCGAGATATTAGATCACAACTTGCGTAATCTCCAACCTTGACGGCCGACGACAAGTTAAGCCAATGACTTTAAAGTATTAACCACTTCAAAGTTTAAAATGCGCGTTGCTGCATGGTTAGTCCTGCAAACGGTTTGCTTCAATGAGTATCGCCGGAGAGCATCGCGAAATTCTCTGAACCAATATGAACCTAAAATTATCTTTTGAATTGAGCGTGCTAGAGCAACAAAGTGGCTGCACTCTCACTTTAACGTGCTGATTATCTCATTGAACCAGTCACTAATTTTGAACTGAAATAAAAACGGATTCCACTGATGGATTAGAGAAAACACCGGTTTATGCTATCAATTTATCACAACACGAAGCAAATTCGGAAGGACATTGCGAGTTGTCTTTATGAAAGACGAGAATGAGCTTGCCTCACAATTATAACTTATTTTCAACACATATATATTCATAAGATATTTATTAGTAAAATCCAACTAGTGGTCTATTATCAATGCTGCGTTCTGATTGGTTGAGCTAATAGTAGGCTATTTGTTATAGCCCACTAGTAGCGAAAAGCGCCGGCCTTGAAAACCAAAACAACAATTAAAGTCTAGCTTTAACTAGCGAAAGATGTTTTGTCTCGATATTTTTTTGACCAACTAGTTGGATTTTACTAAAATAATTATTTCTCTCGCCCTCATGGCCTCTGAGTCAATAGCCCATTCGGCCTTCGGCCTCATGGGCTACTGACTCAGAGCCCAAACGGGCTCGAGGAATAATTGTTAATTATCATCATATATTATTCATATATTATATTCAATATTGACAACTTATTTTCTGTAGCTAAAAGAAACAAAATTAAAGCAGAACTTTCTTTTTTAGTTTCCAAAAGCCATGAAAAAATTTCTTTTGGGGATTTATGATCAGTAGCGCTTTGGTTCCCCATGGGACGGGGACTTTCATCGTTTGTCAATCGACATAAAAAGTTTTGCATCTCCAGCCTTCCCGCGTTTACTTTTTTTTTTTTCATATTTCATTTTTGTTTTACATCTATGTAAGAAATAGATTCCATGTTGTTGTGCATCTGTTCAGTAACAGGTCACAGATGACGTCAAAATGTGGCAAGAATCACGCAGTCACGTGTGTCACTGATGTTCTTACCACATTTTGACGTCTTCTATTACAATTCCGACTTCGTCGCGGAAGAAGGGCGTTTCTGCAAAGCCGAGTGCCATATGATGTGGATGGTGCTCGATTGTTTCACCTGATCAATCTTTCTGGAGACATTCATCCAAACCCGAGTCATCCTCGGCAGCGGTCCAAGTATCCTTGTGGTGAATGTAATCGGAACGTACGAAGCAACCAGGACGCCATTTTGTGTTCAGAATGTGATCGCTGGTTTCATGCGAAGTGTATCGGTATGCGAAAGCATATCTTTAAATATTACGTGGGGCATATATGGTATGCTGGTATATTAAAAGTTAGTGTTTCTGTGATCTTAAGTAAAGCCACAAGATTTTCATTAAATATTTTGATAATTTATTCTCATCTGTTACAAGCATTATATCGACTCGCTTTCTCATGTTTTTCATGTTTTTACCGAGAACAGCTGCAGAGTTGTTCAAAAGCTTGAAAAAGTCTTTTTCGAATGAATTTTTTGCATTCGTTCTTATTTGTATGTTGAAATTAATATAGTGTTTTAACCATTGAGACTGATTGAATTCTAACATTCTGTGTACCTTTCCTACTTTTAATCCTAGATCGATGTACAATTGAAGAGTTTCTGTAATGTAATATATGTTTTTATTATATGACTAGCTCCGTGAGCGGGCAAGATGAACCAAATCGCGCGCTCTGATTGGCTACCCGAGCGGGCAAGATGGAGCGATAGTGCCCGCTCGGGATTTCTCGCTTGGTCCCGCAAGATCAAAGATCATTTTTTGGTGTTTTAAGTCATATAATAAATCCTTTATTGACCAAGATTGTTCGGTCAAGATGACTGGATATTGGCCTCGTTCTTTTTTTGCGTGTTTATGGACCTCGACTTCGTCTCGGTCCATAAACACGCAAAAAAAGAACTTGGCCAATATCCAGTCATCTTGACCTCACGCTTGGTCAATAACCCACACATCTTTGTTGGATAGAGTAGGAATCAGTTTGTTTACCTGGCCGATTGTGATGTTGTATTTTTGTCTTATTTGTTCGCTATATGGTGATAACATATTTTTAGTTGCGTTGATTTTTTTCAGTTGCTAATGTATAATTATCATGCATATCATGCAAATCCTTAGGATACTCAAGATCGACTTCCAATATCATTCCTTTTTTATTGTCCTTTTTTAAGGTAGCTAAGTTGATTTTGTTAATCTGTTTTTTTGGTCAACCATCTACAACCACCGGTTGGTAAATACTGAGACATATTAGCCCAACCGTAAAGAATATTAGCATTCAAGTACATGATAAACTTCGAAGGCGCCTTTTCGTTGTAATTTTTCATGTGTTTGTTGTTTGCTTTTCCGTATCAATTAGCTATGTATGAGATACCACCTCTCATACCCTTTTCAATAAATTGAAACATATCTATGTCAGTCATTAGTTCTAATTTTATATCAGTCATTTTAAGCGTAGCATCCCATGGCCGCAACCCAGGACTTGTGAAATAGTGGCAAGGATCTAACTTGTAATATTGTAAACAGTTCTTTCTAAAGTTTTCGAAAACATCTGCTAACAAAAGGATATCACTCTTACGATATAAGTCATGAAACTCACCGATTGATTTTAAATCAAGAGTATTCCACACGTTTTGAGCAATAGACCTTATTCACAATGGCCGCCATGTTGGATTTGCTATTATCATTCAAATTTGCTACACACTTCTTAGGGGCCAAACAACACGAACACCTTAGCCACACAGATGATTTGTTTCACGTTCATTGAATGTTTATCACCTAGGCAGTAAAATGCAATCATTACACAAGTTACTTCGACGTCTTTTTAGTGAAAAATGAGCAGATAACGAAGTAGAAAGGCAAAATGTCAAAGGCAATCAAAAGATAAAAAGATTTTATAAAGGTACTTAATTCTAAATACTAAAATGGACTTTTTGCAATGTTATTTCAATATTTCGTTGAGCCGATTTTCCGCAATTTGCTTTTTTTTCAATGTTTGCCGCCCCCCCCTCCAGCATAACGCATGGCTAATTTGCATGGCATTATGAAAACCAACATGGCGGCTATCGTAAATAAGGCCTGTTGTTGATATTGATCGTCAGATATGTGTTCGTGGTTTAAAATGCTGTAAAAATTGTCTTTTGATGGTAGCTGTTCATTGTTAAACTTTTCGAAGCTGTCATGTCGTATGGATAAATGCCTTTTTGCTTCATCAGATTGAATAGGCCATTTCCGAGTTCATGTCTGCCTCCTCTTCAAAGCGAGTCTAAGTGCAAACTTTTTGTCATGATAATTAGTTCTACTTTACATATGAATGAAAACTAATTTTCATAAGAAAAACTTCGCACTTAGACTCTCTTTGAAGAGGAGGCAGACACGAACTCGGAAATGGCCTATTGCTCGTTTTTAGATATATCATTGGTGTATTTGAAGGCTTTATCAGGTAGGTCGCTGCTTACTAACTTATCCAGACTTGAACTCATAAACTGGAAGCTATCAGTGAATGTTAAATGGTTGCCTAACATGAAAGCCATACATTTTTCCATATTATTAGAGATGACTTTTATCTTCATCTGTTGTTCTTCACCTTTTTTATTTTTGTATGTATACTTTTTAGCTATTTCACCAATCTGCTGCATGATAAGGTGGTTGTCATATTCTCTTAAATTATGAAAAATGACAGGAATCTTAGTTAATTTCAAATTAAAATTACAGTCTTGGGGAGCTGATCCTCTGTATTTTCCAGTTACATGACAATGATCTCTAGCTTTAATGTCTCTTTTTATGTATTTTGTATTGCATATATGACATTTGTCAGCTGTTTTAAAATCTTTGACGTCCTCTTTTATCATTACCATGTCTTTGCTAAAATATTTTTTCTTGATCTTACTACAGTATTTGACTTCTTCTGACATCTTTTCTATAAATTTGTGTACTACGTCTTTTCCTCTGTAGATCTGAACTGATTTAGTGTAGTTATCGTCATAACAACAAACTACTTTATATCCGAAAATTTGGTTTTATCAACGGAGTTGATAATGTAAATTGACCACCGTACAGAGATTCTGCTGACGTTTCGACAGAGTTAATAGAGGGGACTCTCTATTATTCTCTCTCTATTAACTCTGCGTTTCGAGCGTCAACTATGGAGGCCCGTTCGTCAGAGCAGAGTTAACTCTGGACAGAGCGGATCGAGGAATTATGGGTAGTGTGTAGTTTTTGTAGAGGAGTAGGACCTTCGCTATTGGTGGTAACATGGCATCGTCAAAAATAGGAATACATTACTTAAATGAAAAGCGTTCGTTAATACCGTGGGGATTAAGGGTTCCAATTTGGAAGATGAATTTTTGTAGGACGGTTCCAGATTCATTAATGTTTCCTATTTTTCACGTTGTTGCCATGTTACCACCAATAGTGTA
This sequence comes from Montipora foliosa, assembly GCF_036669935.1. Classification (NCBI taxonomy): domain Eukaryota; kingdom Metazoa; phylum Cnidaria; class Anthozoa; order Scleractinia; family Acroporidae; genus Montipora; species Montipora foliosa. The sequence goes on along the minus strand of NC_090880.1, from coordinate 41,505,997 downwards.
GGTCCCGTGTATACTCCACTATAAAAACTATACACAACCCATAATTCCTCGATTCGCTCTGTCGAAGGGCTAACGCTCGAAACGTCAGCTTTTAAAATCTCTGTACGGTGGTCAATTTACATTATAAAACCAAATTTTTGTATACTACTTCCCCACCGACGCAGCACCACAGTTTCTTTAGAAATTACCCCCTTCATTACTTTATATCCGTATGAACAATCAGTATGCTTTTGGTATGAATCAATATATGATTTGTCATTATTAGGTTTATATCCTTGTACTTTCTCTGTTATTGCTTCAAAATCTGCATAAATAACAGATGGCACTTGTATCTCGTTGAGTTTCCTTTTCTGGGCATGCGAGCGGACAATCATTGTGCGGACATGCAAAAACAAATGTTCATCTTCGAGGATAGTATTCCGTTTCCGATATATAACAGTACTGCTAGTTGTTTATGAAATTTGATCAACTTTAATATATTGTTGCCTTTCTAGTTATATTGTATTTATATTTATATTTATATGTGTGTGGGAATTCAGTTCCATATTTTTCACGTTACTCTGTTGATATCCTTCTGTGAAACTTAAACGGAATGTCAGACCTCATATAGAGCATGAATCCTCCACCATGTATATTTCTATCAATCGTGAGAAACGAAAGCCATCAATCATATATTGAACATGAATGTTAGGAAAAATTTGGTCTAGCTTTGTTTCCGAGATTACTAAGATATCGAAGAAACCCGACCGTAACCAATGTCGTATCTCATAAAATTTGTGTCCCGCAATACTGTTGGCGTTGATAGGACCAATCTTACAATTTTCATGAACTCTTTGGTGATTTTCTCAAAGATACGAGAGCGGCGGCCATTGTTCATTTGTTCATCCCAACTGACTTCTTCATGAACACACTTCCATTATTTCCAACTCCTTGCAGATCGTCACCAAAGAACGAATCACTTAGATTGGGCACTGAACAAAAAGAACACTGCCAATCCAAGTACTGCTGCTCTACTTAATATTTAAAGATATGCTTTCGCTTACCGATACACTTCGCATGAAACCAACGATTACATTCTGAACACAAAATGGCGTCCTGGTTGCTTCGTACATTCCGATTACATTTATCACAAGGATACTTGATCCGCTGCCAAGGGAACAGGAGTCATGGATCAAATTCACCAATCAAAAAGCAAAGATAAGAATTTTGTTTCTCTTGGAGCAATTCTGTGTTTTTTGATTGGTTAATTTGATCTGACCAGTTGTATAAAGTTAAAAAAACAAAAACAGCAGTAGACTAGCAACCTTTGTGGCATGATTATGGTGCTGCAGCAAGAATCCCCCTACGAGAAGGGGTTTCTCTCCACTAACGGAAATAATAATCTCTAGTAACGTGGGTAAGTGAGGGGAAAATACTGTGTGTGTGGATGGTGACTTGAGGGAAAATCATAGCCAAAAATTAGTCTGTAAAATGAGGAAGAGAAATTCACAAAGCAAACTCTCAACCTCACAATGGACTTAGCAAAACAGAACAAACTCTGTGTGAAAATAAGAACTTTAATTTTAGAAACAGCCAGATAGTACATGTACAACAAAACTAAATCAAGTGAGATGGATAAACAAATATTTGAACATGAAATTTATTCGTTCTTAAAAAATAAGAAATAATAAATAAGAAAAAACCCTAAATAAAACCTTCGTTCTTAAAACCACAGGAAAGGGCAGGTAAAAAAACCCAAAGAAATCCCTTGCAAAAATGAAACACAGATGTATTAAATGAGGCAAATCTAAACGAGCCGAAGGTAAAGAAAAGCTGATTACGACACCAATAGGCTCGTAAATGGCTGCGAATCTTCAGGGGTAGAGCGCAACCGAGCAAGGAGGTTTCTAGTCCAGCGCTGGACCTCTACCCGACCCCCTTGTGCCGAGTCAAGAAGGGAAAAAGAAAAGGACAAGCGGAAAACCAGGAGAAAACAACACCAAAACTATGGACAGACTAACGCGACCAAAACTGCAAAGCCAATCAAGCAAAACTGGGACTGATAACACTAACCAAGAACACACTTACCCGGTGTATAATATGATTACTGAAACAAAATTATAGTTTAAAATAAAGAAAAATGGATACCTGGTTACTTACATGGAAGAAAAAGCTGGCACAAATTTCCCTTCTCTCCAAAAATTTGCAAGGACTCCAGCAAACGTCAGCTGTGCTTACGACAAAAGAATTCAAATATGACCCAAACTGCACACAGGGCCTGGGAATGAAAAATGCGAAGGAGTCGATCTGGGAACCAGCACGACAGGGAAAATGCGCAATTCACTAAAAGACTACTACAAAATGGGGATTATGAAGCCAAAGAAGGGGTAGATTGGCCCAGAAAAACATGGAAGCCCAAGTGAGATTGTGTTGCTATTTATACAGGGTGTACTGCAGGGGTATATTCATTCGTTCTTCTGAATGGTTCCAGGAAAAAATCCCATCAGGTGTATAAATCATTCGTTCTTACGGATAGATCTAGGGAAAAATCCCATCAGGTGTATAAATCATTCGTTCTTTTGGATGGATCCAGGGAAAAATCCTATCAGGTGCATAAATCATTCGTTCTTTTGGATGTTACCAGGAAAAATCCCGTGAGGTGTCAATTGACAGAAACTGAAAATAATAATAATAATAATAATAATAATAATAATAATAATAATAATACAGCTGTTTCTAAGTTAGTATTAGGCTAGTGGTTAAGAAAATAAAACCAAATTGTATCTGTGTGTATTGTAATGCAAAGTGTGAACACCACTACCAAGCAAAGAGTTGACTAGGACAAAAGGTGGTATCCCTGCTGTATATACCTATTGAGATAGTTGTATAAAGTTAAAAAAAAAAAAAACAGCAGTAGACTAGCAACCTTTGTGGCATGATTATGGCGCTGAAGCAAGAATCCCCTTACAAGAAGGGGTTCCTCTCCACTAACTGAGATAATAATCTCTAGTAAAGTGGGTAAGTGTGGGGAAAATACTGTGTGTGTGGATGGTGAGTTGAGGGAAAATCAACACCAAAAATTAGTCTGTAAAATGAGGAAGAGAAATTCACAAAGCAAACTCTCAACCTCACAGTGGAGTTAACAAAACAAAACAAACTCTGTGTGAAAATAAAAACTTTAATTTCAGAAACAGCCAGATAGTACATGTATAAGAAACTAAATCAAGTAAGAGGGATAAACAAATATTTGAACATGAAAATTATTCGTTCTTAAAAAATAAGAATAATAAATAAGAAACAATCCCTACACAAACCCTTCGTTCTTAAAAACAGGAAAGGGCAGTTCCAAAACCCAAAGAAATCCCATGCAAAATGAAACACGTATCCCTATCCGTATCCATAGTAACAACCACGGCTACAGCCTGGGACTGAATACCAGGTTGTTGAATATGTTGAAACAGTTTGCCCACCCTAGCAGTCAACATCGGAGCTGTTTCTCGATAACTTTTCGGGCCAGAAAAACCATTCGTGAAACTGCCAACCGCTTATTATGGAAAGCCGATCTTTTAACATGTTTTCAACTGTGAAGTTTTTCATGTTTTAACTGTGAAGTTTGACGACTTAAATCATCTCCTTTCTTGAAATACAAGGGGAATTGTGAAGCCCGAAAATGGCCCGTAAAATTTCGGGACTTTCGAGAAACGGGCCACTGATTACATGCAGATGGGCGGGTAAACCGGGTAGGTGGGGTCGAAAAATAGCTTGCGTTTGCATGTAATCTTACTACTCCAGGGTCCCTGGGTGACCTTTCTCGAGGCTACTGCGTGGTCGCGAAGAACGTAAATCGTGAGTGAAGGACACATGCTCTTAATAAAAGAACGTCTCTGTGATGCACGAAACAAACAACTGGCAAATGTAAGAATAACACTGTTATGTGAAGTCATAAAACGACCTTCCTCCAAGAACAAGTACGCAGTCTAACATTGGTACGAGATTGTTATTATAATTATTGTGCGCTTAAACATGACCCACGACCGCGATCTTACGATTTTTCCATTTCACTGGTTCCTTATGCAAGTCGTTCTTTTCTTTTTTTACTATTCTTTCAAAGAAAATTTATACGCTTGTTAATTTCATGTTGACAGCTCGGATGGATAACCCAGGCGGTGCTGACAAAACGGATTGGAAGTTGTGTTATCTGCCAGCAATCGATTAAGGAAAAGCTGCGATGCCCTGCACAATCCAAACGGCAGGATAAAGAAGCCGGTTATAAGACACTCGGAGAACATTTAAAACAGTTTGCCGAAATAGATGAAGGTGATGGCATCCTCGCCACTTTGTACAGACATAAAGCCAGTTTTCACAAAACCTGTTACGATAGGTTCAATTCCACCCAACTAAATCGAGCTCAGAAAAGACAATCTGAAGCCCAAGAACATCTTGGAGCAGGTGGGACGTTTACCCGATCAAATGCTGCTTCTTATACGAAAGATTCCCAAGCATCTTGTATTATATGCGAATCTAAAAAAGGGCCGTTTCACAAAGTCTCAACTATGGAATTTGGATGCTCGAGTTCGAGAATGCGCTACTTAACTTAATGATGAGAAGCTTTTAGCTAGACTTGGTGGGGGAGATCTTATCGCACTAGAGGCACGTTATCATGGAACGTGTTTAACGATGCTTTATAGAAGAGCTGAGTACGCAAGACGAGAAAACATCCCAGATGAGGAGAAGCCTCAACGGCTAGAAGGGATTGCCATGGCAGAAGTAGTTACATTTATTGAAGAATCTCGAAAGACTGGAGCCGAACGTCCCACCATCAGGTAGCAGACCTTGCCAAGATTTACACCTCTGCCCTGGAACAGCTCGGTATGAAGACGACTGCAAAGTTAAACACTTTTCATCGTAAAGAACGGATTGTTCACCAAGTACCTAGCCTGGAATATTTCAACAAGGGGCGTGATGTTTACTTGGTATTTCGTGAGGACGTAGGTAACGTGCTTCAAAAGAGACAAAGAAGATCTGGACGACGAAGGAATGCACTTAGCAAAGGCAATAATTCGAAAAGACATACTAGGCAATAAATACTCGTTTAACAGATCGTTTGATGAGAACTGTCAGGTTAGGTCCGTTCCCCAGTCCTTGATTTCTTTTCTGAAAATGGTTTTACTTGGACAAAACATCAACGACCAAGCAGAGAGTGTTTCGAAGGGTCATGCAGCTCTTACGATTGCACAGTTAGACCAATTCAACACTTATGTCCGTCGTCGTCCAAGAAGACAGCACTCGAAACCTGGAACAGTTTCCCTCAGATTAGACCTATTTTCATCGCCTTGTCCAACTCCCCAACAGCACAAAAGCTGGATTACAGTGGTGTCAGCCTGGGTACAATACATATACAACATAAAAATTACAATACATATAAATTATTCACATTAATGGCTAACATAGACATTGGTTCCAAAGTCTCTTCGCGTACCTGTAAGTAAGAAAGTTCCTTAGACGGTCAGTGTTCGCCCTATCGCGGGACTGGGCAGTATTCCCAGACCGTTACCGTAGCCATGGGGGTGATGACTGTATGCAAGTCCTTGAGCGATATGTTGTTCTGTTGTATGATAGAACGAGTAGCTGCTTGACTGTTGACGAAGCCCGAAAGCAACTGTTTACTCGGAAGTCTTGTAGGTTTGATTCCATCCCACCGACACGCGATGCTTTACTTCAGCACGTTAAGCGCACAGCCTATCAGGCTGGCCACATCTGGGAACAAGCGCTCATCGAAAGTCCTCTTGTTCCAAGTCCACGACATTGGGGCTGGATAACTGAGAGTGGAGAGTGGAGGCCACTATGGACAACACTACCGGAAATAACCAAGTCGTGCCAAGAGATAGTCATATGTGGCTGCAAAAAGGGATGCCGTGGAGGATGTGGTTGTCGCACAGTTAGCCTGCGCTGTACAGCTTTGTGTGCATGTCAAGAGGAATGCGAAAACCAGTGAATCACCTCTACTTGCCAAAACACTTGTTCATACATTATTGTTACATGAACATAACAGATGTCGCACCAGCATACACTTTGAACAAACATTTATGCAACAAACATCTGAAAGTGTAGTAACGAGAAAGAGTAAAAAGAAACTCCACTGAAACTGAATTTCGTTTCTTTAGTCGTCATAATGAATGTTTAGTTTTTCCATTTCCGGTCAAGAATGGGTAGGTTATACTTTCTCGTTTTATTTTTTTCTGTATCACTACTTGGAAAACAAATAATCAAATTATGTATCCTTAAGCTCATTTCTGTTCGTCCCAGCTGTTTTTATACCATTAAGGGGATTTAAATTTGACTTTTATTTCTTTTATTTCTTTCTTCCGTTATAATAACGGCCATTTTGAATTTTTTCTTTATTTCGTTTACTTATCAGTTTTTTTTCTTTCAAGAGAACGATCAACTTTAGCATTTATTGCTCTTTAGGCCGTTTTTTGTCCATTTTACTTGTTTTCGGTCTTTTTTAGAGCTCCCTAGTTAAAATGGAATTAGCTTCCGGTTCAAAGTGGCGGCCATTTTTAATTTATGCATAAACAACCCTTAAGTACAACTTGCGCCTGTGTCTCCATATCTCTTTTGATCAGCTCATTAAATACCATATTTGTGCCAATTTTGGTGCTGTTAAAAGTGAGAAATTCAAGCACATATCGGCTCTACTATTTAATAGCCAAAGACCGTAATAGCAGGGTGCGAGAAGACATTCCATTGATAACACTGTTTCAGATCTTTATCGTCAGATTGACCTTATAACCAACTCTAGCGCAGAAATAATTTGGACGAGTTGGACGAACCTAGTAATGGCATTAAGACCAGAAAGTTGGTCTTAAAAGTTGAAAAAAAAGCAACTAAAAAAGAAATTAGATCATCAAAACGGAAGAAATAAATCCTGATGCTGTCTAAATGCCGTTCGTTAACTGTTATGACGAGAGTTAGAACTGTAGAATTGCACTGTCAGGACCAGAACATGTGTCGGTTAAGTCTGTAAAAGCGATCGAGAGTCCGTAATAACGGAAGTTTCTTTCAATCAAAAGTCTATAATTTTTGGTTTGGTTTATGGTAGCATAAACTGATGTTAATAAACCTGAAAATTACATATATGCCCTATGAAAACACACATATTGACGTATTAGCAATAATCGTATCTCTGTTTATTTGTCACCCAACATTCAACATTTGAATAAGCATTTGTACTAAGTAACGGTACAGACTAGTTCAAAGTACAAGAAAGAACAATGAACAGTAACTGGTTGTCCGATTACAATGTATCCTTCTCGTCTGGCAAAGTCCACTGTAACTTAACAGGATTTATTCTAGTCTCCAAAAAGGTTCCATTTTTAATAGCACGTGCTCATCATGCACATGTGCTCCTCTTTATGCCGTACACTTCCTTTCCCTGTCAGTTCTCTTTGGGCTTCGGTTCGTTAACAACAGCGTTTTGTTTTTCCCTCCCACCCCACCATTTTTTTTTTGTTTTTGTTTTGTTTTGTTTTGTTCTGACCGGAACCTTTATGTAGCTCGTTCAACTATTCATCACTCCCATTACATATTTAGCACGACCAGATAGTACATCAGCAGATCATTTGAAATGGCAAAGACAATTACTGGATGTTTCCCTCGGAAAGCGCAATATTTTCTCGGGAAACAAAATGTACTGTTTCCCTCGGGACCAGTCATTAAGTGTTTACTGGGTTCCAAACATGGTAATCTGATACAAGTCTGCAATCTATACATTATATGACTCTCGTTGACACTTAGCGATAGCTACTACTATTGTAGTTTTAAGAAACAGGATGCAAAATCCTCCCCGACTTTGGAACCGTTTATGTGTGGAAACCACATTGGGGAGTAACATTTATGGACCTTTTTTTGCAAACGTGTACGTGCTATGCAATTTGTAGCTAATCTCTTGGCCTTTAAATAGCCTTTTTGCTCGCTCTCATTGCCCCATGTTTCTTGAAGGAGTATTACCTTCATCACCATATGCCAACTTGAAAGCTACACGCGGACATACCTCCTAGCATGTCATGAGGGATAAGTCAATTCTCTGAATTCTGCATAGCTTGCCGAAAAGCAGTTTAACAACTGGTTGATTTCACAGACAAAAAAAATGGACCAAGTGAACCATGGATGTAAAGAAACGTGACCCTTTTCATGAAGTCAACACCTACTGTCAAATCATAAAAAATCCCTTTATAAATCATGTTCCACACTCGATTGATTGTTCTAACCCAGCCAAAATAACCACCGGTAATTATGCTCGTCTTCATTGCTAGAGAAACTAACTTTTATTAGAAGGGAAGCAGTTTTATAAGCTAAGACAATTTAGGCAAACAACACGGTATGTTCCACTACTTTCGTGGAATCCACCAAATATTCGTTATGTCATCAATTCCGGCCACGTACTAGCCTGCGATCAGGCCCTCCGAGGAACTGGGGTTGACGGTAGAATGGGGGCCTGCCCGCATGGCTTAGTATTTTGAATGTCGCGTCCAAATTTTGGACGCAAAATACTGATTGGGTGAATTTAAATTACATCATGACGTCACCATTGACAAGCTCCGACAACAAGAAAGCCACTTCGCTTCGCAGAGATGAGGGGGTCAGAAATGCGTTTGAGAAAATTGTAGATTGTTTCAATTTTACCATAACTTTACATAATTAAAGGTCGGGCAACGCGATGCAATGGCTTCTCTCCTGGAAGGAAAGGAAGTTCTGTCTCTGTTATCCACAGGATTCGGGAAAAGTCTTATTACTCAACTGTTCTTTGTAGCGGCCAAAATACAACGAGCTAGGGCGACTTCATGTCACCGTGGTAGTTTTCTGTCCTCGACAAAGCGTTATCGATGATCACATTTGGAAAAAAATGGGCCTTTCGGCTCAGTTGCTGATTTAATGATAAAGAACGATAGAGGAATTCTACACAATTTTAGCAAGTATTTGGCTAACCCGAAAAGGTGGCTCCACAAATGATTGCTCGATCTCCTGGTAACTCCGCAATACTCCGATACAATTGAAAACAAAATATTCCAATTTTCAAATTATTGAATTAGTAAAATACATATCTATAACCACAAATACTCGATAAACCTTTGAAATAAAACGGTGTAAGTGTTAGAATATGTCTAGTATTAAAGTGTGATGTAGTAGTGGTTGTAATGTCCGTATTTCATTAAAATGAATTTAAAAAGTTAAGTCCGCTTCTCTTCACCGAAATTTGGCAGCAGTTGTGGTCGACTAGTCTCACACAGTGGAGATACGGTCAGGGAAAGCAGATTTCTCTATTGCGACTCCCGTCGTTTCAAGTTTGTGTGCTGAATTTTTCCGTGACGAACGAAACACATTTCCTGTGGAAGGGACTTCTACGAATTACCGTACAGAATATTCAACTACGCTTTACAGCATCAGCAGTAGTTGTTAGAATTTTCTGGCGAAGGCTTCCTTCCTTTACAGTTTTTTTTTAGTTTCTGCCTCGAGCAATTTGAAATACACAACGCGTGGCTTACTGCTTTTTTAATGTTTACTTCGGGTGCGCGCTGATTGGCTAATTTTTGACAGCTCTCTCAGCGTGACACCAGGGGGCGGCATTCAAAATTCAAAGGGATGCGTGCAGGCTCTCCTTCCCTCCCACCGCAGACAGAGAGCCTGCTCGCAGGCTAGCCACGTACATGAATATGATCTACATTTCGAAGTAAAATCAGGCTACTTTTAAAAGAACGGACAATATACTAACACCATACGAGCGGCAAATTCTTTAAAAAGGCTTCTATTAATTTCTACCTCATCACTTGTGGTAGAAATCGAGTTACTATTTTGGCAACTGGTTACCCATTTTACGCCAAATGATCATGTGCATGGAATTTACAAATCCCCACTACGTTACGAAAGCAATTTGTTGCATGGTTGACATATTCTCTGCAGATCACAAGGTTTACACTTGTTTTTCTTCGACATTTCATAGCGCAATCACAAAAGTGTTGTAATTGGAAGCAACTGGCTTTGACATTGAGATGAAGAGATGAACGATGAAAAGTAGCTTTTAATTCGTTGCAAGATGTGCTAAAATTGTGAAGACACCTTCAGAGGATCCGGAGCTTGTTCTGTATCCGTGAGCCTCATCTAACCACCAACAACGTTTTCATAAGATCTCGAAAATATTTTCACATTAGAGGGCGGGATAGCACGCTTGTGAAAATTTTGAACTTCTCCCCGATTGTTTTTCTTTCAATTTTGTATTTAATCAGAAAAAAAAAAGTTCCGTTACAACCGTGAAGTCACCTGTCAATTTTCGTTCCCTCAAAGAGACCCACGAAGAGTGGCTAAATGCTCTTCCAAAACAAAATAAACAAGGCAATAAAGAGCAGAAGAGGGGATTGCACTTCATGCAACAAACCATAGTTAATCGAGGGACTGGTTACGAAACCTTAAAACCTTCAAAAGCGAAAACAATGTTGTCGCAATCGATGTTGAATTGACGGTGAATTGGTCTCTCATGGGCTCCCAAATTAGTCGCTCATAATTTAATCCAAGGATTTGATTGGTTATCGTATCGAAAAAAGGTATGTTTTGTGCAGGGTCAAGGCCAAAAATACAGACAAAAACATTAAAGAAAGGAAGTTGTCGAGTTTCATAACCATCTCCATGCATTAACTATGAACAGACTACCTTGTCGGAAATATTATATAATCTGCTATAGTCACTCACGAGGGAATTTTCTTTTTTGCAAAGCATTTGTTTGCGACGTCATCATCATGCACTATGGAAAACTGAAGCACCATCGTGCAGTATTGAATTTAATTAAACGAATTTACTTGCTATGTTATAAATATTTTTGCTACGTCCCTTTTATTCTATAGTCAATTTCGGTTGAATTTATTTTTAATTTATAACGAAACGATAAAAGGATTTCGTGGTTTCTTGAACCCAATGAAAGCGAAAAATTCTCGCCAGGCCTGCTCGTTTAGATTGACACCTGAATGATCGAGTCACCACTTTTTACCTCGGTAACCGCACTAAAAGTTATTATAGGAACAGAAGCCGATCTTACCCCGGTAACCGAGATCATATGAAGCGGGCCTCAAAAGATACGACGGTATGCATGAACAACTGGTATTGAATTTCATGAGCACCTTATAATATCAGCGTCTTTCCCAACGTCACTAAACTGCCGGCTCCCACAGAGAGAGAGACAAGAGGCCAAAGTAGGCATTCTATTGGCAATTACAGAAAGCTACTGAGAAAGACCAGAGTTACCCTGTATATCTTTTTGAGATGGATACCTTGGCAAATGTCTACTCCAATCTTGCATTTAGTAGCGATGTAGTTTCCGCGGGAAATTTGACGCACACGGCTAAAGTACGCAAAGGCACCTCTAGAGACTTTGTTCCACCAGATGATGCAATCTTCGGTCACACCGCTGCAACTCCAAGACGAGAAATTTTTTTCGACTCTTCTGGCTGGGGTAAGGAAGGCAAAGCTAGACCAGACGCAGGATACCGCTCACAAGTCTTTTACCTCGATGAGTATGCGTTGGTAGGTGATCAATGTGGTAATGAAGTGACTCCATCGGGAAAGAGAGGCAAGACTAAGAAACCGAACTGTTCTCCCGATCAATTGAACAACACTGGTTTTTACGACAATTTAACAGATTCACGAGAGGAAAACCAACAGGAAAGGAAAAGCAGCAAAGAAGAAAGAAATAGCACCTCTTCCCGTTTTAATGTCTCAAAACACCAGAACGTGGGAAGACACTATTGCTGTGGTATCTTTGGTATTCGAGAAATTGCTCTTCTTCAAGTCCTGACTTTTTTCACAGCAGTTGCGGGTTTGACTTTGGTGATGATGATACTCAATGGGATGATCACGATTTCTCCAAATGCTGTGAACGGTATGCTGAAAATTTGGTTAAATAATATGTTTGCAAAAATTAGTGCAGTCAGTGCGGGTTAATTTCGGATCGTAGTTATGATTTTCGTTCGTACATGTGCTTACGATGTGACCACTTCTATGATTAATGTTGACGGACTATTTGATTAAGGTACTGACTGATCCAGGCTCGAGTGTGCGCAGGCTGAAAATAGAAGGGTTGTTCTTGTTATGTTTAAATTGAAAAGTATCTTCTCAAGTTTCGAGATATAGAGTTTCAAGATATCTATGTGAATTAGACCAGGAAAATTTCACAAATCAGGTATTAATTTTAACCGAGCTTTTTAATTGCTATGGACAGGAAGGAAGAGAAATTTCTGGATAAATGATGAATCACTCAACCGGGGAGAAATTTTACCTAAATGAAAAAGATAGGACGTTCCTGTATTATTTCCCGCCGCGCACTTGGAAATTTCTTTCACATCTGTAGGGAATTAGTTGCAGGAAGCAAACTGTGATAGAAAATAAGGCAACATGATTCTGAACTGAATGTTCGAAATAATCTGCTTTCTTGATAAAAACGAAAAG
>NC_090880.1:41483526-41488526 GCF_036669935.1 Montipora foliosa | reverse complement strand
CGTAAAGGCGTTTCCATGCCAATCACTCGTGCATCTCGTGCCTCTCGTGCAAATCGTACTTTGTTATTGAATTAAATTAAATTTGCATTTGGTTCAATTGTTAGTGAGTTTTTGTTTCTAATTTGCGTTCAGAAAACTATTTTAATTAAAATTCTCGTCTTATGTGTAATAAACAGTTCACGACATAGAAAGTGCTTTGTACGGAGTTTTATTCACTCGTTGTTTGTGTCAAAAACCCTCACTCGCTCGTTCCTCGCTCGTTCGGGTTTTTGACACAAAAAACTCGTGAATAAAACCCCGTACGCCGCACTTTCTATGACGTAAACTATATTTACGTCCCAAGTCTAAACAACCTAACACAAGAGGTCTACTCATCCTTGGTTTGCATCCATGAGATGAGGAGACGGCCATGTTGGTGAACAAAACAATAGAAAATGGCCCCTCAAGTTTTGCATAATAATAGAGTCACATTCCAAAACGACATTTTAATGCAGTTCTATACACCAACAAGGACGCCGTGACGTCAAATTCAAACCATCCATTGGCCAATGACCTGAAGGGTTGGTTTCTATAGAAACTGTGGTCTCCCTGCGGTCGTTGGGGAGCCAGTGAAACAAGAAAATTTGCTTTTGTCAAACGAGTTGTTTTTAAATTAACCACCGCTTGAAAAATTCGTGATCCGGCTGACGTTTCAAGCGTTAGCCCTTCGCCGTCAGACCGAAAATGAGGAATTGAAGAAAATGAATCGAGGAGACTGAAAATAAACTCAAAACAAAGTTTCTGTAGGGAAGATAAATTCAAACTCTGTTTTTTTGCGAAAAAAGAAAGTGAAGTACACAAAGAGAACCTCTTGCTGACGAGTAGAAAAGCGACATCTATTTTGGGGCCGAGTCCGACGGAGAATCACGAAGCCTGTGCTCTCCACTCCACTACCCCTGCTCTACCCCTACACTACCCCTGCTCTCTTGTACACCCTACTCACCGAAACCAACACCCGTGTGTCTAGAAACTGTCTGTTAACGAGAATTAACGGAAAAAATGGACTGATTTACTCCAGGGGGAGGTTCCATCAAACACTGTCAACCAATCTGGAAATCTGGCATCTGCTCGAGTGATCTTAGACTATTTTTCTGTAGGGCCATTAGGTCCGTACTTGAATACTCATGTCAGTTATTTTACAGTTGTCTCCCATGTTACCTGTCTGATGAAATCGAGCTCATTCAGGGACGCGCCGTGCACATCATTTTTCCTGATCTTAAGTACAGCAGTGCGCTGAGAGAAGCAGGGATTCCAACACTTTATGATTGGAGAGAGAAACTATCATGTGATCTTTTCAAAGACATAATGCATAATAAGTACCATAAGCTGGCAAGTCTCCTTCTACCCAAGAATACCAATTGCAGATATTGACGATCAACAAGAACTTTTAACACTCCTGTGTGTAAAACAGATCGGTTTAAGAAATCCTTCATGATCAACCATAGTCTTAAAATGTAGACCATAATTCTTCTAATTTTTTATTGTACTTGTAATTTTTTTTTAAATCTTCAATTCTTAATAGTTTTTTTGCACTTAATTGAATTATGGTTTTTATATTTATCATAATGTACTACAGTGTATTATTTATTATCACGTAATTCAGTCTTCGGACTGCGAGGTGATTTTATCTAATAAACGATTTATCTATCTAATCAACGGTCTCCCACCGCAGAGAGGCGCATACGTTACTTACCTCTCGTGTTTGCCTTTTGTTAGTGTTGAACTAAACTGGGACATCTGTTGTAAGGTCAATTTGGTGTTTGCTCCTGTTTTGTCAGATAAAAAGCAGTTTGAATGACCTTAGAGACAAAGTCCACTCAGGAGAACAAAGAATAAACCAAACAATCGATCTAAAGGTAAGACATTTAGTACTTGAAGGCCGTTGGTGTCTTTTCTATACAACAATTAAAGACAAATACATAATGATTACGACAGCATAATGAAAAACTAGTATAGCACAAGGATTTGAAACTGATATTGTTTTATATGTGAGTAGCAGTATCGGACTCTTCTGACCCAGTAAACTCGATTCCATGTCCCATAAATTAAGATCGCATTATAAGTAAAGTCGACAGCTACTACTACTACTACTACTACTACTACTACTACTACTACTACTACTACTACTACTACTACTACTACTACTACTACTACTACTACTACTACTACTACTACTACGACTACGACTACTACGACTACTACGACTACTACGACTACTACTACTACTACTACTACAACTACTACTACTACTACTACTACTACTACTACTGCTACTGCTACTACTACTACTAATGAGCGTAACAGAATGGAAAGTTCAAGATTAGAAGGTCAATGATAATGACAATGATAGTTAGCCGAGAGAGGTGTTTCACTTGGCTTGCTTTGTTCTGCGGGTTCCATACCGAGAATCAACAGCCTGTCTGAATTTTGCTCGTGACTGCTTTTTGAGACAAAGGGAGACTTCACTGCGTAACATTTTAAATGCATTATAGTGAACGAAAGCCACCGAGGCCAGTATGTTAACTTTAGATTCGAATATGTTGTTGCATGATCGCCTCGCCTGCTCCGCAACAATTATCAAGTTAGCTTAGTGTTGCAGTCTAACACTTACGAACTTGAAACATGAACGCTTTTAAATTTTGTTTCATTCGTGTTTCCGATTCTGCAACAGTTTGATCCCTGATATCAGATATTAACAGTGACCCTTGCAATCAGAAGAGTCTTGATTACAGCAAAACCTTTCTTTTTTTTCAATTTGAAAAAACACAGATGAAACATTACGGCGACGTACAACCCCTTCGGATGTCATTTAATAATTCCCTCCGAGAAGTGAAGAATGAGTTGACTCGAATGTGGTTCTCACTGAACTCTACTAATAAAAGACTGCAAGAACAGATCACAGCTTCGTGGTTATCGATGTGGAGTGCAGTCAACGCCACCCAGCTGGAACTTGTGCATAAAGTAAGCAGATTCGTCCCGTGCTCAGAAAACTATTTCATTCCAATCCATTTAATTTCATTTCAATGCACTCCATCTCACTCCATTCCATTGCATTCCATTCTATTCCAGTCTATTATATTCTTTTCTATTTTATCCTCGAGCAGCCGAAGTCATTAACTAACCATACCCACATAATATCCTCTTTAAACCGTGACATTTAGCTTAAAACTCAACGTAAAACGACATAAGGCAATCAGGTTACTACTCGTCGAAAAGCCCGAAATTTTCTTAAACAAACTTCTCTCTCTCTACCTCTCCCGTAAGGTACTAGGTTTTGTTTTACATGTACGAAGTAGCAATAGAAACAGATCACGAGTGTGACTTTTCAAAATAGTATTCACCCACTAAAGCACCTTCTTTACACTGAAAGAATTTAGTAGATTTTTTAAGTAACTCATCTTCAAAACAAGTTACCCCAAAGCTACGGCCACCGATGATCAAATGAACTTTAAATATCTTCTGCCATAGCATTATTTCTGAACAACTCTTGTTTAGACTCTCGTGCGGCAAAATCTGTGATCTTTTGACCTGTACATATTGTAACTGATAAGAGAAAATGCATTTGCCACTTTAAACGTCCTTTCACCTTTAACTTAGAGACCTCAGGAAACAACCACGCCAAAAAGAGTGTGCACCTTCACAATAAGCTTAAGTTTACTCTTAGTAAGTCCGATCCAAGGATTGCTCTTCATTTTCAACTTGCTAGATCACCAACGTCAGCAAGATGGCAGGTCCGAGTGTTGCACCGGGATTGAATGGTAAAGGATACCTTAGTCAATGCAAATACAATGTTGAAACCGGATTTACTACGAATGGGGAAGATAAAGTTGCAGACGCTAGCGTAGCTGAGTCAGCAGTAAGTATGTCAAGACGAGTTAACCCCTTCAGACACAAGAAATTGACCATAATCGCCCGAATCGTATTGTTTGGTCATCAAAACAAAAGAACCATAATTTAATTCCTGAAAGATTTGGAAATTGGAGAAAAAAAGGTCGCTGCTTCTTGCTACCATATGGTATGTCTGTTATCATCTCTCATGGTCATCTTTGTATCCTTTTTGCAGGGATCGAGAATAATTGGTGTAACCTGTTCCACAAACTTCGCTCAAGAGTATAACCTTGTGTCAACGGTTTCCTCAAACAAACGGAAATACACATGCAACTTCAAAGGGGCCTCCAAACTCTTTCGTCTAACGCCGCAGGAGAAGAAGACATGCAACCTTCATTATTGGTTATGCCCGACAGGCTAAAGCGGTTTAATTAACTTGTACCATAACGTTCTTACTTTTTTATGTGAAACGCAATGTTGCAATTGTTAATTCAAGCTCTACCCTGGTTGTTTAACCAGTTTATTTCTAGTAAGAGTATTTTTTAGAGTTAAAATACGTAATCTCATAACGCATGGCTTTAAAGGAAAAAATTTCCTACTGCCATAAAGATTTCGTAGGATGAGCGTTAACGATTAGAAATAACACATTGCTACCGCCAAGCAATGCCGAGCAATAATCGCATATAATAATTCAAATGGTGAGAATACAGATACCGCTTATGACCAGCGCTCTTTCACACGGCTTCTTCGTATCATTAACATATTCAGGTAGAAGAAATTGTAAGTGAACCGTGACATTTGTTTTTACGTAGTTTATTTAAAACGGGTCCTCATGGATTTTTTACCCTTACTTTAAAAGACTCAAGACAGCTGTTTCCTCCAGTCATGGTGGTCCTTTTTCCGTGGTATGAGTCATCGACCACAACCTCCAATTCCATAAAATGAAAATCTAATAAGACCTATGCGAGGAAATTACACTGATTTTAATAGAACTTAAGAGTTCTTTCTGAAGAGGTGCATGTCACGTCAACAAATGAACTTCATTGTTTACAGCGTGATGCTATACTAACAAGCGTATCTTCATGAAAGCGAGATATTAGATCACAACTTGCGTAATCTCCAACCTTGACGAC
>NC_090880.1:41463526-41468526 GCF_036669935.1 Montipora foliosa | reverse complement strand
TGTACTCTGATAAGGGAAGAGAATGCCACAAAAGCACTAGCTTACGAATGTCACTATGACAGAGGAAGAGAGAAAACCTCCTGGAGTATTGCCTTGGCTGTGGCTAATGGCATTTTTGCCTTAATTGCTCTAATGGAAATTCTCTGGATCTTGTATCTGTCACTCAAAGCAAAAACTGAAGAAACTTTCATGGAAGACCCGCAGTTTGTATCGAACTATTTGAAATTCCACATTGTTTCCCGATCGGAAGTCGATGGGCAAAATATTATCCAGGAGGAAAATCGTTACAGGAATGGTCAGTTTATATGAAATGCTGATACTTTCAATTCTTTTGAGTGAATTTCAAGTGATTGTTTAGCCTCTCACGCTATTAATCTCCTGTTCCAAACGTCGTGCTACTGCCGTGCTGAACTCAAATGAATTTGGCTTGGCAGTACACGTATAGCACGACGATGGCACGGCAGCGGTTTCAAACGTCATACGTTCCTTCCCATGGGGAAGGAACACGTGACGAAGCCCTAAGGGTGTTTGCGTCGGAGGCTAGTGAGTGTTGAAAGTAATCGGCGTTTGCATGACTTGCATTGGCTTTGCTTTATATAACTTCGCTCTTATGATCGGTAAGTAAAGCTAACGCCTCTGATAAGCAAAACATAAACCAATTGCGACTTGGTCGGGAATATTTTTCTCACTTTACGCAGGTTGAGGCTGACTTACACCGCACAACTTTTTCTCATAAAACACGCTTACACCATGTTTAATACACACTTGCGATGCGAACTGCTTCGCGTAAATCAAACTTATAACGTAGTATTCGTGTGGTAAGCCCATTTGTTGTGATTTGAACAGGTGCGGCAATAGATCTCTTGAACTGCATTGGAGGGGGGGGGGGGGGGAGGGGCGGGGGGCATTCCAGACTGTCTTTTTAAAGCCAATACAAGTCAAGATAGCTGCCGTATAGGTAGAAACAAATTTACTTTGATTGTAGTTTTACGAACACTCCCGTGAAATCCGCACTACAGTTTATTAGTATTACTAGTACTAGATACTAACACGAATGCATGCTTAAGTGTTTAAACAAAAACTTCAAAATTCAAGCGAAAGTTATAAACTGCAATGAAGTTGATTGCAATCGGCGAAAGACAAGACAAGCTTAAATTCGTCTTGGGATTCTCGTTCACTTGGGGAACCTGCGCCACTTTACCGAGAAAAATTACCTTGATATGATAAAAGCTCTAAGACTTTATTTGTGTTTTATTCGCTTGATAAATGATGCAATATGTCATATGGCGATGAGGATGCGTGTTTTTTCCGGTGCTTGAGTCCAGGAAACTTACTTTTCGCCCCCGTGGTGGAGAGTACTCCTAGGAATTCTTGATATTTTCCACAACCGTTTTCAGACTTGCATGGGAGACGTTTCTCGAAAGTCCCGAAACGTTTACGGGTCTGAAAAGCAATTTGTACAACTGCAATCGACTTATCCAGGCAATCCAGTCATTTAACATGATCAGTCAAGATACTTACTTACTACTTAATCCTCTTTGTGCTAGATAGCACATAAGTCCGTCACCAAAGAATTCCAATGCTGTCTGTCAGATGACCACCGCTGAATCTGGCTCCAGGTCCATCCAGCCTCTGTCATTTCTTTTTTCACTGATCGTCTCCATGTCGTTTTGGGACGTCCTATTTTCCTTTTCCCAGCAGGAGTCCATCTCATTGCAACCCTGTAGATGGCATTTGGGGCCATTCTCTTGATGTGTCCCAACCACCGCCACCTCCTCTTTTTTATCTCAGCTGTTAGTGGTGCTGTGTTGGTTCTGCTGTAAAGGCCTTCATTTAGAGATAGTTCTTGGCCAGGAAATCCTGAATATTCTCCTGAGACATCTTCTTTGGAATACATCTATCTCAGTGTTGCATATGGATTGCGAGACCTTCCAAGACTCTTCACCATATAGGAGGACTCCAAGAAAGTTGCTCTTGAAAATCCTTAATTTAGCTAGTTTCTACGCCAATTTTTGAAGACCTCAAGATGTTTCGAAGTGCTGCAAACGCCCCTCTTCCTTTGGCTAGTCTATGTAGAACGTCTATTTCAGAATTTCCATCATTTGTTATCTTGCTGCCCAGATAGACAAATTCTTCAGGCAAGATAGGAGAGAGCAAACTAATTGCAAAGTTTTGTGGCTTGACGAAAATTCTTAATTGGTGAACATCGCAATGAAGCAAAGTCATGCCTTTATGAAATTTTCGGAATTTATGCGAATACATTGCTGTTGTTTATGTCCGTTTACAAAAACTATGACTTTCTAAGTGGATATGTGATATATCTGTCATGAAACTTTATTTCCTAACCTTTTGAGGTATATTTGGCCGCATAACTGTAAATATTGATCAATATTTGTCGACGAAATAGAACCATTAAAACGCTGTATATTTTTGCGCATTTTTCGTCGTACGAAAATGAGTTTAAACGTCTTTCGTTTCAAGAAAGGGGAAAATTAAGGGCACCCGAAATATGCCCCAAACGATTCGGGACTTTCAAGAAACAGGCTCCTATTCGTTTTCAACTTGTATCGGATATGGTAAAGACACATTTTTCAACCCAATGATGCAAGATTTTCTGCGATACCCTTTTTGAACTAGGAGACTAAAACAGTTTACCGTTTTCTTTTTCTCGGAAATTAAATGCTTTCAAAGTAAAATGTTTTGCGTTATTTTTCAATCAAAGTACAACGGTGTCTCACACAAGCCTATGCGGCTCTTTCCTACGGGTATTTGATGTATGTCCTTTATTACATAAGTATAGAGATTTACGTACATTTCCGTGATGAAATGAAAATGTCATACGATTTTTTCACTAGTGAAAAATTGTCGTATCGGCCTTTTGTTTGGTCGGACAATTTTTAATTGTCGTTTCAGCCTTTGATTGGCTAATATTATGTTGAACTTTGGCGAAAGTGGCGTGTGCACCGACAGCGGGAGTAAAATTTGTAAACATGTCGGCCGACTGGTGTATGGTTTTCAAAGTTTTTGATCTTTTATTGCTTAGTTTTCTCCAAATCATACTTCAGAGAATCTTTAAAAGTTTTAAAAGTTCTCAAGCGATGTATGGAAGATAAAGATTTCTTTTATTTCAAAAATGTTTTGCTATTTTTTAGGGCTTTGGTCCACGATCGGTGGTGATCAACATTTGAATTAATCTATATTTATGACATACGTCGATTCGCGGTAATAAATCGCATCCAGTCTTGTTGACAGCAAGCTTTGACGGGAAAGGGAAAGTAGTAATGCCTCTATTGTACATTTTTGCTTAACCTTGTACAGTGATTCTCAAGATTAATTGTTTTTGTCTGCGTTTTATGTCTCTACAATATGGTGCAGAGTTCCACAGAAACAGTAAGAGAAATTTAGGTTTCAAACGCAAGGCCATAAACGGCGCTTGGGGACGGGAGGCAAAAAAGATGACGACGTTGTCGGGTACAGACTGATTCCAAGATTCTCGGAAAATAAACTATAGACAATCGAGTGCTTTGCTTCCTTGAATTCTTACCTATTCCAATGCATTTCAATTTTTTCGGTAGACAACGATATTCTGTCAGTTCTCAACAATGGAAAGGAGAAAGACCTAACGAAGCTTTTTGGTGTGGACCCAGGGCTCGCTCGGAGGATATTGGACGGGAGACGGAAACGACAAGAAAAATTCAAGACGGTAAACTGTACAGCGGACGGCCTTTAATCATAGTTAAAATTGTTGTAATGATATTTTCTCTTTAGCTTCCCCTAATGGCAGGATAACGATGACCCGCGGCTCCAGAACCTGTTTGCTCAAAATGGAGTGGGCGTGATGCGTCGGTTGGGGCAGGGGGGGGGGGGGGGGGGGGGGGGAACTGACATTTGATTTTGTCATCTGAGTTGATAAACTGATTGGTCATCGTAAAGACATCTAAAAGCTGAGAGCGTATCAGCGAATTATGGCTCGTGTTTGGTTTATATATTAAACAGTGGAGTTATGCCATTGGTGGAAACATGACAACGTGGGAAACAAGACCAAATTAATTGAGTTAGAATGCGTTTCAAGTCTCAACTGCCAGTCTGCCACACATCCACTCTGCGGTATCTTGTAGCTTCTATAAATCAAACTGAATGAGTATTCACGGCAAGTTGAGAGCGAGCTATACCCAAATAGATTTAAAGGAGCGAAACAATGGCTCTGCAAGTGCGTGTTGAAGTTTATCATAATTTGGTACATTTCTCAGTTTCCCTTTCTCTGCCAATGTACAACGTCAAATGACCAAATCTCAAGTTCAAAAGAAACGAGAGCACATAACGAAGAATTGTGATTTCAGTTTCTTAGTTTGAGCACTGTTCCTCCCAATTCAGTTTCCATATAAATGTAGTTCGGATAGTCTGTAGAAGTTGGACGAACTGAAATAATTACGAAAAATTTTGCAAGACCTAAACTAGCGATTTGAAATGACGATTTCATGGACGTCGCCCTCGTAGATCTTAAAGTAGGGAACTTACGAAACGACCACGACGACTATAGCCGAAAATACTCAAGAACGGCATTTAAGAATACAAGTTCGCGTTATTTGTATCACTACGCAACTATTTCATGTTGTTTCGCGTTTAAAATGTGTAGTAACTGTCGAGGAATTAAACCGGTATAAGCAGGTTAGAAGCGTAGACACAGAACTGAAAATTAATGGTCACACGCTAATGTCCTCCACAGAACCTGACATTTGGTCATTTCACATGGGTATTTAGGAGATGACGGCAAAGAAATGTACCAAATTGTAAAACGCACGTGCAGAGCCATTGTTTTTATTCAGTAAACCAGTTGTTTTGTAGCGTCCTCGTTGCCGTCTCCGTGGTTGTTTCGTAAGCTCCCTAGTCCCTACTGAACCTGAGTGTCAGCGGCCGTGGACACCTCATTCCACCTCATTCCATTCGGAGTTTGCTTAGTCATTTGGTGAGGCTTATGCTTGCGACTGTCGAGGCCTTCC